>NC_062568.1:108625000-108925000 GCF_022837055.1 Prionailurus viverrinus | reverse complement strand
AGAGTCAATCTCCCTCAAACCAGATGAAAGCCAGGTCCTTCTTCAAAATGTGTAAGGTTTGAACATCCCCAAGCCTTTATTGCACAGATGGGAAAGCTCAGAAGAGAGGCACCAGAGTCCACCTGTTATGAGGGGCAGAGATGGGGAGGAAGTGAGTCAGAGAAACCCTTCAGGAGAAGGTATTGCCTGAGTCTTCATGCCTGCAAGTTAGCTGGAGTGAGGAGTAGAAAGAGCCTTCATGAGAAAGGGCCAACATAAACAAATGCAGAACGATGTTCAAATGAAGAGAGCCTGTGTTTACTGAGTACCTGCACTGGGTACTGTATCAGGTGCTTTAAATATGCAGGAATTGCAAGTAATATGGAATGAGGAGCATTACAAGAGAGAAGGAGGACCAGGCTGTGGCTCCATGCTAACAACTGTGGACTAACAGTTCTTGGAGCTATGGAAAGGTTTCAAGCAGGATGTTGATGTGGTCAAATTGCTTGCATACTTCCTTTCCTTCTTTATTTTATTTTTGAAGTTATACACAGTAAAAGTTACTCTTTTTGCTGTATAGTTCTAAGAGTTTTGACAAATGTATACAGTCATGTAACCACCATGATAATCTAAATACAGAAGAGTCCCATTAATCTAAAAACTTAATGCTGTCCCTTTGTAGTCAACCCCTCTCCCCACCCCCAGTTCCTGGTTAGTCTAGTCTCCATCCATATAGATTTGACTATTCCAAAGTGTCATATAAATGGACTCATTGTATTGCCTTTTGAGGTTGACTTCTTTCACCTGGCATAACACATTTGAGGTTCATCTGTGTTTTTGCATGTATCAAGTTATTTTTCCTTTTAATTGCTGAATAGTATTCCACTTAATGGATATACCACAGTTTGTCTATTAGTTCACTAATTTAAGGACATTTGGGTTTCCAGTTTTTGTCTATTATAAATAAAGCTACTATGAACATTAGTGTACGAGTCTTTATATGGACATAATTTTATACCTAGGACTAAATTAGTGGGTGATTTTCTAAGTGTATCCTTAACTATAAGAAGCTATCAAACACTTTTTCAAAGTGGATGTACCATTTTCATTCTCACCATCAAAGTACGATGGTTCCCATTGTTCTGTATTTTTGTCAGTACTTAGTATTGCCAGTGTTTTATCTGTGTGATATCTCATTTGGTTTTAATTTGCATTTCCTCAATGAGTATGATGTTGAACATTTTTTCATATGCTATTTGCCAGATATATATCTTCTTTGGCAGAGTGCCTGAATGTTTTGCCCAGTTTTCACTGGATTATTTGTTTTCTAATTACTGAGTTTTGAGAATTCTTCATATATTCTGAATACAGATACCTTGTCAGATATGTGATTTGCCAATAGTTTTTCCAGTCTATGGATTGTATTTTAATTATTTAACAATATCTTCTGCAGAGCAAAAGTTTGTAATTTCAGTGGAACCCAATTTATAATTTTTCTTTTATGGACCATACTTTTACTGTTGTATCCAGGAACTCCTTTACTGAACCTGAGGACACAGTGTTTCCTGTATTTTCTTCTAGACAGTTCCATAATTTTACATTTTATACTCAGATTTTTTTAATCCATTTTGAGTTAATTTCTATATAGTTTGAGATGAGGGTCAAATTTCTTTTTCTTTTTCTTTTTCTTTTTCTTTTTTTTTTTTTTTTTTTTTGCTTTTGTGTGTCCAGTTTCGTAGCACCCTTTGTTAAAAAGGCTATCCTTTCTCCATTGAATTGCCTTTGTCCTTTTGTCAAAAACCAGCTGTCTACATTTGTGCCTCTATTTCTGGACTCTCTGTTCTGTTCCATTGGTGTAAGGGTCTATCTTTTTGCCCATACCATTTGTCTTGAGTACTGTAGCTTTATAGTATGTCTTGAGAAAGATATATGAACCCTCTCATTTTATCCTTCTTTTTCAGTATTACTGTAGTTATTCTGGGTTTTTTGCCTTTCCGTATGCAATTTATAATCAATTTATCAATATCTACAAAATGTCCTTCTGCAGTCTTGATACAGATTGTGATGAATCTGTAAATCAGTTCGAGGAGAATTGAGATCTTGACAATATGAAGTCTTCCAATTTTTGAACATTGTACATCAGAGGCTAGGAAGCCAAGCCATGGACTACCCACCAGATATCACCTCTAGTACCTACAGATTTGGGTGAATTCCTCCCTTCTAAAAGTTTCCTAAATATCCTCATGTTCCTGGGCCTGCCAGAAACTGACCTTCCTCACTGACCTATAGGGCTGGGAACTGTAAAAGCCCCAAATCTAACTAGTTTTTCCAAGAAGGCTTTATGAGCATTGGCTGCATAAAGTCAGTTTTAGTTCCTTAAAAGCATTTCAGTGTACTTCATTAAATTCATATTCTTAAATATGATACTCTGTGCAAGGCTTTGGTTGTATAGCCAAGTTTCCAGGTGTTCCTCCTGTTAACAAGGAGGATAGATACTTATTGAACCTATGCAAACAATTATATTGCTATGAAAATAAGAATACTCAGAGTGTCCAAATTCTAGAGGGCTCAGGCAGGGAGAGAAATGTGTAATTAACAAATGTTTAATTTTACAAAAGCATGGTCTACCAAATGGTTCTTCTTCAGCTGAAGGTAACTTAAGAGGAAAAAAGTGGTTCCTTATGTATCCAGAAAATAGAACATTAAAATATTAACAATATTTCAAAGAAAACCCACAATCATCCCTCATCAATTCATATAGTTTAATATAATTAATTATTTCTCTGGTCTGTCTTGGTATTGCAGTCTCTAAAACCCATCTGCTTCTCTGCTAGAGTTTTAGGAATCCACTATTGCAGTCTCAAACCCGATTATGTAACATCATCAGAACCCTACACTCAAAGGTACCTGTCATAGTCCCTTTCATGGGATTTTGAGACACTTCGTTGTTGCAGCAGCTCTTGGGCCAGTAGCTGAAGCATCAGAATAAAACAAAACAAAAAAACTATCTGCAGAAGACTTAAAGTGTCTGTGGTTAAATTATTACTAATAACTTTAAAAGTGAGAGATCTCATGAGATTCAAAATAAGAATAATAAAACAGACAAGGAATTTTAGATCTTTCTGCAGTATACAAAACAAGATAATAAAGTCAATCAAAACATTTGAGACATAATTATAAACATAATGATTATCCCTATTTTCAAAGAAGACGGTTAACATTACAGCTAATTTATTAAAATAAATGAACATAATCTTTACAGAGAAAAAAATCTTCTGATATAATATATAATAATCCTGAGAAAATTTATTACGAATATACAAACCATGTAGTTAGAATATAGCAAGAATACCTATAAAGAGATTGAATAGTTTGGAGCAGGTCCTAAACATCTGTATATTAACAAAATTGCTGCATACGTCTTATTATTTCAATCCCTAATTGAAAACTACTGGCCTACAAAATGCTAGATTCAAATTAAAAAAGTAAAAGTTGCAACCAAGTTAACATTTAAAAATAAATGAGATCATGACTTATAATGCTATGTTATTGTTGTATGATACCAGGCAAAGTAGGATCAATACTCTGATAAATAGGAACACATCATGGATAGTAAGGGCATTGGCAATTCTCTATGAACTTGCCATAAAGCATACAATTTCTGAAATACTTATGTTAACCTTTTATCCATTCACATTTAACCTAGGGAAGGTCAGATATTTCTTTTGGACTTGACAGGTCTTCCCATCAACTCATCTATGGTAACATATCAGATAAACATAAATATTTATAACACTTGTATTTTTTACAAGGTGAAAGAACAAATGCTTTGTGATTTTCCAAGAACCCTCTGGGAGATCCCAAAGGCAGTTTCAGGTTCAGAAGTTATCTTTAAGAATTTAATTTTGGAAAGACAAAATATCAAAAGTTGTCAAGAGATTTGAACAGTGATTATGATAAGATCATGGGTTACTGAACAACACTTGACTATCTGTGTAACCAAAGTGTATTTCTAAAATAAACGTGATTGCGGGGGCACCTGGGTGGCTCAGTCAGTTAAGTGTCTAACTTTTGGCTCAGGTCGTCATCTTGCGGTTCATGAGTTCAAGCCCCATGTCGGGCTCTATGCTGACAGCTCAGAGCCTGGAGCTTGCTTTGGATCGATGTCTCCCTGTCTCTGCTTCTCCCTGCTCACACTCTTTGTCTCTCTCTCTCGCTCTCTCTTTCAAAAATAAATAAGCATAACTGTAAGGAATCTTCGCTCTTGTCTAATTAAGAGATCTTTGTGATCTGGAGTGATCAGAGACATGGCAAAGTCAACATAAACACAAAGATTGGTTTCATAATATACAGAATCTCTGCTGTCTAGGCAAAGTACACAGAAAGCAATAAATAACCCTACACAACCTCATATTAAGAGAAAACCAATAATCCAAGAAATTTTTGTCGTTTTAACAAAGGGAAAACCAAATTCTTCTTTTTTTTGCGTAAGTATAATATTTGATACTATAGCTCCTTTTGCTAATCTTATAAAACCTAGCAACTCTTCATCAGCTTTGACCATGACAAGTTGAACTCTTCTCTCACAACTTTCTAGTTCTATCTATACCCCTCACGGTATACTTCTCAAAGTAGAGAAAGGAAACACATTCATTAAAAGACCCAAATACATATATATAGTCTCTCTGTAGCATTAAAAGAACAAGAATACATAAACTTTATGTTTAGTAATCAATGAACGATTCAGTATTCTATCTTATTGAAATAATCTAAGTATCTATTGACTATCCATCAGTTAACTCGAAGGTTAAGTGACATAAAAATCTTGGAAATTATATTCAAGTTGACATACTTACTATTGAAAGAAAACTTGTTAGAATAATGATTCAAATTTGTTAAACACAAATGCATATTTTTCATAATGGTAAACATTTAGTAACAGTAATGCTAGCTTACTAGCATTAGCTTACTAGCTAGCTTACTAGTCAGTAAGCCTGTGTAAGTTTAGGAGGAACATACCCAAGTAGAATAAAAACCTACACATATATTAGTTAACACTAATAATTATTTAACATATAGAAAACATCACTCCATTTATTAAGTCACATATTAAACTAGTCTTGTCTGCCAAAGATTTACCTAAATTATCTGAACTTAAACAGTTAAACTGTTTCTGAGTTATTTTTTTCACGTTGAAAATATTTTAGGTTCAGGGCACCTGGCTGGCTCAATCACAACAGCATCCAACTCTTGAACTTGGGGTTGTGAGTTCGATCCCCACACTGGATATAGAGATTACTTAAATAACTAAAACTTAAAAATATATATATATATTTGAGGTTCAATTTCCTTAACTTCTTTAATATTAGGAGTATTCAATTATTACAAATGCTAATTTATTTTCAAGCTGATCAGAATAGAACTCCTTTAAGAGATTTTATGATCCTGGGGCGCCTGGGTGGCGCAGTCGGTTAAGCGTCCAACTTCAGCCAGGTCACGATCTCACGGTCCGTGAGTTCGAGCCCCGCGTCAGGCTCTGGGCTGATGGCTTGGAGCCTGGAGCCTGGAGCCTGTTTCCGAGTCTGTGTCACCCTCTCTCTCTGCCCCTCCCCCGTTCATGCTCTGTCTCTCTCTGTCCCAAAAAAATAAATAAAAACGTTGAAAAAAAAATTTAAAAAAAAAGAGATTTTATGATCTAATTTGGTAATACTGCCTGAAGTTAGGAAAATATTACACACCTACACAGTGAGAGGGAAAGACCTTTCTGATTACAAAGAGAAAGCTCCTAAAAATTTCAGGCACAGGTCAAGCATACACAGAAATACAAAACTCACTAGTCCAGATATCCACATGCTGGTGGGCATGAAATTCTTAATTGATTTGACCTTAACATAGACAACTAGACAAACAGAAGACAAACAAACCAGATTCTCTGCCATCTTCACTCAACAGAAACAAGATCTCTATAAACCATTATCTGTTTACAGAGATCACCAAATGGTCAAACCAAGAAACCAAATGAAGCCAGCACCAGAAATCAAGTGAGCACTCAAAAGGAATCAAAATCAAATCCTTGCCATGCTACTGATGGACACAAGTGCAGAGCCCAGGACCAGGAGCCCCACACACCACTGTTTCCCCATCACCATTTGGAAAGGAGGGGCTCATCAACTGCATGGAACAAACAGGGATCAGAAGGCAGGCTCTGGCACTGTACACGTCACAGAACCAAAACTGCCAAAGATGAAGAGCACTGGGCAATAGAGATGGTTTTATTCAGGCTACTGCAGTAGGGAGAATGTTCCTTACTGAGGAAAGTCTTGGAGAAGAGGGAGAAAACTTGGGCTTTTATAAAACAAGAGAGTCCTTACAGGACAGAGGTAGTCTTACCTTAGGATATGGGAGAAAAGGGTGGTACTTTGTGGTAGCCCTTTCACAGAACATGAAAGGATCACAAAAGGGGGAAGTTTTTCTGTTTTCTGGGACCACAGGGCTCAGCTGAAGTTCAGCATTGTCAGAATTGTTCTTTTCTTTTCAATTTTCAGGAGATTATGTAGATTTGGGATTATTTTTCCTGCAATGTTTGATAGAATTAAGCAATAAAATTGTCTGGGCCTTGGAGGATTCTGCTGTTGTGGTTAGAAGGGTTTGTTTTACTATGAATTCAGTTTCTTTAATAGACATATGATTATTCAAATCATGGACCTTTGATAGTTGGTGTGTTTCAAGGAACTGGTCCACTTCAACTAAATTTTTGAATGCATAGGCATAAAGTGTTCATAGTTTTCCCTTATTGTGGTTTTAATGCAGGTAGAGTGTCCTTGCTTTTCTTGTTGTTATTGGTAATTTGTGTCTTCTTTCTTTTTTTATTTTTCAGTCAATCTAACTAGAGGTTCTTCAGTTTTATTGACTTTCCAAAGAACCAGCATTTGGTTTCGTTGACTTTTTTCTATTTTTCTGTTTTTAATTTCATTGATTTCTTCTCCTTATTATTCCCTGTCCTCTGTTTTCTTTGGGTTTATTCTGCTATTTTTTCCTAATTTCTTAAGGTGTAAGTGTAGATAATTAATTTGAAACCTTTCTCTTTTTCTCATAGAAGCATTTAAACCTATGAGTCTTATTCTAAGCACTGCTTTAGCTATATTTCACAAATTTTGATATGTTGTGTTATTTGTATCCAATTAAAAATATTTTTTAGTTTCCCTTGTGACTTCCTTTTTTATCCATAGATTATTTCAATTTTTTTAAACTTCCAAATATTTAGGGATTCTTCCAAATATCTTTTATTGATTTGTAGTTAAATTCAATTATTGTCAGAAAACATATTTTTGTATGATTTAGTTCCTTTAAATTTTTAAGGCTTTATTTTGTGGCACAGAGTATGGTCTATCTTGGTTAATGTTGGGTGCAAATTCCATCTTAAAAGATCATTTTTATTGTTATACAAGAAGAACAATTAGGAGTCCATCATTAACTAAGCTGAGCTGGAGAGAGTTGAGCTGCCAGGTTTTGGAGTAACTAATTAAGACATGCCAAAATGAAGCACAAGTCCAGCCTTTAATCACTCACTATGATATATAAGCAAGAAGAGAAAGTGCTGGCTCCCCCAGTGTTCCATTTTCCCAACTATCAGGGCAGATGGGGAGAATGTGTCACTACTGAGAGAGGACAAAACAAAAGACTCCTATTGTCTAATGGACAGGGGGGCAGGGGTTGGGAGCAGGGAAAGGATAGGAGTACTGGGTACTGAGTCAAAGTGGAGAAAAACATCTTCAAAGTTTCTCTCCCCCCCCCATTAGGAGGTCTCTGCAGAGGCACCTGAGGAAGGCCAAAGGTCCCCAATAAAGAGGTCTCCAAATGGAGGCGCCTGGGCTAGAAATGCAAGTATGTGTGGGAGCATGGCTGGCCAGGAGGCCTGAGCCTTAACTACAACTCCCTTCAGAGACTGCAGTGCACTGTCTGCTGTGGGCAATGGGTGGGGCGGGGGGGGGGGGGGCGGGGGGAGGGACAGCTTTCCCCAGGAAAAGTCTTTGTGATTGCCTGTGATCAGACCTAAAAGATCCCACATAGGTTTCTGGCCAGAAACCAGACTCTTCACAGTCTCTTGTGGATATCTAAGCAAGTCAAGATGGTGGCCATGAACTAAACCACTAATAGTAGGGGAAGACTTGAAAGTAGATTTCACAGGTGTGGAGTAGAAGATGTTGCCAGGACTTGGTAATAGATTGGTGTCATAGTTGTGTTACCTGAGAAACAGACTCAGAGAGAATCAACATCCATGAAAGAAGGGGAAGGACCTTCAGACTTGTCTTGATTTGGGCCAAGATGGCTCAGCCTTTAGCCTTCCACATTGACTGACTGTGGGCAACTGGATAGAGGGGCAGGGACTTTGGTAAAGGGTCTCCTTAAGGCTTTGGCAGTCCCTGAAAGGACTGTTACTGAAGACTGCCATCAGTTTCCAGCATTGGGCAGCAGGTCTTTTATCAGAAGGAGAACTGAGTGGTGGCTCACAGCAAAAGAGAGTCTATAATTCCAAGATGTTTGATCTAGATACCTGGGTAGATGGAGATGCTCTCACTGAGGTAAGTAGTCCAGGACAAACAGGTTTAGGAAAGGAAGATGATGAGTTAAGTTCTAAACATGTTGACAACTTCGAAATCAATAAATAGTGAGGATCACATCCTCTTCTAAGCGTACAAAGAATTAATTGCATTAATCATGTTTTTATTTGCTAATGCTTTGATGTCTTGGGGCCTTGCTGACACCGTGGAGAAAGCCACTCCCAGATTACCTCTTTCCCAGAGAGCAGACACTCCATCTGAGACCATTCTCTTCTAATGAAGACTGACCAATCCAGAGCCCACACTCCCAACCCCCTCTTTTATGGAGCTCTCACGCTCAGTGCCACTATCTATTCCCCTGCCCTAATCATCCCAGGGTCAATATGCTGAAATTATTCACACAAGCCCATTCTAGGCCTAGTTACCCCACCTCACCTGAAACCACCCATGTTTTCCCCCACTCTACGTGCCTCCTTACTGATGCTGGTGCTTCCCCATGTGGCCTTGCATGGCATACCACACTTCCTGTTTGTAGGGAACTCTGAGTATTAATTTATTCCTTCATGAAAGTCGTTTCCATGTTCCCATGTCTTAACATAACTGATTAAAACAAATCTGAGGTACATTTTTAAACACCAACTTAGGTGATCTGGGCTTCCAGACTTACCAGTTAGGTACCTCTCCACCCACCGTCTGCAGTCAGTAGTTGAAAGGTGCAGATGAGGAAGAGAAAGAAGAAAGGCCACTTTAAGGATTTTTCTATGTACCTCACAGCTATCCTATTTCATAAATAAGAAAAATGGGATCTCACAGAGTTTAAGTAACTAATTTACAGTGATCACATCACAGCTGCTTGATTGTCTTACAGTTGACCTTAGGTCTATCAGATTTCTGGAACTGTTTGTTCATTTTAGCTGCCTCTGCTCTGAGGCTTCTATTTAGTCTCTGCTGAAAAACAAGGAATTAATGCATGGGGAGCTTGTCTGAGGCCATTCACGTGAAAGTGAAGCTAGAAATGTGTACCCGAGAGCATGTGGCCTGGAGCACTAGTCTTGAGCACTGTTCAGGGAAATCCATAGATCAAATCAGTTTGGAAAGCGCAGGTTAAAATGTATCAGAAACCATAATTTTATCTGCATGTAATGCTTTCAAAATTCATTTGACTCCACAATTCCTGTGTGTGTGTGTGTTTGCACGCACACACATGTAGGTGTACATCTGAGGTACACACAGGAAATGCTGACCTCACCCTTCAGTTTCCTGCTTGCAAGGGCACCGTGGGATACCATAAGCCTTTCCTGGGCTGTGAGGTCTCTGACAGGGATGGTTAGATAGTCGGGTGAGAAGTTATAAGGGAACCTTCTGAATAATGCTCCCTAAAATCAGCAAATAATAGTGCCAGCAAATAACTGACTTTGAGGGGAGGAGGAAAAATGAAGCCAGATGTGGAAACTCTTACTCCAGGAAGCTTCAGAAAATCAGATAGACAACTCTCAATGAATCCAAAAGTCTCTACTGAAAACCTGACATATGTTAAGATGCATTGAAGAAGAGATGGGACCCCATAGACTGGAGGCTGGCAATGTAAAATAAGAGATACTAGCTTAGGTAAAAGAAGGGATATGCTGTAAGAAAGGCAAAATGCAGTCTGGCCTGCAGAAAGCCTGGGAGTCAGGCAGGGGTGTGTGTGTGTGTGTGTGTGTGTGTGTGTGTGTGTGTGTGTCTATGCTGCTTTTCTGTGCATCAGCTTCCTTCTTAGTCTGCTTAGGAAAGCCTTTTGCAGGTTGCCTGGAGCAGCTCACAGTGTTCAAGGTCAAATGTTGCAATCTGTCCTCACATTCCCAATTTGAGGTCCCTTGAGGGGGATCCATGCCTTAACACGTGTAATCATCTGAAGCCAGCACAGTCACAATTGCCTATTTCCAAGAGGTACCTACAGCAGGGATTTTCTAGTCTCATTAAAAAGCTGCTATTTACACACAAGAAGCAGTGGAGACACTGTTGCTGGAAAGCAGCTCAGACACCACTGTTGAGGAGGCTGAATGGGGAGAAGCTCCTGTGCAGGCTGGCGAGATTGGCTCCGAGAGGTTTGAGCTGGATGGATGTGGAAGTGCAGCTGGTCTGTGCTTGTGCTCAGGAAGAAGGGGGCTGGGGGGCTGCTGGATGGAACTCAAGACCTCCACTAGCAACTGCGGGGGCAGGTTGGTTTGGGGCCCAGCAAAGGGAGCTCTTCTTATGGGCACACTTCATTTCATCAGTGCCTCTGCCTGGTTTTCAGGTTGCAGCCATCTCCCCCAAGAAAAGAAAGGGTCTTAAACGGGCAAATTGTGAGAGACAGGTGAAATTTTGGGAAAATAATTGGCAGTAGGTACCTAATAATAATTGCTTCCAAGTACCTGCAGTCCCAGTGCATCCCTTCACCTGGCTTCTCCCCCTTTCTCCTGCTTCAGGCAATTCATCAGGCTTTGAAGCAGGCTTCCCTCCCTCCCCCTCTCAACACTGTCTGGAGTGCCTTGGGTGCCCTGCCCGAGGTGGTCTGCATTGATGGGGCAGGGGCAGTTGGGAAGAGCACTTCCCTGGCCCTGAAGCAGCCACAGGGAGAATGAGACCCCTTCAGTGTGTTGTCACATCTCACCCACAATGCAAGTAGACCGGCTCTTCTGTATTCCTACACGGCTTTCTTTTACCATGTCTGTCATGGTGCTCCAGCAAGAATGCAGCTGGACACAGGGGGCCCAGGACACAGCCCAGGGAGCAGAGGGCAGTGCAGGGCTGTACTGTGCTGTCCTGGCCCTGGATACATCCATGCTGGGCCAAAGGGAGACAGTTCTGTGAAGTCTGAAGGTAGCCAGCTTTCCCAGATTCTGGAAGGAGCTCTTCAAGAGCCCAACGTGATGGTGGATCTCCACATTCTGATGCTGCCTCTCATGGGGGTTGTAGGCTGAGAGCCTGCAGACCGTCAGCAGTAGGTGCTATGAGCTGTGTCAAGGCCACATTCACTGTGAGATTTTAATGGAAATGCAGCTTGTGAATGTAGTGAAAGATATGGATTAACGTTCTGTGCCTCAAATATGATCTTCTAATGTTTTAAAAAGAAATACCCTGTGGGAGGTACTGGAGGATTGCGAAGGACACTGGACTTGTCAGCCACACAGACACAGGGTTTGGATCTCAGCTGTGCCTCTCACTGTGACAAACTGACAAGGGACCTAATTCTCTGCCCTCAGGTTTGTCATCTGTAAAATCAGATGCACGAGATGATTCCAGTGTTTTTCATGAGGAATGAAGGCAGTAATGTGTGTGAAGTTCCTAATTTATTGCCTAGCACATAGACACTAGGTGCTCAATAAATGTATGGAATGAATGCCTGAATTTCTGGCAGTCTGCTGTGGATGAGATCTATGTGAGCCCCCGGAGTACCCAGGGAGCCTGGCTGTGCACCTGTAGTGCAGGCCCTGGCAGGCAGCCAGAAGAGGCCTTGGACACCCTGAGTGCTATCCCGGGGCCCTCACCAGAGTCTGTCTCAGATTGGCAGCTTCCTCTTGGCCATGGATGACCAGAACTCACAGTTCCAGAGCTGCATCTGTGTATGCAGTATTTCATCCCTGGAAGCAGCTCAGGCCCAATCACAGCAGGTTGGAAATTAGTCACCTGAGAAGTTGTGCTGCATGGACACAGAGAACTGAAATGGATCTGGGGTTTAGGAGATTTAAGAATTAACTTTTAGTTGACTTTTATTGTTACAAAAGCAATGTATGTTCATTATAGAAATTTTTTTTTAATCACTTATAATCTCCCAACCCAGAAACCATTGCTATTAACATTTTGGTGTATATTTGGCCAATCATTATTCCATGTATTAACTTTTTTATTAACAAAATGGAACACTTTCTGTATGTTCTGTTTCAGGACCTATTTTTTTTTCTCCACTCAATATATTGTGGCTTCTCTAGATGTTATTAAATATTCCTATTATTTTCATGGCTACACATTAGTCTATTTTATGGATATGTCATAGTATTTTTAGTTAATAATGCTGTTGTTGAGCATTTAGGTCTTATTTATAATTTTTTAGTATTTTAAGTAGCACCTTAATGGGTATCCTCCATATATCTTTGTATTCTTCCATCATTCTTTTTTTTTAATTTTATTTATTTATTTTGAGAGAGAGCAAGTGGGGGAGGGACTGAGAGAGAAAGAATCCCAAGTAGCCTCAACAACTGTCAGCACAGAGCCCAATGCAAGGCTCGAACTCACGAATCGTGAGATCATGATCTGAGCTGAAGTCGGATGCTTAACTGACTGAGCCACCCAATCAATAAAGCCTTCCATGATTATTTTCTTTTTTTTTAATTTTTTTAAATGTTTATTTATTATTGAGAGACAGAGAGACACAGAGCGTGAGCAGGGGAGGGGTAGAGAGAGGGGGAGACATAGAATCTGAAGTAGGCTCCAGGCTCTGAGTTGTCAGCACAGAGCCTGACGCCGGGCTTGAACTCAACAAACTGCGAGATCATGACCTGAGCCAAAGTCGGTCGCTTAACCAACTAAGCCACCCAGGCGCCCCTCCATGATTATTTTCTTAAGCTAAGCTTCTAGAAATAGATTTGCTGAGTCAAAATACATAGAAAATTTGAAGGTTTCTGATAAGTTTGAATTAGATTTTGATTGCAGTTTTAATTCACCTTGCTACGAATCCCTAGAACAGGATTATCTATAATTTCAATAATATATTAGAGCTGGTACATTATGTTAGGTAACTATACTATATCATAGATAACATATTTTCTAAAATATTTAATAGAAATACATAATATTCTTGGCAATGAGCATAACTATGATAAAAAATCTGAGAATGAATAAGCATAAAGGAATAGGACAAAATTGCCCCTAATCCCTCTTCCCAATTAGACTTATTCTTAACATCTTACTATTTTCCTTCCAATTTTTTTTCTGTGCATTTAAACACAACTGAGATCATTCCATCTCCTTCATTTGGTACTTCTGCTCTTGTGAGTTGTGTGTGGTGAAGGGTACTCAGCCGTTCTGTATCAGTTTTTTGATGAGAGGGCACATGTTTTATCCCTGCTTGTGGCCTGACATCACACAGCACTGTCACAAACCAAGCTGGTGCTCTGTATAGGCCTTCTCTGAACAGATTTGAGAGTCAGGAAAAGCAAAGGTAAAATCAGTCTTGTGGCCATATGGGCGGGGAATTACTGCCATGTTAAGCCTTAGAGCCTAAAGATGACTCTGCCCTTCCAGGATTAACTCACATTGCCCCATCTCAGAAGTCAGGAGAAAAACGGTTCCCTAGGCACAGATCCCTTTCCACAAAGCATGGATGGTGATCTTTTCCCCTGCACCGTCCCACACTAGTTTATCTGGGGCTTCCTAACCCCTGCTGTGTATTGGGATCCATTCAAATTTGCAGCTTTGGAATCTAAAGGTGTTTAGGACCTGGGTTTTGGTTTCAGGTAAGCTTTTAGAGTTTGGCACATTCCAGGAAAAAAAAATTATTATACATAAAAGGATTTGATGTCAGGCAGCCACAAGTCTTCCTTCTTCAGATGAGCCAATTGCTAATTCTATTGAGAAAAATATTCTGATTGGCCAAGGACTAAACAGTAAACTCTTTCTGCTTGAGTATTTTTGATTTTTACCCTAAACTTGAATCCATTTCTTCCCCTTTTTTAAGCGAGTCTAGAAACTTTAATTTAATTTTATGTGTTCATTAAATATCAGCATATACTGAAGAAGTTTTTGTAATGGAGTAGACCTAGCATGGGCTTCAAGGTCAGACCCACCTGACACTGAGCCCTGGCTCCTTCCCTGGTGAACTACTTGGCCTTGGGCACTTATCTAGTCTGGAGCCTGAATTTTTTCATCTCTGGAATAGGACTAAAGATACTTCATTAGTTGAAATATTGGATGCAAAGTTCCTAATATAGTATTTGGGACATATAGATGTTTAATCAGTGTTTAATCTTTTTTTTTCTGCTTTCCCTAAGAACCATAATAAGTGGTTATGATCTAAGACCCCAGATATCAGAAACTGTGGCCAAGAGCTGTAGGAGAAAAGGCATAGGAAATTAGCCCACATAAATAATGGTCTCTGGATATTAAGTCGTTACATTTTTTAATAAATCCTTAATAGCAGTTAGCTTTATTAACTTTCATTTTTTTTTCTAATAAAAATTGACTGTATCTGAAATTTAGTCTTCTCTCTTCTTAGCTCAATTTTGTTTCTTTTTGTCTCTGTGGCTGGAGGGAGAATATGTTTTGTAAACAGTTTTAAAAGGTGTGTAAATCATACTTGAGTAGAAGTGTTTTGAATGTTGGTAAAAAAATAAGTTTTTTTTAAAATTCACCAATCTGATATTTTCCATTATTTCTCTGTTAAAATTGATATTTAATTTTTTATTAGCTTCTTGATGAGTTTACAGTCTAAGAAGCTGCAATTTAGATAATGTTTTTTGTTGTTGTTCTTAAAGTTTACATATTTAAGAGAGAGAGCATGTTCTAGAGCAAGTGTGAATGAGGGAGGGGCAGAGAGAGAGAGAGAGAAAGAATCCCAAGCAGGCTCCATTCTGTCAGCACAGAGCCCAACACAGGACTTGATCCAACAAACCATGAGATCATGACCTGAGCTGAGATCAAGGTAGGATGCTTAGTCAACTGAGCCACCCAGGCGCTCCTGATTTAGCTAATGTTCTATGTATTGATAAAATTACAGCTTCCACTTCTGCAAGATGGTAAACAGATAATCTGAAAACTTACTTGCCATAAACCCTTAAATATGCTGGGTAAAATGCAGCAAAAATTACCTTAACTGCATGACGCTGCTCATAGCAATAGAGAACTTCTGGGTGCCAACATCAGGAGGCTCCAAAGAAGACAGTTGACAGTCACACACTCTGACACTGTATTTGATGAGGAAGAGAGGGATAGTTAGCCTGAAATAGCAGCTAGAGTTGTCCATTTGGGAATGGAAGATTAGGCCTTGGGCCTATGCAAGGTGAGAGATGGAACTAAAGCCCTTCTCAAAACTGACATTCTCTAAGAGCTGCACTATCAGTGGGAGGGTGGATTTTTAAATTCCACTCAGCTCTTCCTATCTCTGGGTTCTGGGCCTGCATAAGGAAAGACAAAAAAAAACAAAAAGACGAAAACACTCTTCTTGAGAATTTGGAGTCTTAGGCCTGTACCTTACATGGATATAGGGTTCAAATTTCCATCATGCAGTCTGAGAACCTACAAATTGGGAGATTGTCTAAAAATTAGTTTCTATTTAGTGATAACTCAGGGCATTTGAGTAGCATTCATATATCTAAAGGTGTGCAAAAAGGGAAAAAATAGACTAAGAATCAATATTTGAAGGATTCATAGCTATAAATTTTCTAAAATAGATGAAAGATAAGAATCTTTAACTCAATAATCACAATATGCTGCTCACCATAGTGAAATTACAGAACACCAAAGATGAGTGGGAGATACTAAAAGCAACCAGAGAGAAGCCAGGTCGCCCACCCTGCAATGATATTGGAATGAAAGCCTACTTATTAGCAGTAACTGTAGAGGCCAGAAGAATAGTAACTTCAGAAGTTAACTTCAAAGTTCTTCCAAGTGCTAAGAATTCTTTATGCAAATGAAGTATCATTCAAGAGTGGGGTTAAAATAAAACATTGAGGCCCTTCCTGTTTTCTAATGCAAGTTTATATATTTTTCTCCAAGCAGATTAAGTTACATTCTAGAGATGTTTATATTATTTTAATTAACATTCAGCTCAAAATATTTTCTAATTTCTATCTAAATTTCTTCTTTGGCCTGTGCGTTATTTAGAAGTGAATTATTAATTTCTAAATATGTGCAGTTTTTCCAGTTAGCTTTTTGTCCTTAATTTCTGACATATTTGCATTAGGACATAGAAAAAAATTTTTGAATGATTTCAACCTTTTTGAATTTGTTAAAACTTGGTTGGTTTGGGGCGCCTGGGTGGCGCAGTCGGTTAAGCGTCCGACTTCAGCCAGGTCACGATCTCGCGGTCCGGGAGTTCGAGCCCCGCATCAGGCTCTGGGCTGATGGCTCAGAGCCTGGAGCCTGTTTCCGATTCTGTGTCTCCCTCTCTCTCAGCCCCTCCCCCATTCATGCCCTGTCTCTCTCTGTCCCAAAAATAAATAAACGTTGAAAAAAAATTTAAAAAAAAAAAAAAAACTTGGTTGGTTTTCATAGTATTTTCAGTGTTTTTTTCTTTTATTTTTTCCCTTTTTAAAATTTTTTTTAATTTATTTTTTTAATTTACATCCAAGTTAATTAGCATATAGTGCAACAATGATTTCAGGAGTAGATTCCTTAATGCCTCTTACCCATTTAGCCCATTCCCCCTCCTACAACCCCTCCAGTAACCCTCTTGCTTGTTCTCCATATTTAAGAGTCTCTTTTGTTTTTGCCCCCCTCCCTGTTTTTATATTATTTTTGCTTCCCTTCCCATATGTTCATCTCGTTTGTCTCTTAAAGTCCTCATATGAGTGAAGTCATATGATATTTGTCTTTCTCTGACTGACTAATTTCACTTAGCATAATACCCTCTAGTTCCATCCACGTAGTTGCAGATGACAAAATTTCATTCTTTTTTGATTGCTGAGTAATGCTCCATTTTATATATATATATATATATATATATATATATATATATATATATCTCACATCTTCTTTATCCATTCATCCATCGATGGACATTTGGGCTCTTTCCATACTTTGGCTTTGTTGATAGTGCTGCTATAAACATGGGGGTGCATGTGTCCCTTCGAAACATCACACCTGTATCCCATGGATAAATGCCTAGCAGTGCAATTGCTGGGTCCTAGGGTAGTTCTATTTTTAGTTTTGTGAGGAACCTCCATACTGTTTTCCAGAGTGGCTGCACCAGCTTGCATTCCCACCAACAATGCAAAAGAGATTCTCTTTCTCTGCATCCTCACCATCATCTGTTCTTGCCTGAATTGTTAACGTTAGCCATTCTGACAGGTGTAAGGTGGTATCTCATTGTGGTTTTGATTTGTATTTCCCTGATGATGAGTGATGTTGAACATTTTTTCATGTGTCGATTGGCCATCTGGATGTCTTCTTTGGAAAAGTGTCTATTCATGATTTTGCCCATTTCTTCACTGGATTATTTGTTTTTTGGGTGTTGAGTTTGATAAGTTCTTTGTAGATTTGGGATACTAACCCTTTATCTGATATGTCGTTTGCAAATATCTTCTCCCATTCCATGTGCTGTCTTTTAGTTTCGCTGATTGCTTCCTTCACTGTGCAGAAGCTTTTTATTTTGATGAGTTCCCCACAGTTCATTTTTGCTTTTGTTTCCCTTGCCTCTGGAGACGTGTTGAGTAAGAAGTTGCTGTGGCTGAGGTCAAAAAGGTTTTTGCCTGCTTTCTCCTTGAGGATTTTGATGGCTTCCTGTCTTACATTTAGGTCTATCATCCATTTTGAGTTTATTTTTGTGTATGGTGTAATCAAGTGGTCCAGGTTCATTTTTCTGCATGTCGCTGTCCAGTTTTCCCAGGACCACTTGCTGAAGAGACTGTCTTTATTCCATTGGATATTCTTTTCTGCTTTGTCAAAGATTAGTTGGCCATACGTTTGTGGGTCTGTTTCTGAGTTCTCTATTCTGTTCCACTGATCTGAGTGTCTGTGCTTGTGCCAGTACTATGCTGTCTTGATGATTACAGCTTTGTAATACAGCTTGAAGTCCTCATTTTCAGTGTTTTATCTGTATGTGAAAATAATGTGTGGTTTGGCCTTGTTGAAGGCAATATTTGTCAGTAAGTCAAATATTGCTGTATTTGTTTGTCTGCTTGTTTTATCAGATGCTGAGAAAAGTATGCTTAAATTTTCCATTTGAATTTTTAATGTTTCTACTTGCTTTATAAATTTAGGTCTATGTTATTAGGAATATATAAATTTAGATTTGGGTTATAGCTTCCTTAAATGTTAGCCTTTTATTATTAAATGTTCTTTTTAATCTCTAATAATGTATTTTGCCTTAACATCTACCTCGATATAAATAGAGCTGCATCAGCTTTCTTTTTGTTAGTGTTTGATTGACATTTCATTTTCCATTAATTTACTTTTAATCTTTCTCTTAGACATATCTTTTATAAATAGTAAGGGAGTTTTTGAATCCAGTATGAAAATCTCTCTTTTAATTGGAATATTTAGTTCCATATAATTAGTGATATATTTTATTTTAAATCTACCATCTTATTAATAAATGTGTTTTATTTGTCCCATCTATTTTGAGTTGCTTTTTAGTCCTTTTTTTGCCTTTTTTTTTGGATTGACTACATTTTTCCTTTTTTTTTTAATCTTCTGTTAGTTTGGAAGTTATAAACTTTATTAATCACTCAGTGGTTATCCTAGGGATCACATCATAAAACCACCTTCATCTTATAAGAGTCTAATATAAATTAGTACTTTAAATATCTTTCTGAATAATGCAAGGACCTTGGAACATTTATTACCTTACTCCTCTATTGACTTGTGGACCATTATTGTCATATATTTTAAGGTTTTGTGTATTTTTTTCTATGTTTTTTTAAATCAACAAGACATTATTGTTTTGTAGAGTAAATGTTTAATTATTATATTTTCCCATATATTTACATTTTCACTGCTTTTCATTTCTTCCTGAATCTCCAATTCACACCTGGGATGCATTTCTTTCTGCCATGATAAACATGCCTAGTATTGTTTTGGGGTTTTTTTATGTGTATCTTCTAGTGATGAATTCCTCCAGTTTTTGTTTGTCTGAAGATGCCTTCCTTTTGCTTTAATTTCTTCATTTTTGAATACAGATATTGATACTTTGAAATATCATTACACTGTGTTATAGTTTCCATTGTTTCTATCGAAAAATCAGCTGCTGGTCTAATTTTCCCACCCTTAAACTCAGTCTGTCATCTCCCCAGGTATTCTGTTTGCCTTTTATCAGCAGTGTTGCAATGCACCCAGATATAGATTTTTTCTTTTTCTTTTTTTTTTAATTTACTACTTAACATAGGATTCATAGAGCTTCTTAAATTTGTGGCTTGATGTGTGCAATCTGTTTCAGAAAAGTCTCAGCCATTTTTTTCAAATATTGCTTCTAGTATATTCCCTCTCTCCCATCTCCTGAGGCTATAATTACATATAGACCTTCTCAGTGATTTTGCAGTGTCTTTTTACCTTCTCTTCTTTGCTTTCCATCTTTTTCTCTCTGCTGTATTCCGAATATTTTTATCTGAACTACCTTCTCTATTCAGCTGTGTCTAATTTTCAATTAAACCCATTCGCCAAGTTCTTGATTTCAGTTACTGAACTTTTTAGCTCTGCAGTTTCCATTTGTCGTTGTTGTTGTTGTTGTTGTTGTTGTTATAGTTTTAACTTCCCTGCTGAAATGATTATTCTTGTCTTTACCTCCTTGAACCTAAAAGTATGTTAATTTTAAGATCTATATCTAATAATTCCATTCTCTGGATTGCCTGTGGGCCGGTATCTATTGAAGTTATTTCTTTTGTTCGTATTGCCTTTCCTCCACATGTACCTGGTTATATTTGGTGATGAACACAGTATTTGCAGAATTGTTTATAGAAATAATTTTTAGTTTAGGAGGATATTATCTATCTCCAGAGCAGATTTGTATTTGTTTCTGCCAAGTAAGTCTGGGCACTAGCAATTAGAGTTACCTTGGCCCAGTTTAAAATTATTCAAAGCTAAGCCAAGTCCTGCAAGCGCCTATCTTTTATAACTTATCCACCCTCCTAGGATATAGTCCTTCAGAGTTCCAACACAAGGATAGACCCCACCCCGCCCAATTGCGTTCATTTCCTCCTCCTCATGTCTTGAGGTTTTCTAGCCCCTCAGCCATTCATCTGAGTTTACTTTTATTTTTTTTTAAGCTTATTTATTTATTTTGAGAGAGAGTGTGTGTGCGCGCAAGCAGGGGAGGGGCAGAGACAGAGGGAGAGGATCCCAAGCAGGCGCCCACACTGCCAGCACAGAGCCTGATGCGGGGTTTGATCTCCCGAACCACAAGATCATGACCTGAGCCTAGATCAAGAGTCGGACGCTTAACTGACTGACTCACCCAGGCACCCTACCATTCCTCTGTTTGATCAGGAGTCAGCACCTCTCTTCACCAGGGAAATACAGCACCTGGCTTCTCTGCTTATGCCTGTTTTCCTCTGGATCTTGAGCTGGTTGTTCTTCATATCTTAATCACCCTTACATGTCTTGAAACACATGTGTTTTATGCTTGTCTAGTTTTTCTGATTGTTCCCCATAAAAGGATTGTGTGAATTATAGTAGGCCATCACCAGAAGCAGAAGTTCCTTATCTTTATATTTTTTGATCTGCCTATGTTGCTGAGTATATTTTTAGTCCTTTGATTCTCACTGTAGTCTATGTTGTGCATTGACTGCATTTTGCCTATTATTCCAATGATAAACACCTAGATTGCCTTCAACGATTACCACAATTAGTACTACACAAAAACATATAGCATTGTAAGTATTTCTTTATAAACATTGTAAGTGTTTCTTTATAAAATGTGTGGGAATTTGGGGGGACTCTATCCCGGAAGAGTTTGCCAAAACATTGGGAATACCTGTGTTTGTTCTAATTAAGACCTGCCAGGTGACATGCATCAATCCAGTTTCATCACTATACTTTCCACCAGCACTGTCCCTACACTGTCACCAAAACCTGGAATGTTCCAGCTCCCCAATGTCTATCAAGTCTAATAGAAATAAAGTGATATCATAATTTTAATTTGCATTTCTCAGATTACAATTTTTCTATTGGATTTCTTTTGTCTCGTTGATTTTCAAGAGTTCTTTTGTTTTTAAACAGTACCCTGTGTTAGATGCAGATATTGCAAATATATTCTCAATCTGCCATTTAACTACCATCTTATTCATAATGACTTCATTGATAATATTGTTGGTTGATAACTTGTGCTTTGTGCTGTTATTAAGAAGTTGTCTACTGCCCTATTTCTTCTATATTATGGGTGTTTAATTTTATATTTTTACTGTTTAATTTATAAGTCTTCAAATCATCTGGAGCCCCCTTTCATATCATGTGTTGTAGGAATCCAATTTCATTTTTCTTGATATAAATAATCCAGTTTTCCCAACACTAGCTGTTGACATCTTACCTTTTCCTCTCTTTTCACTTCTTTTCATTTTTAATAAACTCCTGTCTTTTTTAAACATGTTAGTTACTAACCAATTTTCAAGTTTTATCCCCCTAACCCCTTGTTCCCCCAAATCCTGTGATGCTTGTTGCATGGTTTTACACAGCATCGTGCTTTTTAGGAATACATATGATACGTTGTAAAACTACATGTATTTGGAAATCTCCATGATAAAATCTTTTTACATTTTTAAAGTAAAAATGTAAAACAAGTAATTCTCTTTTATTCCAGTTTTGCTAAAAGGTTTTTTTTTGTAAGTAAGCATTAAACTTTTTAATATGCCTTTTCAGAATTGATTGAAATATATTTTCAGTTATTTCTCTTTTTGTCTGCTATTTGGTCAGTTTTATCAATAGATTAGCTCCTATGAAACCATCCTTGCATTTCTGGATGAATCCCTATTTTACTACAATATATTATGTTTAATGCATTGTTATATTTGGTTACCTAAGATTTTATTTAGGATTTTTGCGTCTGCTTTCTTAAAGGAGATCTAAACCTGATTCACTGTTGTTGTCGTATTCCCTTATTTGGTTTTGAATCATAGTTATACTACCCTCAAGTTAAGCAGTTTTTGTTCTTTTTCTTTTTTCTAGAACAACTTGTATAAGATATGAATTAACTATTCTTTTGAAGATTTATAGCTTCCTGTATAAAACAGTCTGGTCCATGGGATTTGACACAGGAAGTTTTTTTTTTACACTATCATTTTAATTTCTTAGATCTTTGTTGGTTCAAATTTTCTTTTATGCCAATTTTACCATTTTATGTACATTTTCACCATTTAATGAACTTTTTCAGAATGTATTTATTTTATCTAGGTTTTCAGATTTAGAATTGAATGAGAAACACAACTACAACCATACCTAGAAGGAAAGATATATGCCTTAAAGTGGCTAGAGAAAATCAAAACCAAAAAAGAAGCCCTAATATAAAGGAAAAAATTAATAAATCTGATAACATTAAAATATAAAACTATGCTTCAAAGGACAATCTAGACAATGTGACTTTTCAGACTAGAAAATAGGCCACATCATAGCGTAAGAAAGATATTTACAATATTTTGTAAATGACAAAAGATTAGTGTAAAGGATGTGTAAAGAACTTCTAAAAATAGATAAGAGGAAGACAGCTCAATATACAAATGGATTTATGGTACATATAGGCAATTCTTAGAAGAGGCACTTGAATAATCAATAAAAATATGAACAACTCTCAACATCACTGATAATCAAGAAAGCAACATACAAGTCATATCACATCCTTCAAATTGGCAGACACTTTAAGTGCAAAAGCGAAATATTGGTGAGGATGTACACGGTCAGGAATTCTTGTAAATTGCTGGTGGGAGTACAAATTTATATAGGCTCCTCAGAGAGTAGTTTGTCAATATCTAGTAAAGTTGAAGGTAATCTTCTGTGTATCCTAGATAAACTTGTCAGTATATGCATGAGGGGACAGCTGTGTGTTGATTAGTGCTTCAAGGTTTCACTATAATCAAGGAACATAGAAAAAGCAGGGTTCAGAAGGATACATGCAGTATGATAGTATAATAGGGTTTATGTAAGTGTGCAAAACACAAATAACAGAATTCATAATAGTATACCTTTGGCTATATACATGTGTAGTATTAGTAATATAACAATACCTTTGGATATATACACATTTAGCCAGATTATACAAAATGCATGAGAATACAGAACAATTTTAAGTACAGAGATATACTTCCTGGAGAGGAAGATAAAGAGTTTGCATGAGGGTGGGGCATCAGATATACTCATAATATTGTCAGAGATCAACAGAGAATATAGCAAAATCTTAATTAGCACTTGTTTAATTTTTGTGATGGTTGTGTAGATTTTTTCATTTTATTTCTGTACTTTTCTGTATGTTTAGTTTGCATTTATTCAAAAAATAATTTATTGAGCACCTACTAGCTGTCAGGCTTTGTTTTGATGCTTAGGATAGAGCAGTGAACACGATGTACATGTTGTCCTCTCCTCGTGGATCTTATAGAGTTTAAAATGTTTTAGAATTGGGGCACCTCAGTGGCTCAATCCAACTTCTGCTCAGGTCATGATCTCACAGCTCATGGGTTTGAGCCCCACATCAGGCTCTGTGCCGACAGCTCAGAGCCTGGAGCCTGCTTTGGATTCTCCCTCTCTCTCTGCCCCTTCCCCACTCATGCTGTGTGTGTGTGTGTGTGTGTGTGTGTGTGTCTTTCAAAAATACACATTAAAAATTTTTTAATAAAAAAATAAAATGTTTCAGAATTAAACTTTTTTAATGCTTAAGATAATTTTTTTAAAAGACCAATTTGCACAGAGAACAAACTGAGGGTTGCTGGAGGAGTTGTGGGTGGGATGGGCTAAATGGGCAAGGGATATTAAGGACGATACTTGTTGGGATGAGCACTGGGTGTTATACTTAGGTGGTGAATCACTGGATTCTATTCCTGAAATCATTATTGCACTATATGCTAACTAAGTTGGATGTAAATAAATAAACAAATAAATGACCCATTTGGGAGCTCTTCCTTCTATAAAGCTCTAATTACACTTTTAATTCATCCAATTTCATTTCTCTTTATCCCTGGAATCAGGCACTTAAAAAGCTGTGGGGGCAGGGGAGCGGGGTGGTGGTTCACCTGGGTGGCTCAGTTGGTTAAGCATCTGACAGTTGATTTTGGCTCAGGTTATGATCCATCGGTTCTTGGGATGGAGCCCATGTTGGGCTCCACAGTGAACATGGGGCCTGCTTGGGATTCTCTCTCTCTCTCCCTCTCCCTCTACCTTTCTCCCTCCCTCCCTCTCTCTGTTTCTCTCTCTCTTTCTGTTTCTCTCTCAAAATAAATAAATAAGCATTAAAAAAAAAAGCTGAGGGCAGCAAACATACCACTATGGTGCAGAACATTGAGAGGAGGGTGCAGGTGGCAGGAGGCATATAGGAAGCCACTGGACTTTCTGCTGACTTTTGCTGTTGCTGTGAACTTCAAAGTGCTGTTAAAAATAGTGTACTGGGGTGCCTGGGTGGTTCAGTGGGTTGAGTGTCCAACTTCAGCTCAGGTCATGATCTCAACATTCATGGGTTTGAGCCCAGAGTCGGGCTCTGTGCTGACAGCTCAGAGCCTAGAGCCTGCTTCAGATTCTGTGTCTCCCTCTCTGTCTGCCCCTCCCCCTGCTCTCTCTCAAAAATAATAAACATTATTTCTGTCTCTCTCTCAAAAATAAATAAACATTTTTTTAATTTTTAAAAAATAGTCTATTTAAGGGGCACCTTCGTGGCTCAGTCGGTTAGGCAACTGACTTGATCTCAGTTCATGTCATGATCTCACAGTCGTGAGTTGAAACCCTGTGTCCAGTCCCACATCCAGCCCTGCTCTGACAGCACAGAGCCTGCTTGGGATTCTCTCTCTCCCTCTCTCTCTGCCCTTCCCCCACTCACATATACACTCTCTTTCAAAATAAATAAACTTTTTTTTAAATGGTCTATTTAAAAGGAAAAGAAAGCTATGAGGGAAGAAAGCTCTTTGTAAAATCAGCCTTCATAAACAGAATGTACAATCTAAATGAGCTATTGGTCTGCCTCCCATATTAGTTTTTCAGGATTGTGGTTTACACTTTTAGGTTTGTAGTTTTTGTAAATAGTCACCTGTGGGAACTGTTTTCATGAATAAACAAGGATGGCTTCTAATTACTGTGGTCACTGAACGTATTTGGGCATCCTTACTTTGTGCAAGACCACATAAGGGGCCATGGGGACCAGAGAACAATAAGCAGAGTTCCCCGCTCCCAGAGCGCCAATATTGTTCGTGGTCATAATAGATACTAGTAACAGCAGCTGTGACCCTTCACTCTTCTACCTCCTGCATCAATTATTGAAAGATCTGGAAGACTGGGTCACCAGGGCACTCAAGGACTGCTGTGCACAGGACTCTGTGCCCAGAGATCTGGGGAGTCAGTAGTGGTTGAAGCATCAGTAAAGGATGGTAAAGGAGGCCCCTAAAAGATGAGCAGGCACAAGCTGACAGCCCTTTCAAACAAAGGAATGGCCTGACCAGAGGCACAGGGCCTGCCCAAGAAGTGTCAGAGCAGCCAAGTACTCAGGACAGGGAAGGTAGGTATCAAGCTAGTCATGGATCAGAGGAGATTTTTTGAAACCACAGACATGAGTGAAAGGGCCAAAGGGGAATAAAAAGGCAGGAAGAGAGAGAACAGGAGAAGGCCAAGGGCAGAACCCCAGTACCTGGGTTTTGGGGTGTGGACACAATGGGAGGAAGTGAATAAGGAGCCAGTGTAGTTGTCCTATGCTGCTGAACCAAGGTTCTGAGTGGGCATGACAGGCAGCCTCTGTGCTCTGGGCTTGCGGGTCTGTCCAGGACTGAAAACAAGGAGCACTGCCTGACTGTGCAAACCACCATATACCCAAATTAGTGAAAGGCTTCCCCCAGGAAAGACCAGTAGTCACAGCTGGCGGCAGTTGTAGGACGGGCAGCATCCTTGCTGAGTCCTAGCATAGACACTGACAAGAGTCATATACACACAGGTGTCATATCAGGGTTCTGACAGTTCTATGGGACTTGCCACAGGCCATGTTCCAGAGTTAGTGAGGACCTGTGGTCCTCAGGCCCCCTTACTCCACTTCTACCAGATGCTCCAAATGTTCCATGGCCATGACATGAGTTCCAGACTTTCCTTGAATGGAGGTCTCTTTCCTGAGGACCTGGTCAGTCTCACTTCTACTTCTGTACAGAATGTTTGAGGATGGCCCAGAGCAAAGCAGAGACCACTAGTGGCAGTTTTGTGTAACCAGAGCAAAGGGTTGGAGACAGTCCTTCCCCTCAGAACTTCACACGAAGCTCAGAGCTAAAAGGTCCCAGCAAAAGAATCCCTCTGGGATCCATGTCTGAGAGCTGGAATGTCCGAGTTGGACATTTGCACCAGGTGTGTATGGGTGCCCTGTGTGGGTCAGGCCTTGGCAAGGTGGCGGGATACAGTTGAGAGCTGGAATGTCCCAGTCAGACGTTTGCACCAGGTGTGTATGGGTGCCCCTGTGGGTCAGGCCTTGGGCAAAGTGGAGGGATACAGGTGGAAACAAGAAGTTGTTCCAGGCTTTCACTGAAAGTTTACCCTAGCAGAGGACCCAGACCAGTAAAAGGGGCAGTGAAACACACATTATCAAGAATGACTGCAGAGTGTTATTGTTCGTATTTCTGTAGACAGAAGTACTGGGTGCTGTGGACATTGAGGAAGGAGGAATCTCACCAATCTGGAAAGTCCCAGAAGATACCCAGGGGACATATGAAAAGGCCACAGCTAACATCCTACATATGGTGGAAGACTGAAAGCTTTCCCCCTAAGATCAGGAATAAGACAAAGATGTTTGCACTCACCACTTCCATTCAGCATTTTACCAGAGGTTCCAGCTAGAGCAATGAGGCAAGAAAAAGAAATAAAAGGCACCTACATTGGAAAGGAGGAAGTACAACTATCTCTATTCACAGATGACATCATCTTCTATATAGAAATTTGAAAGAATGCACACACATACACACTCACACAAAAACTAAAGCTGATAAATGAATTCCAGGATTCAGGATCACACACAAAAATGAATTCTATTTCTGTCTTCTAGCACTGCGCAATTTGAAGATGAAATTAAGAAAGCAGTTCCATTTACAGTAGCATCAAAAAGAAAACTTTTAAGAATAAATTTAACAAAAACAATGCAATACTTATACACTGAAAACTATAAAACATAACTGAAATAAATTAAGGACCTAACTAAATGGAAAAACTTTCCATAATCAACAGATTCAATGCTATCCCTATCAAAATCCCAACTGCCTTTTTTGCAGAAATTGAAAGATGATCTTGAACTTAATTCATACGGACTTTCAAGAGAACCAGAATACCCAAATAACCTTGAAAAAGAACAAAGTCAGAGGATTCCCAATTTCAAAACATACCACAAAGCTACAGGAACCAAGACAGTATAGTACTGCTATAGGATACACATATAGTTCAGGGCATCTGAGTGGCTCAGTCAGTTGAACATCTGACTTCAGCTCAGGTTATGATCTCTCAGTTTGTGAGTTCAAGCCCTGCATCAGGCTCTGTGCTGACAGCTTAGAGCCTGGAGCCTGCTTCAGATTCTGTGCCTCCCTTGCTCTTTGCGTTGCCCCTGCTCGTTCTCTCTCTCTTTCTCTCAAAAATAAACATTAAAAAAATTTTTAATAAAAAAATAAAGGATACACATATAGGTCAATGGAATCAAGTTAAGAGTCCAGACATAGATCTACATATCTATTCTCAATTAATTTTCAACAGGTGTGCTAAGACCATTCCCTAGATGAAAGAATAGTCATTCAAAAAATAGTGCTGACACAAATGGACATCCACACACAACAAATAGTGCTGACACAACTGGACATCCACACACAAAACAATATAGTTGGGCCCCTACCTCATGCCATATTCAAAAATTAGCTCAAAATGCAGCATAGACATAAATATAAGAAGTAAAATTTTAAAACTCTCACTGTGCAGGCAGGATATGGGAGACATGGCTCCACAGGAGAAAAGCTACTGAGGGGTTTTAGTTGAAAACTAAAGGAGTCAGCAATAAGGTGGAGAGATCAAGCAAATTAAGACAGTCTTCCCAGCATTAGGCGGAGCGATTTGAAATCTAATCTTGGAGTGGTTGGCTAGGCCATTGCTGGGACATTGCAGATATGTGTACTACAATATAGGAAGGGCAGAGCAATCCAGAGTATGTTCAGAAGAGTGACCAGGCTCACTCTGCTGTGTCCACACCTCCTCTGAGATCTGTGTTCTGTATATATGTAGTAGTACTATCTCTTTCCTTGGGCACAGACGTGACCAGTTCTCTGGGTGCCACGAGGTGAACAAGACTGAGAGGTGCTTTTGCTTGCCATCCAGGGCTTTCCCTTGTCTGAATGGACCTCTCCACATGGGTATACTTCCTCTGATCCCTTACATACATCTGCTGACTTGAGAGTCCAAAATAGACTCTCAAGTACCAGCATGCTCGTTCCTGTTTATGTGTCTCCACCCATGCACTTAGTAACCTCATTTTGAGTTCCTTCCCCACTCTTCTCTTTCTCTCCAAATCATACCTACCCTTCCCTGGCCATGCCAGCCCATATTTGTCTTTCTTAGCTCCTTTCTGGGTTACTCATTTACCCCCATGGAGAGCAGAGACGATCAGCTGTTACGTTCCTGGACAATTTCTCAGTCTTCTGCTCAGTTATTGATGTGTATCATGGACAGTGGCAAGATTGGTATTACCTGTTCTTTCTGTTAACAGCTTGGTTGAAGTTATTTACATTGTTGCCCTCATTTATCATGCATTGGTAGTTTCATCAAGCAGACTGTCTCATCTCCCATAGATCATAACAGGAGTATTAGGCACATGGTTGTAGTTCAAGAATGCCTGTTACCTTACTGGTTCTACTGACTCTTTTATTTGGGGACACAATTGTGTGATTACAAAGCCCATGTTGAAATCTGGAGCCAAAATTATTTATCATCAAAATGACTAATTCCACAAGGGTTTAGGGTCTTTGTACTCATAGCAACTTTCTCTGTTTTCATCTTTCCAAAGTTCTCCAAACAAACCTTTTTTCTCCAGTGGTCCAGAGCCCCTCACAGTCTTCCTGACAATCCAGAGCTTCTCCCACTCCTGGTCCTGCCCAAATTCCTTGCCCCTTCCTCAGGTTATCACAAATCCCAATTGTATATAAGGTCCAGCTCCAGTGTCTCTGGTTCCAGGAAGCATCCCCTCCACGTGTCTTCTTTAGTGTCTTGTACATGGGAGTGCCTGCAATTCCTCTGCATTTGGTTGTTTACTATCATCTTGTTCACCATGGTTTCTCAGCAGGAAGTAGTTTGCTCTAGATATAGCTAGACTTCACATCCAGGCCCTCCCACTTACTCCGGATCACAACTGCTCTGAGCCTCACTCAGTTCCTTATTTGTAAGACAGCGGAGATTCTTGTTTCACCCTATCTTTGTAGTGAGTAAAATAATATATATGAAAATTCCTGGTGCATCTTAACTTCTCAGTAAGCTTCTTAGTTTTATCTTCTCCTTCTTTTTAAAAAAAAATTATTTATTTATTTATTTATTTTGAAAGAAAGAGAAAGTGCATGTGCAAGTGGAGAAGGGACAGAGAGAGAGGAAGAGGGAGAATCCCAATCAGGCTCTATGGTCAGCACTGAGCCCGATGCAGGGCTCAATCACATGACTACAAGATCACAACCTGAGCCAATGTCAAGAGTCAGACGTTTAACCAACTGAGCCACCCACGCACTCCTATTTTCTTCCTTCTTGAGCCTGAGAACCATATCTTAAAATTTCTCCAGTAATCTCTGCAGAGAATTCTCTTCTCTGAGCAGAGTTCTGTCAAAGCAGAGACACTCAGTACTTAACACTGACTGATGGGAATGTATGGTTCACTGAGTCCCCAGAAGCACTGGGATGAATGCCCTTGTGGGCACATGGCTGAAAAATAATCTAAAAGACACTCTGTCCAGACCTACTGGGTCACTGAGAAAGATGACAGCCCAGCTGCCTAGGAGGGTCTGCCCTGTCACAGAGACTCAAGTGACCCTGATGTTAAGATTGAGATAATCTTTTCTGAACTCTGACTTAGCCAGCAGTCTGCCCTGCTCTGGACAGTACGTGACAACACTTGCCAGAATGCAGCTAAATTGCAGAAACATTGAGGAGAAAATGATATCTGACAACCTAGCCTAGAAATCCAAACCTAAGCAGTTATATGTCCATCAGCTGATGGCTTTCAGATCTGTCTCCTGGAGGAGGAGCCAAGATGGTGGAACAGCATGGAAGCTTTTGTGTGTCTCATGTCCATGAAATACAGCCAGACCAACACTAAACCATCCTACACACCTAGAAAACTTATTGGAAGATTAACAGATCTGTCTCCTGGAAAACAGGCTTTGGTGAAATTGATGGGCTTAATCAGAAAGAACTTTAGTAGGATAACTGGGTGATAATGGCTTTGAAACAGTTATGCAGAGATCCTTCACAAGGAGTTTTTGTTGAAGTAGGACTTTTTTAAACCTCAAAGCTTTCAACAGCCCAAGGGCCATCTTGTGAGGGACATCACAGGACGGGAGCTTCACCCCACAGAGCCCCCCAATGCCCTGGAGGTCTGGACCTGCCTCTGGAGGAGATAAGTAAGGGAGGAGCCTGGGTCAAGTGTAGTGTGAATTCTGGGCACACCTTTGGAATCAACATATGTTAGTTTTTAAACTACATTCTGAAATGTTTCCATTTTATGATTGTCTTTTCCCCTTTTTTTAATGCTTATTTATTTATTTTTGAGAAAGAGGGCAGGGGAGAGGCAGAGAGAGAGAGAGAAGGAATTTCAAGCAGGCTCTGTGCTGTCAGCGCAGAACTGGACATGGACTCAAAATCTCAAATCATGAGATCATGACCTGAGCTGAAACCAAGAGTTGGACGCTTAATTGACTGAGACACCCAAGGCTCCCCTGTCTTTTCTCCTCAAAACAAAAAGAAAGGCTCAGAGAGGGAAGTGGGTTGACAAAGCTCACTTAGCAGCAGAGCTAAGCCCTCCTGGACACACCTCTGGAGCTGGTATCAATAGTCCTTCCAGGGCCATGCCCCAAGCTCTGCCTCCCTGTCACGTGTATTCGGACCACAGGGCCTGCCATTCTCAGCCAACCTCCAGGTGTGCGCAGTGGCCTCTGTGCCACCCACATCCTTGCAGAGCCCAGGTCTAGATCTCCGTGCCAATGTGAGAATGAAGAATGACCTGTACCCAGGGGGCACACCTTTCAACTGATACCTTCTGGAGCAACATCTCCACTTTTGCATTTAGTCCTGTGTTGGCATAGAGCTTGCATATTGTTTCACGGTTGCCTCATGGAGGGCAGGATCAATTCCTTGCTCAGTGTACTAAAATCTGGGAGAGATCTTGAGTCTGATGACACCACATATACACCAAGAGATTGTGAAAAGGTTTGTTGCTCACATAAGGGGGCTCTCTGGGAAAATAGGGTAGACTGCCAGCATGCCTGGAATAGCTGAAGCAAAGAGTGGTATTGGCTTAGGATTTTATTGTGTTAGGGGTGGGTTGGGATGAGTGCTCTCCACTTCCTGCCACCTCAGAAAGGGCTAAAAAGGTAGGGGGGGATCCTCAACAGGATTTGTTAACCCCTAAAACACAGAGAGGACTTTGCCTTTCTGAGGGTCATAATCTAGTCCTGAGCTGTGCTGTTTGCAGTGTGAGTGGGCTTGTTCTATAGAAAAGGTTCAGTTGGAGTGTTTTTGGTTCAAAGCATGGATTTTATATAAGTCAGGCTTGGGGGGCATGGGTTTTGGAGCTAGAATGTCTAGATTTGAATCCAGCTTCATTCACTATTTCTTTGGCCATGTGACTTTAGGCAGATTAATTTAAATGCTCTGTATCTCAGTTTCTTTAAACTGAGATAATAGTGCCTATCTAGAGGTTTGTTTGGATTAAGTGAGATTATAATAAAGCACTAACTGAATTTCTAATACATAGTGAAGACTCAAATTTTTATTATTATTATTATTATTATTATTATTATGGATGTACCAACACATGCAGTAAAATAAGAACATAAATCAGCCTGGGTGGCTCAGTCGGTTAAGTGTCTGACTCTTGGTTTTGGCCCAGGTCATGATCTCATGGTTCATGGGCTCAAGTCCGAAGTCAGCAGTACAGAGCTTGCTGGGGACTCTCTCTCTCTCTCCCTCTCTCTGCCTCTCCCCAGCTCATGCTGCTGCTCACACAAATACATACTCTCTCTCTCTCAAAATAAATAAATAAACATTTAAAAAAAAGAAAAGAAAGGCATAAAAATTGGAAAGGAGGAGGCAAAGGTATTATAATTTGAAGATTACTGTTTATTCCTGGAAAATTCAAGAGAATTAACTATTACATGCAAACAGATTCAGTAATGTAATTGGTCACAAAACTGGTGCACAGAATTATATATCTAATATAAAAGGCAAAATAAATAAAATGTTAAAAATCAGCCATTTTAAAATATATAAACAAGAATAATGCAAGAAAAGATGTCACACCTATCTCTACTCAAAATTAAAAGATACCTTTTGATCTTGAAAAGAAAGGTGATGGGGGCGCCTGGGTGGCGCAGTCGGTTAAGCGTCCGACTTCAGCCAGGTCACGATCTCGCGGTCCGGACTTCAGCCAGGTCACGATCTCGTGGTCCGTGAGTTCGAGCCCCGCATCGGGCTCTGGGCTGATGGCTCAGAGCCTGGAGCCTGTTTCCGATTCTGTGTCTCCCTCTCTCTCTGCCCCTCCCCCGTTCATGCTCTGTCTCTCTCTGTCCCAAAAATAAATAAACGTTGAAAAAAAATTAAAAAAAAAAAGAGAAAAGAAAGGTGATGGAGCTATATAAAGAAGTTTTTAAAATTCTACTGAAACAAAACTTGAAAGTTAGAAAACTTATTTTTAAATATTATAAAGTAAAATCTCATCTCTTTCCTAAATTAATCTAAAAAGTCTACTTAGTTCAGTTCATTCATTTATTCAACAAAAACGGAGCATTTTCTAATGTCCTCCTGTCGTTGTGCTAGAAGTAAGGACATAACCACAAACAGGACAGCTGTGGCATCTATCACAGTACATGGAAGTATCCAGGTACTGGTGTTTGTGAAAAGTGGCATGGAGAAAAAGTTTAGAATATCATGAGGCCAGTTATACAAAAGTAGGTCTTCCAAACATGGTGGCCTACTTTTCTGAGTTAGAAGAAACTAAAAAGATACAACAATCAAATGCAGAGTGTAAATATTGTGGCCTTTTGCTGCTACCTAATACCTGATACCCTACCTGACCCCAAGTGTTCATTCATTCATCAAATTGTTATTGAGGCATTGTCCTTATTGCTGAGATACAATGGACACAGAAACCAGTTATAAAAACTTCTTTAGGGGAAAATTGAGAGCATTAATGTGAGCTATAGGCTAGCTGATATTATTGAACTAATGTTAATTTTCTAATATTTAATAATAGTATTGTGCTCATATAGGAGAAAGTCTTTCCTAGGAGTTATATGCTCATACTTTGAAAGGTGAAGGGTCGCCATGGCCACAACTTACTTTTAAATGGTTTAGCACAAAACAAAGTGTGTGAAATAAATCACTTATGTGTGGGAGGAAAATGTATGTATAAAGAGAAAGACCTAGAGAGGTGCTGTTTAAGGGCACACACCTGCAATTGGTAGCTAAGTAAGTTCTGGAGAAGTAATGCACAGCCGAGTGATTATGGTCAACAATACTTACTGTATTATAAAAGTTGAAAGCTAATTGTTCTCACCACAAAAAAGAAAGAATTATGTGCCTGATTACAAGTATTAGCTAATGCTGCTACAGGGTGTTAATCACATTACAATATATAAATGTATCAAATCAACATGTTGCATTCTTACCCAATGCTATATGTCATTACCCAATGTTATATGTCAATTAAACTTACCCAATGTTATATGTCAATTGTATCTCAGTTAAGAAGAAAAAACTAGATGAAGTGAATGTGGCAAGTGTGAACAGCTGGTGAATCTAGGTGAAACAGCATACTTTCAGGTTTGCCATTTTCAAAATAAAAACTGGGGGGAATCCAAGTTCTCTCTCTACAGTTAAAACCTCAGACCTCATGCCCCATTTGAGAACTGCCTTGTCAGCAGACTTTGGAAGACTTGTGAGCAGAGACTGGGAAGGGAGATTTGATACTGAAGAGGAGAGAAAATTGCATCCTCACAGATGAGCAGGTTAGCATTTGAAAGAAAGTTTGCATTTCACAAGTCATGGTCACGTGCATTAGAAAGGTGTTATAGGATCTCCTAATAAAACATTAAGGAGCTGTCATTTGTTGAGACTGTTTAGATTATGTCTAGTTTATGTCACTCAAGGTTCTCTCTGTTTAGGGGCCCGAATTTCTTCATCAGCATACTGGTTGTGAGAGCACAGTAATGGAGAACTCCCTTTTACAGTCTTCAAGAGACGGGGAGTCCAAACAGTACAGGGTGCCTGAGTATTTCATGAAGAAAGAAAGTCCAGGTTCAACTCTGGACTCAAGCACTTACTATGAAATTCACTATTTTTCTTCACCTCCACTTCCTTAGATTTAAAATGGAGATGATGTGGGGCGCCTGGGTGGCACAGTCGGTTAAGCGTCCGACTTCAGCCAGGTCACAATCTCGCGGTCCGTGAGTTCGAGCCCCGCATCGGGCTCTGGGCTGATGGCTCAGAGCCTGGAGCCTGTTTCCGATTCTGTGTCTCCCTCTCTCTCTGCCCCTCCGCCGTTCATGCTCTGTCTCTCTCTGTCCCAAAAATAAATAAACGTTGAAAAAAAAATTTTTTTTTTAAAAATAAAATAAAATGGAGATGATAAAATCTACTTTCTGGGTTGTTATTAGAATTAAAGAAGAGAAATGATGTAAAGCTCCTGGCAAAATGCCCTGCCATTTAAGAAGCATTCAGTGGTCACTGGTTCCATTTTTTCCTTGGATAAATGTTAAGAATCATATATATGTGGATTTATATACAAGTTAAATTTTGAAAAGCTGAATCTTGACACGTATGTATATGTATGTGTATAGAATATGGATCTAGAAAGATATCTGTCAAATTATTGATAGTGTTTTATACAGGGAGTATGGTGGGCAGTATTCCACTATTTACTTTAGATAATGTTTAAAATTTTTTTACAATGAGAACATATTTGTTTCATAATTAGAGAAAAGAAAGAAAAGCTGAGTGGTTTAAATGCATTGGATGTAGGAATGGGTTGCCTACTACCATTAAAAGGAATCTTGTGGTGAATCCTGGTGATGAAGACTTTCCTTCTACCATTCATCTGCAATCATGATTTTATATGCAGGAGTTTTGTTTTTTAATGAGGTGTCCTAGAGTTCTGGCCGGTAATGCGACACGGCAGGATGGGAGGAGAACAGAAATCGATAAGAAATCTGTCCTCAGGTACTTTGGCTTGCTCTACCCTTGCCTCCCCATTTCCTTCTAAGAGGATAGGATATGCCCTGGGCTCTGCTGGAAATGCTGGGGCTATGAGGGCCTGTCCAGGGGTCCCCTCTTCTATTCAGTGAAACTGTTTATATTCATTTACACTTTTAAATAACAGAAACTTAACTGAATGATTTAACAGAACCATCATGCATCGGCAGCATCCCATCTAGCAGACAGAAAGGAGTTTCATCAAACTGCAGAAAAGGAAAAGTTTTTAAAGGTAGAGAGAGAGCAGAAAAAAAAGAAAAATTATTAGCAAAGAATCCATTGTTTTAGGCAAGGTCACCCTCCTCAGGGGGCCGGAAAGGGTCTATCAGTAAATTTCCAAGTGCTGACCAGGAAATTCAAGTTGATTCAAAGGTTGAAGATTACATTCCTGGAGAAGGAGGATAGTAAGTCTTGTTTGTGGATGTGGAGTCCTTAACAAAGTGTGTCTCCATTTTGGGCCTGTGGTTTTCTTTTTAACAATACTCATGGGACAGGCGTGCAATGGTAATATGTGCGCAGAACTAAGGCTAGTCTTTGGCTTGATAGAAGAATATCCCAAACGGCTAAAGGCCATTCTGGTTTAATCATTAACCACAGGCAAGAACCCCTTCGTTATTATTCCCATCAGCCATCGTTCCCCTCTTCCTGGATTGAATACATTAGTTTTGATTTTGGAAGACTTTATTGCTTTAGAAAAGGCTTCGTCCTTACGCTGGGCCAAAATCAGCCTTTCTGTCGCTTTTCATTGTTGCTTATGCTTTAAAGTAATTCAGATAAAGTTTTATTGCTCTTAAATGTGACAACCCTATAAAAGCCTGAAAATCTTTCTCATCTACTCTGTATCCAAGTGTTCCCTTTGCCAGGATAACCACCAATAGTTACTTATAACTGTTCCTGATATTTATAGACATACCATTGTCCCAGTTACCTTCCACCAGACATGCTCATATTGGTGAGGGTTCATCTTGAAAGTATGTTGCCAAGTACCAGACATAGTATTCCAAATGTGTTCAGTCAGACACAATGGAACTTATACCTCCTTAGATCACCACAGTACTACGTTTAAGATATGTGTATATATCTAAAGAAGTTAGAAAAAGAAGAGCAAGTTGAACTCAAAGTTAAATAGAAGGAAAGGAATACCAAATATGAGAGAAGATATTAATTAAGTATAAAGCCTTTAAAAAAAAAGGGGGGGGTCGCCTGGGTGGCTCCGCCGGTTAAGCGTCCAACTTCGGCTCAGGTCATGATCTCGCGGTCTGTGAGTTCTAGCCCCGCGTCAGGCTCTGTGCTGACCGCTCGGAGCCTGGAGCCTGTTTCGGATTCTGTGTCTCCCTCTCTCTCTGCCCCTCCCCTGTTCATGCTCTGTCTCTCTCTGTCTCAAAAATAAATAAATGTTAAAAAAAAACATTTAAAAGAAAAGTATAAAGCCAAACATAGGATAAAGATCAACAAAAACAAATGTTGTTCCCTTGAAAAGTCTAGTAATTAATTTGCTAAAGTCTGAAATTCATAACCCCTACCAAGAGTGATCACAGAGGGTAAGAAAGAGAGAAGACACAAATTACCAGTGTGAAGATGGGAAAAGAACTCATTACAGATCATATAGATATTAAAGAAGTCTTAGGACCATATTTTGAGCAACATTTTGACAATAAACTTGAAACTTTGAAATCCTAGAAAAACCAGCTTATCAAATTTAACCAAGAAGAAACAATATCTGCAGAGTTTTATATCTAAAAAGAAATTAAATTCATAATTAGAAAACCTTCTCACAAAATAAAATGGGAGTATGTGGCTTTACTACTGAATTCTACCAAACTTTTAAAGAAGAAATAACACCAATCTTATACAAACTCTTCCAGAGAATAATAAAGGAGCAAATACTTCCCACTTTGTTTTTTGAAGCTATATAACATTGAAACATTACAAGACGTACTTATTAGAATAGAGAAAAGCTCTAAACAAAAAAAAAAAAATTAACAAACAATGCAGATTCTGCATTGTAAAATAATGGACACATCTAACCTGGTTAAATTCTCAAAAATCAGTCAGTAAGTATAACTACTGTGGAAAACAGTTTGGCAGTTTCTTTTTTTTTTTTTTTTAATTTTTTTTTTCAATGTTTATTTATTTTTGGGACAGAGAGAGACAGAGCATGAACGGGGGAGGGGCAGAGAGAGAGGGAGACACAGAATCGGAAACAGGCTCCAGGCTCTGAGCCATCAGCCCAGAGCCCGACGCGGGGCTTGAACTCACGGACCGCGAGATCGTGACCTGGCTGAAGTCGGACGCTTAACCGACTGCGCCACCCAGGCGCCCCCGGCAGTTTCTTAAAGAGGTAAACATACACTTACTGTATTACCCATTCTACTCCTAGGTATTTTCACATGAAAAGTGAAAATATAAATCTAAAAAAAAATATATAGCACCTTTATTTTTAATAGTCACAAAACTGGAGGAGTACCTGGCTGGCTCAGGTGATGGAACATGCAACTCTTGATCTCAGGGTTGTGAGCTTGAGCCCCACCTGGATGTAAAGATCACTTAAAAAAATAAAATCCTTTATTTATTTTTTTATATGAAATTTATTGACAAATTGGTTTCCATACAACACCCAGTGCTCATCCCAAAAGGTGCCCTCCTCAATACCCATCACCCACCCTCTCCTCCCTCCCACCCCCCATCAACCCTCAGTTTGTTCTCAGTTTTTAACAGTCTCTTATGCTTTGGCTCTCTCCCACTCTAACCTCTTTTTTTTTTTTTCTCCTTGCCCTCCCCCATGGGTTCCTGTTAAGTTTCTCAGGATCCACATAAGAGTGAAACCATATGGTATCTGTCTTTCTCTGTATGGCTTATTTCACTTAGCATCACACTCTCCAGTTCCATCCACGTTGCTACAAAAGGCCATATTTCATTAAAAAAATAAAATCCTTTAAAAAAAAAATAGTAGGGGTGCCTGGGTGGCTCAGTCAGTTAAGCATCCGACTTGGGCTCAGGTCATGATCTCACGGTTTGTGAGTTAGAGCCCCACATCTGGCTCTGTGCTGACAGCTCGGAGCCTGGAGCCTGCTTCAGATTCTGTGTCTCCCTCTCTCTCTGCCCCTCCCCCACTGTGTTCTGAAATAAACATTAAAAATAAACATTAAAAAAATTAATAAAAATAAAAAATAGTAAAAAAAAAAACCTGGAAACACCCAAATGTCCATTAGTAGGTGAATAGGTAAACAAATGTGGTATATCCATACCATGGAATACTATTCAACATAAAAAAGAATAAACTACAGATACACAGAATAGCATGGATGCATCTCAGAACCATCATGCTGAGCAAAAGTTAGACAAAAAAGATTGAATGATTCCATTTACATAAAATTCTAGAAAATCCAAATTAATCTATATTAATAGAAAGCATAACAGTGCTTGCTGCAGACAAGGATAGATGGAGGACAGGATTTCAGAGGAGCACGAGGAAATTTTTGGGGATGACAAGTGTAAGTAATCTTGAATGTAGTGATGGTTTCACAGGTGTATGTGTTTATCAGCACTCATCCAATTTTACACTTTGTCACTTATACCTCACAAAGTTACAAAACAAATTGATCATTGTAACTGGCCACATGACAATAAAGGAGAAAATCATAAGATGATTTTAATAGGTCTAGAAAAAGCATTTGACAAAATCAACATTTATTCATGGTTTTTTGTTTTTTGTTTTTAACTTAAACTAACACTAAAAAGTGTTACCAATAACAACAAAGACCCTTAAACATCATACTTAATGGTCAGGTATTGGCATTTTTTCCTCAGAGATCAGGAATACCACATGGATGCTGGTCAGCACCAATTCTGTTTAACATTGTATTAGATATCTTAGCCAGAACAACAAGGCAGGAGAGAAGAAATGACAACTGCAAAAAAAGGGGAAAAAACTCATTATTTCAGGATGACATGATTTCATAATTAGAGAAATCTGAGTCTTCCCATTGGAAGGTAATCAGGATAGTGATGTGTCTAGAAATACAAGGACACAATTAGAATTAATAAGTGTATTTATAAGGACACTAGAGTAAAAGCCAATGTGCAAAAATCAATTGTATTTCTACACATAAAACAATTAGGAAATGAAATTTTTAAATAATATATATACTTATATTACTTAAATATATTTACTTATATTATTTAAATAATATATTTACTTCAATGCCAATTATTTGGCATTGAAAATACCAAAACATTAAGAAAAAATCTAGTAAAAGTTATTTAAGACCAGCAAGCTATACTATATAAGTGAAGGAAATTAGAAGACCTGAATAAATGGAGAGATGTACCCTGGCAAGGGATTAGAAGATCCATTACTGTAAAGATGTCAGTTCTCCCCAATTTTCCCTTCCATTAACTTAATTAATTATACATTCTTTTATTATTCGTTTAGTGGTTAGCCTACATATTACAACATCATTGACTTGTTAAAGTATAAAATGGTATTTACAACTTCCTTGACAATGCAAAGACAATGTACTTTCATTCAATTTACCCGCCTCCCACCTTTTATGTCCTGTTGTTTGTATTTTATTTCTATAGTTTAAATTCCACAAGATATTGTTACTGTGTACAGTCAACTGTCACCTAGAATTACCCACTTGTTGACTCCTTCCTGGCTTGTTGTTACTCTGTTAGAGATAATATGGCTTACTTAAGAGCAAGGGCTGCTGTCATAATTTTCTCTTTATCTTTGCCAATAATTTTACTCTGATGAGCTAGGAGTACTTTTCATTGTCATCATCCTGATCAGGTTTCACTGTGCTTCTTAAAACTATAGCTTCATATCTTTTGTCAGTAACGAAGAATTCCTAGACTGTATCTGTGTTTCTTCTGCCCCTGTTATCTCTCCTCTTTCTTTACTCCAGTTACATCCATATTAGTTTTCTCATTGTATCTGTTATGCTCTTAACACTCTTTACTATATTTTTCACCTTCTTTCTCTTTATGCTTCAGTCTCAATATTTTTTCCAAATTGTGTTCCAGTTCACAAAAAATCTCTCTTCAGCTATATCTACACACTTAAACTTTCCTCTGGTTTCTTAATTTCACTTACTTCTCTTTCAGGTCTATAATTTCCATTTTGTTCTTTTTATAATTTCTAGTTCTGTGCTAAAATTCCCAATCTTTTCTTTTAATTCTCCAATGTATTAAACATAGTTATTTGATTTTTTTTTTTTTTTAGAGAGAGAAAGCAGGGGAGAGGGGCCGAGGGAGAGGGAGAGAATCCCAAGCAGGCTCCACACTCAGCACAGAGCCCACCTGGGTTCTATCCCTGAGTTCATGACCTGAACCAAAATCAAGAGTTGGATGCTCAACTGACTAATCCAACCAGGCGCCCTGTTAAGCATAGTTATTTTAAAGCCTGAGTCTCACATCTTCATTTTGAGTGCTTTGTGGATATGTTTCTATTGTCAATTATTTCCCTTAGCTTTCTTTTTTTTATTATTTTTTAAAAAAAACGTTTTTTAATGTTTATTTATCATTGAGAGGCAGAGCATGAGACAGGCAGAGAGAGGGGGAGACACAGAATCTGAAGCAGGCTCCAGGATCCAACTGTCAGCACAGAGCCTGACGTGGGGCTTGAATTTACGAACCGAGAGATCATGACCTGAGCCGAAGTCAGACACTTAACCAACTGAGCCACCCAGGAGCCTCTCCCTGAGCTTTCAATCTCATGCTTGTGTCTCCTCTTATGCCTAATTATTTTTTATTGAATACTGAACATAGTATATGAACACTTTGAGAAATAATTTATGGCTCTGAGTGATCCCATCTCCCACTAGAGAAGACTTTGTTTCTTATGGGCAGTTAGCTAGTGGCACTGTCAATCTTGTATCACCTCACATCTGGGATTCAGTCCCTGTATGAGAGCTGGTCTGTCTCTGTCTTATTTCTAGAGTGTGGCTCATTGAGGCCCCAACCCAAAGCTTTGGGAATTTACTAGGGTCTTTCCTCATTAGAATGTCCTGTCCCCCAGCCCCATGTGTCTGGTCAAAATCTCTGCTCAGCTTTTTCAGTCCCTGTTTCAATTCAATTTCAAACAAATAGGCAAATGTTTGAAATGGAAACAGGCCCACATGCTGCATATGCCCTCCAAGCCTCCCCTCCTCTCCTCAATTTTAGCCCTATAATTTCCTATTTCCTTAATATCTCCCTGGGACCTTCAAACAGATTATTTTCTTATATTTCACCCAACTTTTCTTAGCTATTATTCCTACCTTCTTTTTTTTTTTTAGCGAGGGTATTTTCTTCTGTTTATTGATTCCTCCCAAGTATTTGTTTTAAAATGTAAACAGCTTATATTTTCCTATTTATGAAAATAATATATTCTTCTTGGAAAATTCAAAATAACAGAAAATTATTAAAGTTAAATTCACTTGAAATCCCACCATTCAAAAAATTGACACTGTTAACATTTTGGTAAATAACTTTCTGTATATGTATATCTTTTTCATTATTTGTCTTTTCACTACTTTTCATAAATAAGGTCACACTCTACTTACGAATTTGTAACCTACTTTTTTTCAGTACTATGTTTTTAGTGACTTTATGTTTTAATATATAGAGAAAAATCATCCTTTTGAATTCGGCTGCATGATATTTCATTATATAAGTACTTATTTTCTTGGGATAAAGTCCTAGAAGTAGAAAAGCTAGATCAATATGGTTTTTTCTTTGTAAAACTTTTCTTGAACTATAATACACATACATAGAAGTACATACAACAATAATTCCTGTATGCTTTGATGAATTTCACAATTTTCATTCCTGTGCAACCCACACCCAGATCAAGAAATAAGACATTATTCTCACAACAGTCTTTGTCTTTTAACAGGGGGTTTTAGCCCATTACATTTAATGTGACCATTAGTATAGTTAGACCTACATTTACCATTTTTTTCTTTCTCTCACTTCTTCATGTTCCTCTTTCTCCTTTCTGGCCTTCTTTTGGGTTAATTTATTCCTTTCATTAAATATCATTTTTATTTACTATTGGTTTGCTACTATTCCTTTGCATTGTTTTATAATTCTTGCTCTAGAGATTATAATATATATCTCTAACTTCTCACAGTCTACCAAGAATAATACTATGCCACTTCATGCAAAATGTAAGAACCTTGCATTTATCGCTTTCTCATTTTTTATGATAGGGCTGCCATATACATTCATCTACACAAACTATAAACCCCACAAAATAATGTTATAATTTTTGCTTTAAGCGTCTTGAAGAAGTTGACTTTTTTAAAGAATGTGTTGTGTGTGCCCACATTTCCACCACTTTCGGTGCTTGTCATTTCTTCTGAAGATCATCTATTATTATTTCACCACAACCTGACGAACTTAATATTTTTTGCAGTAATGATCTACTTGGTCACTAACACTCTTAATTTTTATTTTTTTTTGAAGCTGTCTTTATTTTACTTTTATTCTTAAAAGACATTTTTGCTCTGCATTGAATTCTGAGTTGACAGCTTCTCCCCTAGCCCCCAGCAATTCAAAGATAGTCTTTTTATTTTTAATGTTTATTTATTTTTGAGGCAGAGAGAGAGAAAGAGAGACAGACAGAGCGTGAGAGGCGGAATGGCAGAGAGAGAAGGAGGCAGAATCCAAAGCAGGCTTCAGGCTCTGAGCTGTCAGCACAGAGCCCAACATGGGGCTTGAACTCATGGAGCATGAGATACTAGTAGGATGCTTAACTGATTGAGCCACCCAGGCATCCCCTTTTTTTTTTAAATTTTTTTAATGGTTATTTTTGTTTATTGTTTTTTGGGGTTTTTTTTCAATATATGAAGTTTATTGTCAAATTGGTTTCCATACAACACCCAGTGCTCATCCCAAAAGGTGCCCTCCTCAATACCCATCACCCACCCTCCCCTCCCTCCCACCCCCCATCAACCCTCAGTTTGTTCTCAGTTTTTAAGAGTCTCTTATGCTTTGGCTCTCTCCCACTCTAACCTCTTTTTTTTTCCTTCCCCTCCCCCATGGGTTTCTGTTAAGTTTCTCAGGATCCACATAAGAGTGAAAACATATGGTATCTGTCTTTCTCTGTATGGCTTATTTCACTTAGCATAACACTCTCCAGTTCCATCCATGTTGCTACAAAGGGCCATATTTCATTCTTTCTCATTGCCATGTAGTACTCCATTGTGTATATAAACCACAATTTTTTTATCCATTCATCAGTTGATGGACATTTAGGCTCTTTCCATAATTTGGCTATTGTTGAGAGTGCTGCTATAAACATTGGGGTACAAGTGCCCCTATGCATCAGTACTCCTGTATCCCTTGGGTAAATTCCTAGCAGTGCTACTGCTGGGTCATAGGGTAGATCTATTTTTAATTTTTTGAGGAACCTCCACACTGTTTTCCAGAGTGGCTGCACCAGTTTGCATTCCCACCAACAGTGCAAGAGGGTTCCCGTTTCTCCACATCCTCTCCAGCATCTGTAGTCTCCTGATTTGTTCATTTTGGCCACTCTGACTGGCGTGAGGTGGTATCTGAGTGTGGTTTTGATTTGTATTTCCCTGATGAGGAGCAACGTTGAGCATCTTTTCACGTGCCTGTTGGCCATCCGGATGTCTTCTTTAGAGAAGTGTCTATTCATGCTTTCTGCCCATTTCTTCACTGGGTTATTTGTTCTTCGGGTGTGGAGTTTGGTGAGCTCTTTATAGATCTTGGATACTAGCCCTTTGTCCGATATGTCATTTGCAAATATCTTTTCCCATTCCTTTGGTTGCCTTTTAGTTTTGTTGGTTGTTTCCTTTGCTGTGCAGAAGCTTTTTATCTTCATAAGGTCCCAGTAGTTCATTTTTGCTTTTATTTCCCTTGCCTTTGGGGAATGTGTCAAGTAAGAAATTGCTATGGCTGAGGTCAGAGAGGTCTTTTCCTGCTTTCTGTTCTAGGGTTTTGATGGTTTCCTGTCTCACATTCAGGTCCTTTATCCATTTTGAGTTTATTTTTGTGAATGGTGTGAGAAAGTGGTCTAGTTTCAATCTTCTGCATGTTGCTGTCCAGTTCTCCCGGCACCATTTGTTAAAGAGACTGTCTTTTTTCCATTGGATATTCTTTCCTGCTTTGTCAAAGATTAGTTGGCCATACATTTGTGGGTCTAGTTCTGGGGTTTCTATTCTATTCCATTGGTCTATGTGTCTGTTTTTGTGCCATTTAATGGTTATTTTTGAAGGAGAGAGAAAGAGAGAGAGAGAGAGAGAGTGTGTATGTATGTGTGTGTGTGTGCGTGTGTGTGTGAGAGAGAGAGGGGTGGGGGGGGGGGGAAGGCAGAGAGAGAAGGAGGCAGAATCCAAAGCAGACTCCAGGCTCTGAGATGTCAGCACAGAGCTCAACATGGGGTTTGAACTCATGAACCGTGAGATCATGACCTGAGCCAAAGAATTCAAAGATAGTCTTAACACATTTCTGTCCTCATAATGATCAGTCAACTGTCATTCAACTAAGGTCTGTCTAATTATGTTTCTATTTATACTGCTTGGAGATCACTGATAACCTTGAATCTGTACCAAATTTGTGAAAATTTTGGCTGTTATTTCGTAAGATTTATTTCTGCCCCATTTACTCTCTCATGTTAAATATCAAATGTTAAACCATTTGATATTGTCCCACAAGTCACTAAGGTGCTGTTTATTATTTTCCAACATTTTAAAATCTCTTTTTCAGATTGGATCATTTCTTTGGTCTATATTCAAATTCACTGACTCTTGGGGCACCTGGGTGGCTCAGTCGGTTAAGTGTCATACTTCAGCTCAGGTCATGATCTCACGGTTCACAAGTTCAGGCCCTGCGTTGGGCTCTGTGTTGACAGTTTGGAGTCTGGAACCTACCTCAGATTCTATGTCTCCCTCTGTCTCTGCCCCTCCCCTGCTCACACTCTGTCTCTCTCTCACTCAAAAATAAATAAATATTAAAAAAACAAAACAAACAAACAAGAAAAACAAATTCACTGACTCTCTCCTCTGATATCTCCAATGTGCTATAAGCCCATCCATTGAATATTTTTATTAAACATACTATACTTTTCAGTTCTAGAATATCCATTTGATTCTTTGTTATAATTTCCATTTCTTTGACATTTCTTATTTCTTCATTCATTAGAAACATGTTTTCCTGTATATTTTTGAGCATTATCATAATAACTTATTTGCTGATTCTGACATCTGGATCATCTAAGTGTTGGTTTCACTGATTGACTCACTTTTCTCTTGAGAACCAGTCATGTTTTCCTTTTCTTCATGTGTATAATAAATTGGATTGTATATTGCTCGTCGAATGATAAATTGTAGAGTCTCTATAATCTGTTTCTCTGTAGAGTAGTATGGGGTTTTTTTTCTTTTAGCAAGAAATTAAGTTTACTGAATTAGAACTTCACATTCCTGTTCAGTTTTTTAGCCCTAGCGAGACTTCTTAGTCTTTCCCATGCCTCCAGAGTTCAGGAGTCAGCCAGATATTTGGGCAGAGTTCCACCCAGAAATTATTTGTAGCTGTTCCCTCTCAATTGTCTCTTTTCTGGGATTGTCTTCCTCACTCCCGCTTTTATGATCACCCTGAATCCTGTTTTCTGATTCTCCTGACAATGAGACTGTGACCGCAGGTTCCTACCTGAGTTTTAGTGAGCTCTTGGAGCCTGCCTTAAGGCAAAAAGCTAGAAGGACAGGAAACTCCTCCAGTAGTGTTCTGTTTTTCTCACCTCTAATTTCTTCCGGCTTTGGGTCATTCTCCAGGGCCATCAAATTGTTGACTTCTACATTTTTTTCAGTGGGTATAATTATCCATGGGAGAGTTTTTCTGATAGTTTATTGCACTATTAACTAGGAGCCTTTGAGATAAAAATATTTTATTTATTGAGTTGAGGGAGATATTTTGACATTCTCTGACATGGGAAAATACATTTTACTTGACCTTAAACACCTTGAAGTAGAATAATTAAGGATGAGTGTAAGTCACAGTGAGTGTTAGTGTTGTAACCAAGATTAATTTATTTGCACACTTGGTAATAAAGTCCTACATTTTATCATATTTTAAGGGACTTTTCTACTTCAGAAATCAAATTCGTTCACATTTGTGTTTTAAAAGGAGATCCAAAATGGACAATGTCTTTAAGTTAATTTTGGAGAGGTCTTCAGAAAAAGAAAAAAACAAGAGCTGGGTAAATTGGTAGTACAGAGGTATATGTGTCAGACTTGAAGACATAGGACTCAAGTTTCTATGTCAGTTCTGCCACAGTTTACCACTGTGACCTGGTAAAGCTTTCCAGGCTACAGCATTTCTCTCATGTAGAATGAAGACAAATAACTTAGTTCACATGACAGAGGAATGAATGCAATATTTGTTGAATCTGAATCTTAAAGGTTTAGACTGCATTTTCTTGGTATTAAAACAAAATAGTCCAAGCATGTTAGCATGCCTGTTCTTTTAGCCTTCTTTATCCCAACTTTAACCCCTCTACCCCACCCCCAGATTATTCTAAGTTTCACAGTGTTCATTCCCATGGCCAGGATTTTTATGGAAAATATTTTGACAATGGGAGGAAAGTAGCCTTGAGCAAATTTATTTTATCTGTCTAAAAGACTATGATCATTTGAATAGACAGTATCAGGATTGATAGGAAAAGGGATGGTAGCAGAGAAGAAGAAAAATGGAATTTCTGGGAAGTCTTAATGATTCCAGCAGTATTCTAGGACTTGAGCCTCAAATGTCAGGATGTAAACACATGCCTCTCTCTGCATCAACTACTTTGGCCAGCAGTGCATGTTATTAACATCCACATGAGTGGTTCCCAGTAGCTTCAATCAAAATTGGCTAGTCCTCAAGGCACCTAGGTGGCTCAGTCTGTTAAGCATCCAACTTCGGCTCAGGTCATGAACTCACAATTCATGAGTTCAAGTCCTGCATCGGGCTCTGTGCTGACAGCTCAGAGCCTGGAGCCTGCTTCGGATTCTGTCTCCTTATCTCTCTCACCTTCCTCCACTTGCACTCTGTCTCTCTCTCATTCAAAAATAAATAAACATCAAAAAAAAGTGGGATTAGTAGATCATATGATAGTTCTATTTTTAATTTTTTGAGGAACCTCCATCCTATTTTCCATAATGGCTGCAAAACTTTGCATTTCCATCAAGAGTATACACAGGTTCCAGTTTCTCTGCGTCGTCTCCACTTGTCTTCTAGGTTTTTTTGATACTAGCCACTGACAGGTGTGAAGTGATATCTCACGGTGGTTTTGATTTGTATTTCTCTGATAATTAGTGATGTGGAGCACCTTTTTATTACCTGTTGGCCATTTGTATATCTTATTTGGAAAGACATCTATTCAGGTCTTTAGCCCATTTTTTAATTGGGTTATTTCTGCTATTGAGTTGTAGGAGTTCCTTTGGAGATTAACTTCTTATCAGATATATGGTTTGCAAATACTGTCTCCCATTCCATAGCTTACCTTTTCACCTTGTTAATTGTTTCCTTTGCGGAGCAGTAGCTTCTTAATTTGATGTAATCTGACTTGCTTATTTTTGTTTTTGTTGCCTTGTTCTTTTGGGGTCATACTCATTAAATCATTGCCAACACAAATGCTGTAAGCTTTTCCCCTGTGTTTCCTTCTTTACAGTTTAATATAGTTTAAAATCAGGAAGTGTGATGCTTCCAGATTTCTCGGGACTGATTTGTCTGTTTGTGATCTTTTGTGTTTCCATATGAATTATACAATTGTTTTTTTCTATTTCTAAAGAAATGCCTTTTGGATTTTGATAGAGATTACATTGTGGGTAGTATGAACATTTCAATAATATTAAGTGTTCTGGTCCATGAACAGAGGCTGTCTTTCCATTTGTTTTTGTCTCTTTGATTTCTTTATTCAGTGTTTTGTAGTTTTTAGTAGACAAGCCTTTCCTCTCCTTAGGCTCATTTCTAAGTATTTTTTTTTTTTGGTGCTATTTTAAGTGGAATTGTTTTCCTTTTCTTTTCAGATGGTTTTTGCTAGTGTATAAAAACACAAGTGATTTTTGTATCTTTATTTTGTATATCCATCCTTCACTGAATTCATTTATTAATTCTAACAGTTTTTCTAATAGAGTCTTTAGGGTTTTCTATATATAAGATAATAAAATGCAAGCAGGAAAAATTGTACTTCCTTTCCAGTTTGGATGCCTTTTTTCCCCCCTAGTTACTCTGGCTAGAACTCCCAGTGCTGTGTTGAATAGAAGTGGTCAGAGTGGGCAATCCTTGTCTCATTCCTGATGTCAGAGGAAAAGCTTTCATGTTTTTACCATTGAGTACCATGCCAGCTGTAGAAATTTATACATGGCCTTTATACATGTGGAGGTACTTCTATCCCTAGTTTGTTGAGATTTTTTTATCATGACAGGGTAGTGAATTTTGTCAAATACTTTTTCTGCATCTCTTGAAATGATCACGTGATTCTTATACTTTATTTGGTTAATATGGTGCATCACATTCATTGATTATCATTTGTTGAACCAGTTGTGCATCCCAGGGGTAAATCCTACTTGGTCATTGTGTGTAATTCTTCTAATGTGGTGTATGATTCTCTAATTTGGTTTGCTAGCATTTTGTTGATGACTTTTACATCAATATTCATTAGGGCTATTGGTCTACAGTTTTCTTTTCATATTCTGTCTTTGTCTGGCTTTGGCATCAGGGTAATTACAGACTCATAAAATGAGTTTGGAAGTGTGTTCCTACCTCTTCAGTTTTTTGGAAGACTTTGAGAAAGATTGCCATTAAGTCTTCTTTAAATGTTTGTGCACAAACACCTTTTAGACAACATGAGATTGTGCTATTGCATGTAACTTAAGCAGCCTGTACACTAAAAGAAGAAAGTTGTATCATTTTAAAGCCCCAATTTATTTCAGTAACAGGCTCAACTATAACCTACCATAAACAATCATGATATTTTATTTGGTACTTAATTTTTTGCAGTGAAATTTATTATTGTAGTAATGTATGACATGGTTCTATTGCATTGCAGGGTATTGAGGTAAAAATGAAAACTTTCAGTAAGGCATGTGATGGTATTTTACTATATTGTAGAGTATAATTACTCTATAGAGTAATAATTGGATTACTCTACAGAGTAATAATTATAGAGTAATAATTATTATTTAGAGTATATATACTCTATATTATATACTATATAATATATACTATATATATACTATATAGAGTATATATAGAGTATAGAGTACTATATAGTATATATACTCTATATTATAGAGTAATAATTACTCTGTAGAGTATAATTGGATTATATTGATTTACTAAAACTTTATCAAAAATTTGGTCAAAGATATTGACATCTTTGGATTTGTACTCCAAAAGTCTATGATCTAGAGTATTATATTGTGGGCTGGTCATATTAAATACAAAATCAAAGTCATTACGTAACTTTTGCAAGTCTTTACTTAGAGGAACAGTTACTGACATCCTTAGCACCTCATCCTTAGCATCCTAACATAAAATTGCCATGTGTCAAAAACCATGCTTCACTTCTTGCTAAAGCATGACATGTCAAATTTTTTTACATTTATTTATTTTTGATAGAGAGAGACAGAGCACAAGTGGGGGAGGGGCAGAGAGAGAGAGGGAGACACAGAATCCAAAGCAGGCTTCAGGCTCTGAGCTGTCAGCACAGAGCCTGACACGGGGCTAGAACCCACAAACCATGAGATCATGACCCGAGCCGAAATCGGACGCTTAATGGACTGAGCCACCCAGGTGCCCCTACATGTCACATTTTTTAATGTAATTGCTTTTTGAAGTAATTGTGATCACAAAGCCTCTTTTAGATGTGGAGACCTGCACTTTGATTTCCCAAGTACTTAATTCTTTGAGTTAATACGGAACCATAGCACCATGCAGCCAGGTGCAAGAGGGTGATCACCGGGCACGAAGGCCAGAGGGAAACGAGGGGCTGTGTGCTCATGAGTGCAGGACAGCAAGGAGGCCCTTGAGAGGTTCAGGGAAGAATGTGGGCATTTGGGCAAGTTTTATCCTGCCTTTGCTGCTCGCTATCTGTGAGACCTTCATAAGCATCTTAACCTCTGGGGGCCTCAAGTCTTTATCTATGTGATGTGTCTAATATTACCCATCTCATAGGTAGGCTTGAATCTGATGTGTAAAGCACCCAGCACATTCTAAATGTTCAGAAAAAAGTTATTTTCTCTCTCCATAAAAGGACAGGAGACTAGAAGGAACAAGAGATGTTCAGGTCTTTCCTATGATAAAACCCTGCAAGCAGGCCTTGTGGGACAGAGGGCATTCAGGTTTGGTGCTATAGATCCCATAAAGTTTTATTTGCCAGATGAACAAAACTCTCAGAAGCTTAAATAAGTGAACCTTTGTGCACCTAAATAAAAAATCTTGATCTGTGGAGATCACTAAATGTGATATAGGATTCTGGAACAGAAAAAGGATATTAAGGAATCACTGAGGAAAAGCTGAAGAGAGCAGGGACTTTAGTTAATAATATGTATTAGTATTGGTTCACTTTTGTAACTAATGTAGCTCAAGATCTTAATAATAAAGGAAACTGGGTGTGGGGTGTATGGGAACTTTATTATCTGCTTGATTGTTCTGGAAAGCTAAAATTTCTAGCAAATAAAATCTTTTAATCAAAAAAAAACTGTTTTAACCCTGGAAGCTGGAAAGGATTTGGGGCAGAAGGCAGACTCCAACTCATGAGCAAAGGTACCAGTGCAAACAAGAGCGCATGAAGAGAGATTAATCATGTCAGGACAGCCTGGCATCGAGACCAGTGGGGGCTGGCCTGAGAGGATGCTCCTCGCTCTCCACCCTAATCCACATTCTTGGCCCCCAGACCTGGCCTGGGACACAGTGCAGGCCCCTCCCCACCTAGATCCACACTCCTGACCCCAGACCTGGCCTCAGACACAGTGCAGGAAGTTACTGCTAGACGATGCAGGGCAGGCAGGTTATTAATGAATGCATGGACACTGCCTATGCTATGTGCTCTTTTAACAATCAACACAAACCTTACCATCCCTTGTTTGACTTGCCATCAGCAGGAACCCTTCGTGCAGAAGAAGAGAAATAAATGTAAACAAACTCAATTCAAACAAACTCAGTTCGGTGAAAACAGTCCAGAGATCTGGCTGGTGTCCGAGCTTTGGCTCCTTGCCAGCGGGGTGATTTTTCGAAAGGAACATTACCTCTCTGAGTCCCCACTTCCTCATCTGTAGAACGGGTTACATAATTTAACCTTTTCTGTCCATGTCACTAGGATGTAGTAAAAAGCCTATGTGGTGACAGACCTGAGAATTTACTTCAGTTGCTAAGCAAGGGGCTGCCTAGGACAACGCTGTTTGCACCAGCTGTCCTCCCCAAGAAGTGACCATCAGACCTTGCCTCGTCCTTCCCTTTCCCTTTCTCTATTCCTGGAATTCCACGACTCTTGCATGTCCTTGGACAGCCCCACCCTCTTGCTTCTGGGGCTTGATGCTGCTGCCCCCATTGCCTGGAACACCCTTTGCCCCTGGTCCTGCAACCCTGAGGTGTCCAGCACATCCCAGGCTTGGCCAATGTCTCCTGGGCTTGCTCTTCCACAGCTCTGCCGCTTGTCAATGGTTCCATTCCTGTTTCCCTTCAGACACTGATCCCCACAAGAGCAAGGAGTGTGTCTGTCTTCTTCACACCACATCCTCAGAACCCAGTGTGTATCTAATGGTACACACACAATGAGCACTGAGTACTTCTGAGTGAATTCAGAAAGAAAGAAGCAAATGCATAGTAAGTGGACCCGCTGGTCAGTTGGTGCCCGGGGAACAGCTGAGGCTCCCTTCACCACTCCAGATGCTCCGACATTCTCGAGTTCCTGTTTTTACTCTGCAACTATGTGCCAGTCTCTTTTCAGGTTTCTAAAAGTGCCCTGAGGCCACCCCCTAAAGAATGTATTTCCTGATCGATCTGCTGGAGCGGAAATTTCCTGGCAGTTAGTTAAGTCACTTTGTTAAGGACTCTTGACTGAGAGCAGCAATCTCAGACTTTCAGCTCTGCCTGCTGGGTTCCACCCCAGAGGTCCTGGGAACCCCAGAAACCGCATCTGTAACAAGTTCCCAAGTGATGCTAATGTCTGGGGACCACACTTTGAAAACTGTAATTTCCAGAGGTCTAGAGCAGCACCGAAAAGATTCCCCTGGGACTGTCTCCACTTGTTGGCAAAACCGTGGCCTTTCCTTATAAGTGGAGACAAGGAATGATTTGGGTGCTGTTTATCAGAGGTACAAGGGCCTTGCTGGCCTTTATCTAGAATCCAGATTTCTTGGTTCTTTTGCTGTTTCAGTGTTCTAAATTGTTAGATTCTTAGAGTGGATCAGACAGCTGACTTGTCTTCCTATATACAAATTAAAAATTTAGGTCACGACTGACTCGTGTTGACCAGGCCATGTTGTGGTCGTGTATTTATTTACCCAAAGATGCTTGTGGTACACTTGCTTCCCCCCTTTAGCACTTTCATTTAAGCCAACTACATGTGAATCTTCCACTTGGCCTTGCTTTGTAAGAAAGGGGTTTGGGCTACCTCTCAGAGAGAAGGTGACAACTCTGTCCCTGCCCATTTGTACAGACCAGCCAGGGCCTGGGTTTCCTAACTTAGTCCTGGGGTCATTCTCCCACTATGGCCTCCACTCACTCCCAGAAATTTCCCCCTCTTTCCTTTTAATGCAAACACTACCTCCACCCTAGACCTGGGTGATGGAAGCTGGATATTAGACAATAAATAAAAATATTGGGACACTCATGTTGAAACACTTTTCTTTTCTCCTGAGCTGCAAGTTTGCTAGGTGAGCAATCCTCCTGTGAGCTGCTGAGACTCCAGCTGGGACTGGCTAAGAAAAAAGGCAAGGAAAGTAGAGACTCTTACAATGAGTTTTATTTCCCTCAAGACCACTGATTTTTAAATTCCCTAGAGAAGAAGGTGTGGCAGAGAGAGACAGAGACAGAGACATAGAGTCTGTATCTTTTAAGACATATTCTATAGTATTTACAGATTGAATTATACGATGTGTGAGATTTGCTTTAAAATAATGCAGTGTGAAAGAAATCAAAGATCTAAATTATGGAGAGATATTTTATGTTCACAGATTAGAGGACTCAACAGAGTAAAGATGTCAGTTATCTCCAAATTGATCCACAGTTTTAATGCAATTTCTATCAAATCTCAGCAACTATAGTATTTTTTTAACTATAGACAAGATTATTCTAAAATTTATATAAAAGGGAAAGAAATGAGAATAGCTAAAACAATTCTGAAAAAGGGGATAAAGTAGGAGGAATCACTCTACCAAATTTCAAAAATTATTATACAGCTACAGACTACTGTATGGTACAGGCTGTGTGGTATTGGAGGAATAAACAAATAGATCATTGGAACAGAGCAGAGTATTCAGAAATAGTGCCAAACAAATATAGCCAACCAATGTTTTAAACAGCTTTGTTGAGATATAAGCCACATACCATACAACTCACCCACTTAAAGTATAAAATTCAGTGGTTTGTGGTATATATTAGTAATTTTTTAAATTGTGGTAAATATATATTATAAAATTTGCCACTTTAATTGTATAATTCAGTGGCATTAATTATTTTTATGTGTACAACCGTCACCACTATATATCACCAAGTTTTTCATCACCCCAATTGGAAACTCTTTTAAGTATTACACAGTAATTTATCCCTATAGCCCCTTGTAACCTCTAATCTACTTTCTGTCACTAAGAATTTGCCTATTCTAGGTACCTTATATAAATGGAATCATACAATATGTGTCCTTTTATGTCTGGCTTATTTCACTTAGCATAGTGTTTTCAAGGTTCATCCATGTTGTAGCATGTATCAGAACCCCATTCCTCTTTATGGCTGAATAATATTCTGTTGTATGTATATACTGCATTTTGTTTATCCATTCATCTGTTGATGGACATTTGGGTTGTTTTCCACTTTGGGCTATTGTAAATAATGCTGCTCTGGATATCGGTGCATAAGTATCTGTTTGAGTCTGATTTCAATCCTATTGGGTCTATACCTAGAAGTGGAGTTACTAAGTCATATGGTAAGTCTATGTTTTGGTTTTTGAGGACCTGCCAAACTGTTTTCCACAGAAGTTGCACTGTTAATTTTCCTGTCAGCAGTGCCTAAGGGTCCTAGTTCATTCAGTCTTCTTCGGTGCTGGCTATTTCCATTTTTTGTTTTTTTGTTTTTTTTAATCATAGTTATCCTAAAGGGTGTGAAGTGGTTATCACTGTGGTTTTGATTAGCATTTCCCTAATCATTACTGATGTTGGACATTCTTTTATGTCTTTATTAGCCATTTGTGTATCTTCTTTGAAGAAATATCTACTCAAGACTTTTGCCCATTTTTTATTCAGTTTGTTGTTGTTCTTGTTCTTGAATTATAGGAGTTCTTTATATATTCTGCCTATTAATCTCTAATTAGGTATGTGATTTGCAATTATTTTCTCCCATTCTGTGGGCTTCCTTTTCACTCTCAAGACTATCCTTTGGTACACAATCCTTTCAAATTTTGATGTAGTCCAGTTTATCTATTTTTTCTTTTGTTACCCATACTTTTAGTCATATGCAAGAAACCATTTTCCCATCCAAGTCTTAAAGACTTTCCTCTGTTTTCTTCTAAGAGTCTTACAGTTTTTGTTCTTATATTTAGGTCTTTGATTCATTTTGAATTAATTTTTGTGTATGGTATAAGGTAAGGATTGAACTTCATTCTTTTGAATGCAGAATTTCAGTTTCCCAACACTATTTGTTGAAAAGACTATCTTTTCCCCTCACTGACTGTCTTGGCATCTTGGCCAAAAATCAAATGACTATATGTATGAATGAGGGTTTATTTCTGGGATCTCTATTTTATTCTTTTGGCCCATATGTCTATCCTTAGGACAGGGCTCACTGTTTGATTACTGTGGCTTTCTAGTAAGTTTTGAAATCAGGAAATGTGAGTCCTCTAACTTAATTTTAAAGGTTTTGTTTTTGGTTTTGTTTTGTTTTGTTTTTTAGATAATTTTGGCTATTCAGGGTCCCTTTAGATTCCATATAAATTTTAGGAGGAGTTTTTCTATTTCTGTAAAAATGCCATTGGGATTTTGATGGAGGTTACATTGAAATCTGTAGATTGCTTTGCATAGTAATGTCATCTTAATAATATTAACTTTACCATTTCATGAATACAGAATGTCTTTCCATTTATTAGATTTTTTGTAATATCTTTCAGCAGTGTTTTGTAATTTTCAGTGTACACATCTTTTGCCTTCTTGGTTAAACTTATTCCTAAGTGTTTTTATTATTTCCTTTTTTAATGTTTATTTATTTTGAGAGAGAGAGATAAAGAGACAGAGAGAACATGCACACATGAGCAGAGGAGGGGCAGAGAAAGAGAGAGAATCCTAAGCGGGCTCTAGGCTCTGAGCTATCAGTGCAAAGCCAGATGCAAGGCTCAATCCCACGGTTCATGAGATCATGACCTGAGCTGAAGTCGAACGTTTAACCAGCTGAGCCACCCAGCCGTCCCTGGTGCTAATTTTTATTCATGTGTTTGGTAGAATTCACAAGTGAAGCCATCTACTCTTAGGCTTCTCTCTTTTGGGTAGCTTTTGATTACTGCTTCAATCTCCCTACTAATTTTAGGTATATTCAGATTTTCTGATTCTTCTTTAGTCGGTTTTGGTAAGTGTGTGTTCCTAAGAATTTGTCCATATCATCTAGTTTATGTAGGTATACAACAGTTGACAAAACAAAACAAAACAAAACAAAACAAAACCCAACTCAAAATGGATCATAGATTTACATGTAAAAGGTAAAAGACTTTTAGAAGACAACATAAGTGAAAATATTTTAGAACTAGGGTTTGTGATGAGTTCTTAGGACATGATTCCAAAAGCATGATCCATAAAAGGGAAAATCAATGAATTGAACTTTATCAAAATTTAAAATTTTTCTTCATGAAAACCTTTGTGGGTTTTTTTTAATTTTTTTAACGTTTATTTATTTTTGAGACAGAGAGAGACAGAGCATGAACGGGGGAGGGTCAGAGAGAGGGAGACACAGATTCTGAAACAAGCTCCAGGCTCTGAGCAGTCAGCACAGAGCCCGACGCGGGGCTTGAACTCACGGACCACAAGATCGTGACCTGAGCTGAAGTCATTCGCTCAACCGACTGAGCCACCCAGGCACCCCATGAAAACCTTTATTAAGAGGATGAAAAAATAAGCTGCTAAGAGAAAATATTTGCAAATCACATATCTGACAAAGGACTCACATCTAGAAAATATAAAGAGTTTTCAGGGGTTCAGGGTTTCAGCTGGTTCAGTCAGTAGAGCATGAGACTCTTGATCTTAGGGTTGTAAGTTCAAGTCCCATATTGTGTGTGGAGATTAGTTAAATAAAATCTTTAGGAGTGCCCAGGTGTCTCAGTTGGTTAAGCATCCAACTTTTGCTCAGGTCATGATCTTACAGTTTAAGAGTTTGAGCCCTGCATCAGGCCCCACACTGATAGTGCAGAGCCTCCCCCACTTGCACTCCCTCTCTCTCCCTGTGTCAAAATAAATAAATACGTCGCTTCTCATCAGGGAAATACAAATCAAAACCACACTCAGATACCACCTCACGCCAGTCAGAATGGCTAAAATGAAAGACTATAGATGCTGGAGAGGATGTGGAGAAACGGGAACCCTCTTGCACTGTTGGTGGGAATGCAAACTGGTGCAGCCACTCTGGAAAACAGTGTGGAGGTTCCTCAAAAAATTAAAAATAGATCTACCCTATGACCCAGCAGTAGCACTGCTAGGAACTTACCCAAGGGATACAGGTGTGCTAATGCATAGGGGCACTTGTACCCCAATGTTTATAGCAGCACTTTCAACAATAGCCAAATTATGGAAAGAGCCTAAATGTCCATCAACTGATAAGTGGATGAAGAAATTGTGGTTTATATACACAATGGAATACTACATGGCAATGAGAAAGAATGAAATATGGCCCTTTGTAGCAACGTGGATGGAACTGGAGAGTGTTATGCTAAGTGAAATAAGCCACACACAGAGAAAGACAGATACCATATGTTTGCACTCTTATGTGGATCCTGAGAAACTTAACAGAAGACCATGGGGGAGGGGAAGGAGAGGAAATAAAAAGTTAGAGAGGGAGGGAGCCAAACCATAAGAGACTCTTAAAAACTGAGAACAAACTGAGGGTTGATGGGAGGTGGGAGGGAGGGAGGGAGGAGTGATGGGTATTGAAGAGGGCACCTTTTGGGATGAGCACTGGGTGTTGTATGGAAAAAAAGTTAGAGAGGGAGGGAGCCAAACCATAAGAGACTCTTAAAACTGAGAACAAACTGAGGGTTGATGGGGGGTGGGAGGGAGGGAGGGAGGAGTGATGGGTATTGAGGAGGGCACCTTTTGGGATGAGCACTGGGTATTGTATGGAAACCAACTTGACAATAAATTTCATATTATAAATAAATAAATAACTTTCTCACAGATCAATAAATAAATAAATAAACTTTAAAAATAAAATATTTAAAAAATATATAATTTAATATTTTAAATTAAAAAAAAGAAAAAAGAATTTTCAGGGGTACCTGACTGGTTCAGTTGGGAGAGCACATGACTCTTGATTTTGGGATCATGATTTGAAGCCCCATGGTGAGGGAAGAGTTTACTTGATAAAAAAAGTGTTTTTTAAGAATTTTCAAATCTCCACATTAAAGCAATAAACAATCTAATTAGGAAAGAGGCAAAAAAAAAAAAAGACCTGAAGGAATACTGCACCATTAAAAATATATGGGTGACAAATAATCACATCAAAAAATGTTCAACAGCACCTGCCCTTTGGGAAATGCAAAATAAGACCACGATGCAATATCACTGTACACCTATCAGAATGTCTAAAATATAAAATTGTGACAATACGAGATTCAGATAAGGATTCTTGAGAAACATACATTACTGGTGAGTATGTAAAATGGTACCCCTACTCTGGAAAACTGTTCTGCAGTTTCTTAAAAAACTAAACACTTGGGGCACCTGGGTGGCTCAGTCAGATGAATGTCCGACTCTGGATTTCAGCTCAGGTCATGATCTCACAGTTCGTGAGGTCAGGCCCTTCCTTGAGCTCTGCCATATGACCTGGCAATTACACTCCTGAGCAATTACATTCATCCCAGAGAAATGAAAACTTATTCTTAGTACCTTTATTTGTAACAGTGTAAAATTGGAAATCACTTGGATGTCCGTCAGTGGACTGAATGATTAAACAAACCTGTAAACCCATTGCATGGAATACTAGTAAGCGATAAAAAGGAATGAGGTTTAAATACAAACAACTCAGACAGATCTCAAGGGCCTTTGGCTGAGTGAAAAAAGTCAACCTCTAAAGCTTACATACTGGTTGCTGTGGTGGTTACACAAATCTACACAGGTGATAAAATGACTTAGAACCATATACACACATTGTACCAAGGTAATTTTCCTGGCTGTGATATTATATTAGAATTCCATAAGCTGTAATCACTATGTGAAGGGTACACAAGACCTCTTCACTACTGTTACAAATTCCCTACACTCTATGGTTATTTCAAAATAAAAAGTTTTTTTAATGCTCTAGAGGAGAAGGTATGCCACTCAGAGAACCTTTGATGGATTATAGTTTGTTTTAGATGTGTATTGCAGCTACATTTTTTATAAAGACAGAGTCCTCATCTCTTATAAATATATACTACAGTATTTACAGATGGAATTATGTCATATCCTGGATCTGTGGAGAGGGGATAAAGATGAAGCAAGATTGCCCTCATGTTGAGAATTGTTGAAGCTGGATGATGGGTGTACAAGATTCATTTACACTGTCATCTCTTCATTTGTACATATTTCAAACTTTCCATTATAAAACAATTTAAAAACATAAATGAAATAAAAATGATGAGGGTTCCTTGGGACTCTTGATTGCGTGGGTCAGTGGCAGAACTATTAGCTCCTGCCCCTAAGCTGGGCTCAGACCATTGCTGCCAGGCTAGAGCAGAGGGCTTTCTCGGGTCAGTTCCAGGGACAGGATGCTGCTCTCAAGTCACATGCTTCTGTTTCCATATTCAGCCACGTGCATGCAACTTTAACTGTATTCCTGGTATTGGCTCTGCCAGGCCTCATAGGCTCTGCCTTCAACTATTTCTCTTCTAGGCCTCTCTGCGTTCATTTATTCATCTCTCCACTTTTTTATTCATCTGTTCTATCATTCCTCTGTACACCATTCTTCCACCCATCTGTCTACTCATTCATTTCTTTAACACTTACAGAAGTCTACATCAATGAATAAGGCATGGTTACTGCCTTTGGGAGAGACAGTCAGACAATGCAATATATAGGGGACGTATGATAAATGCCATAACCATTGTCTGTACAAAGCACCTCGGGAGTGAAATAGAAGCCGATGTCAGTCCTTGGAGTGATGATGTCTAATAAGACTTGCACAGAGGAGGTAATGCTTGAGGTGAGTCTTGAAAGTTAATATTTTCACCTATGTTTGGCTCACCCGGGTAATCCGGGATAATCTCCCTATTTTGAGGTCAGCTGGTTTGCAGACTTAATTCCATCTGCAACCTTAATTCCTCTTTGTCACGTAAAATAACATATTCATGGACTCCAGGGATTAGGATTTTGACATTTTTGGGGGTCCATTACTCTGCCTCCCACAAGAATAGAGTGAACAACTTGATTTAAGGACAGAGCAAACATTATGGATCCATAGGAAAGAACCATCTATTCCACAAATAGTGCTAAGACAATCGCTTATCTTTACAGAAAAAATGAAATTGGATTCTAAAGGTTCTGGACCCCATTATCATGTGTGCTCCCACCACCAAGCAATTCTCAGACACCAGCGATGTGTCCTACGATTAACTCAATTCTCACACTCTCTACCTGGAGATAGCATCAGATCCCACAGATTAACAGGGCTCAGTCCTGTACAACTACCCTTCTTCTCCCACTTTGGACACTAGTCACAAACTCCAGGTGCTTCTGACCAACAGGCTGTCGATTGGAGGTTCCAGCTGACTCCCACCTTGTGTTCAAGTAATTTGCTAGAGCAGCTCACAGTACTCAGAGAAACATTTTACTGACTGATTACTGATTTATTATAAAAGGATATAACTCAGGAACAATGAGATGGAAGACATGTACAGGCAAGTAATGCGGGAAGGGTCACAGAGCTGCCATGCCCTCTCCAGGTATGCCACTCTCCCAGTCTCCGTGTGTTCACCAACCAGAAAGCTCTCCAAACACTGTCCTTTGGGTTTTTATCGAGGCTTCATTATGTAGGCATGATTGACTAAATCATTGGCCATTGGCTATTACCTCAACCTCCAACCCCTCTCCGTGCCCCAGAAGTAGGTTGGGGGATGGGACTAAAAGTTCTAAACCTCTAATCTCAGGGTTGTTTCCCCTGGCAACCATCCCCATCCCTAGGTTACCTAGGGGCTTTCTGGAAGTCAGATTAATGTAACAAAAAACCTTTATCTCTCTTATCACTGGATATTCCGAAGGGTTTTAGGAGGTCTTTGCCTGGACCGGGTGGAAGACCAAATATATATTTCTTATTATAAATCACAGTACCACAGATTCCAACCCACACAATACACGATATACAATACACAAATATATTCCCAGTTGCATAAAAACTTGATGTCAAAAGAAAAACTATAGGGGGTACCTGGGGGGCCCAGTCAGTTAAGTGTCTGACTCTTGATCTCAGCTCAGGTTTTGATCTCAGGACCATGAGTTCAAGCCCCATGTTGGGCTCCATGCTGGGCATGAGCCCTACTTAAAACAAAACAAAACAAAAACACTATAAAACATTGAAGAATAACATAGGAAAATATTGTAACTTTGAGGTAGGGAAGAGTTTCCTAAACACAAAACCATATAGGACAAGATTGATAAATTTGTCTATATGAAAATTAAGAACTTCTGTTCATCAAAAGCAATTTAAGGAGACAGGACAAGCCACAAAGTGGGAGACCATATTTTTGATACATGTGGCTACAAAGATTTAGTATGGAGAATGAGAGCAGTGTATGTACATATATATATATACATAGAAATAAATTTTTTTTACATTAATGATTACATTAAAGACCAACAAGCTCAGTTGACATAGATATTTCATATGAAAGGAGATACTATTGACTCATAAGTATAGGTAAGGTGTGTTCACCTCATTAGTGATCAGAGATGGGTGAATTCAAACCACAGTAAGATATGGTTCCATACCCATCAGCCTGTCAACAATGTCTGACAATGCCAGTCCTCAGAGTGGTGGGAACATTCATACACACTGTTGGAGGTCTTAAGTGGTAGAATAGCTTTGGGAAACAGTTTGGCATACCTACAACCCAGGAATGCCAAACCTGGGCACACGCCCCCTAGAGCATGAATTCACACCAGGGGTAATAACTTTGCCAAAGGGGGCAAAAACCTTAGGTATTATGATAGTTTGTGGCTTTCCAAAGAGCCACAGAACATAAAACAAACATATGGTATATTTGTAGTATTAAATTTTCATTGAGATGATTAGGAAAACCATGTATAAAAGGCTCTTTAGGGGTTAATAATGAGAAAGAGTTGAGAAACACCGTCCAAGGTGAAACTCTGAGCCATGTGCCCAGGAGGTTTGTAGGTATGTTTGCAATGCCATCGTTCACACTGGCAACAACACAGAAAAGCACCCAATGTCTCCAGCAGTGCAATGGGTATGTAAAATGTGACGTATTCATAAAATGCAAGATTGTGCAGCAGTGAGACTGAATCAGTCACAGCTGCATAACCCCCAAAAAAGCTGTTGAGTAAAAAAAAAAAAAAAGTTGAATTAAAGAAAGAAAGGAAAGAAAGAAAGAAAGAAAGAAAGAAGAAAGAAAGGTCATTCAGTCAAAGAGAAGCTACTGGATGGTCCCATTTATGTAAGGTCAAACCATGCAAAACTTGACAGAAATAAATGCTAAATACAGCATGGGTATGATTTATAGAACTTTGAAATATTGGATAGCCCTAAAGGAAAGAGAGAAGAGAGGGGAATGCAATTGGAGTAGGGCATACAGGCGGTTGAATTCTAAGACTCTGGTGTTTTTCTTAAACAGAGTAAGTACTATGGGAGTTCATTTTATTAATTTTCTACCTATATTTAAATGTATATACTATATATTTCTTTGGAGATATATATATATATATATCCAAATACATATATTCATTTATATATATTTCATAATAAATTGTTAGCATTATTCTTAAGGGCCTTCTATCAGACTTGGCATGTTGGTTCAGATGGAGGGGCTCTTGAGTGCCATGCTCTGGCAGACATATGAGTTTCCTTGTTTATGGAGTTGGTGGGAATTGAATGGTGATTAACAATGATGGGGTGAAAGTCAACCAGTGCCCTCTTTCAACTAGACAACGATTTTGCAGCAAAAATGGTGTGAGAAACTAGTTCCCAGGTCTTCTCCCTCCTCTCGAAGGAGCATTTATCCTGAAAAAGGTCATCTCCTTCTCTGCCTGTCCCTCTTCCTCAGCTCCTCTTTGCCAGCTGGTGTCTCTCCTTCCAGCTATCCCTGATGGAGTTCTGGACCCGGCCATCCGTGCTGATGAGGCAGGGAGTGAGGAGGACCTGTATGAGGACCTGCACAGCTCCAGCCACCACTACAGCCACCCTGGAGGGGGTGGTGAGCAGCTGGCCATCAATGAGGTAGGGCCAGGGCTGCATGGGTGAAGGGAAGGGACTGAGACAGATGGCTTGGCTGTCAGGATGAGTCCAGCATGCTCACACAGACCTAGATGTCCACAGGCTCTGTGTTCCAAGCAGATGGCAGTGGCACCAGCATGCACACAACACCATTTGAGCCTGTGGTTCTCCGTTTAGGATGTGGTATCTGCTAGCAGAGCTAACCCAAATACAGGGCCCACCCCTCTGCCCTTATGGACCTACAGGGAACCCAGAATGGCAGGCATGACTCAGGACCTACAATCAAAGTGTACTGGTCTATCCTACCCAATTCCTGGATGCAGGAACTCTGCTTGGTGGGAGGAAGGCCAGGGCTTAGCCCCCTCCCTCCAAGAAGTTTTCAGGACAGGATTGGGGGGAGTGAGGCAAGTGAAAATTGATTTCCTTCCTGTTGACTCCTAGAGCTCAAAACTTATTATGGTTGCTATGACAACTGTGTGCAAGTTACTCTTTTTTTTTCTCTTTCTGTTCCTACCTACGCAGAAGAAATTAGTGACAAACTTCCTCTAGGCAAAACTGGTTCCCATACCGAGGACTCCTTCTGCATTGTCCAAGGACAGAGAAATTTTGAGACCTTGACTCCTCTCTTTTTATCACTTATACTCCTATTTTCTCCCCTTCTTCGCTTTTAATTCGGGGGTGGGGGGCATTAAACATAATGTGGTCCATAACCCACATCCATAACAACACCATGTTCTCTTCCTAGTCATGAGCTACTATCTATTAATGCTTCATCAAAACCAGAATCTGACCACCCAGGATTTTACACCTCGGAAGGGATCAATTTACAGTTTGAGTGAATGAGTGGGCTGGTGGGCTTCTCAGAAACCCTCAAGGAGTGTCCTGTCCTTATTACCTACTTACTGGACAGATGGTTACAAACTGTTGATGGTGGATGAACTCTTTCCCCAGGCCCAGCTCTGAATAAATGATTTAAAACAGTCATTGAATAATGCTTTATTCAAGATCCATTTGTTAAAGAATACATATTCAAATAAGTTAAATAAGTTGATTTTTCCAATACATAAAGCCTTTCTTTAAGTGCTTCTCATAGGTTATTTTGAATGGAAGATGTCCTAAAATATGTCTTCTTAAGCAGAATTCACAGATAATGGTTTTTCTTGAAGTCTCAGGCTGCCCTCCTCAGTCTTGGGCCCCAGCCCTGGTGGAGAGCAGCATGGTGTAAGAGGGGAGAATCCGGACTTTGGGGCCTCCCACTCCTGGATGGGAGTTCCTCCCTGCCCAGTACCCTGCCTGGCGTAAAGCTCTGAGCAGCTAACCCTCTGAATTCTGGTTTACTTAACTGTAAACAAGGATAGCCATGAGCTTACATAAGGACTAACTGAAATAACATAGATAACCTGGCATATGGTGGGTTATCCAGCAATGAGGATGATAGTGAGGAAGGAATGCTAACATAAAGCTTTTAGAGACTCTGAACAGTTGTGGGGATATTTGATTAGCCATCAGTGCTGCATTGTTAGAGGTCTTGTGTCTGCTTTTCATTGTTGTGTATCTCCTACTTGAGGGTGAAATTCTGGTCTTTCATATCTTGGTGCTGGTAAGGAAGTGCCTTCTGGGGCCCTTGACAAGTTATTCATTCTAAAAGGTTTTGGATAAGGAAAGCCAAGAGCCAGGAGTGCTCTAAGAGAACCAATAGCTGCTGGTAGAGGGCACCTTTATGAAGGAAATAAAGGTAATTTAGATCATGAATTGGATAGCACCTATTTTAGCTGCTTAGAGACTTTGTTTCTTGTTTGGTTCAAAGGTCTTTCTTGGTATTTGAGGTTCCTGAGTAGACGGGGGGTGATGTTGTATCTTATGTTTAAAGTGCTTGGTGCTTCAGGGTACTTGTCTTTCCTGGACATGCCCCTGTGGGGAAGGACATGTCACATCATGCAGGAGGGCAGCCAGTCAGACTGGGGAGCCCCTCTCCAGTGATGCAGCAGCGAATGCAGGTGTCAGTGTCCACCAGGCTGCTCTCCTTCATGAGACCCACCAGCACTTCTAGATCCCTTTTCAGGGCAACATAGCATGAAGGGCAGGGCCTGGGTTTGGAGGCTGGCAGCACTGCATCTGCCCCCCCCCCACCCTGCCACTGGACAGTGGAGGACATGTGGCCAGTCATCCAATCCTCAGGGCCTCAGTTTCCTCTGGTGGGATGGGTGTGTCACTTGAGCTGCACTGGCAGCTACAGGAGGGTCACTGTCCCCAGGTGTATAAGGGACTTAGGAAAGGCAGCACCCATTTGTCAGCAGCATTGAATAGACCCACTTTATCAGAAACTGAAGAGATATAAAAGGTGATTCTGCAATAAGGCTACTTCACTTGGCCTTCCAAGAGCAGTGAAGCCCCACCATGAATGCCCTGAACACACCAGCACTCACTGCTGGTACACATGTGTGGCAAGCTGATTTGCTAGGGTCAACATGAGTTTCATACTTAGAGATTATAGCAGCAACAGATGTCAGAGAAAAATCCATACTAAAGAATATTTATCTTGCTCTAAAATCACATATTCACTTATATTTTTTAGACACACATATCATGTTCTAAATTGTGACACTTTCTCGTTTGTATTGACCTCAGAAGAAGACACCACATCTCAGTTTCCTAAACAGAAGGGAGTTCAAACCATCCAGTCCAAAGCGCAGTAGACATAGGGGAGAATAGTGAAGCATTTTTGTATTCTGGGTACAGAAGAAATGAGTGCATGTGCTCACAAACACATGCACATGCAGGTTTATGAGTGTGATGTGTATATGTGTGTGTTGAATGCATGTGACATATTTACTGAGCATGTAATTACTGTCAAGTAATGTCCCAGACCCTGGGATACAGAATATATAGGAATATTGAGGGTGGGGACAGGCAGTGCATGTCTGTGCGCTGACAAAAGTGAAAAGGGACACAATATCATATTCATTCTGTATTCTCTGCATCTCACTTGTGCCTTGCACCTCGTGATAGTCCAGACTCTGCAACATGAGTTAACTGCAGTGCCTAGTTCCTTTTTTTTTTTTTTTGAGCGTCATGCGGTCTGGTACCTTGTCCAGATGCCCATGACTGAGGCCTATGTCTGTTTGGCCAATTCCTCACCCTCTTCCCGGCCTTTCCCAGCCTTTCCCTGCCTCACGAGGCTCTGAGCATACTTTGCTGGGCTGGAGTCAGGCATGAGGGTATCATTAGCCCAAGGATTTTTTTCTGGGGTTGAGGGCTGAAAGGAAGAGGTGTCTTCTTTTCATTTCCACCAGTCCTACACCGCCCCCACCCCCCGCCCAGTTGTGAGATGGGACCAGAGGAGGGGAGGGCATGGCTCCTGGCCTGGGGTCTTCTGATGCCCCCTCCGTTGTGCTGTGGGTGGCAGCATCTCCCCTGGGGGCCAGGTCATGGCTGCATTAACAAAGGGCGCATGTGTGGAGCCAGTCTTCCCTAGTTCTGCCCACTACCTGACTCTGGCTCTGAGGGTCTTATTGTATCCAGGTTTGCTCCAAGCACCTGATGTCCCTGCTCTAGGAGGGCATGGAAGGGGCGTGCCAAGGACAGTTCCTGGATCCTCCTGCTGAGAAGAGATAAGTGTGAACTAGAGGGCAGTCAGACATAAATCTTGCCCTCTAACCTGGGGCTTAGAGCATAATAGGAGCTCTACCAATAATTAGGCCAGCGGGTGGGAAGCAGGACTGTCCTGGCCCACAGGCCATAGGGTAACCTGAGGATAGAAGACAGTCTTGCCATCCTCAAGCTCCCAGAAACTCTTTGTGGAACACTAAGAGGACACTCAGGACACCAGGCCAGCTTATGACCTCCCCCTCCATGGAGATAGTCTGACCTTCTCTCCAGGTGTTTCTGTCTTCCCCAGTGTCTGTGAGCCTGGAGATCCATCCCAAGGCCTACCTGGCTCTGGTACCCCTTGTGGCACCAGCCCAAGGGAAGAGCCTGATACTGGTCAGTGCCCCAGATACCTTTTCATGCCCTGTTGTTGGACAACAACCTCACTTAACTCTCCATGAGATGGGGTAGCAGGAGACCCTGGGCCAGGACTGTAAGTTGTCTGGTGGCCAGCACACCCAGAGCAGTTTTCCTCATCCATCCCCAAGCCACAGTGCTGGGGGCTTATCCCTCATCTGTCCAAACACCTATGTCACCTGTCCATCTCCCTGCCAGTCCTGCCACTGGCAGTGCCTCCCTGCAACTCCCTGCTACCTCCTCCACTTACCCTCCCCTCCCTGGCTTGGAACCATCCAGTTTGAACCCCTCAAGGGCCAAGGCCTTTGCTTTCAAGCTTTTCTGGCTTTGCTTTTTTGGTCATGAAACATACACAAAAAGGACGTTGCCATTGTGTTCCCTGCTATCACCCCAGTTCACCAGGATCAAAAGTCTGGGTGCCGCCCGGCAAGGCAGTGGCCACCTCTTAGGTCTTGGTCCCAGCCCAGGTTCAGAGGTTCTTCTGCCCCAAGGTGGTCAGCTACAGGGGAGACAGAGGTCTTGTTCAAGAAATGGGCCATGGCTGAAGCCCTAAAACAGGACTCTGGGGCCAGTACAGCGTCAGGTAGAGTGCTATAGACCCACAGCCCTCAGCACTGTGCTGACCAGTGGATTCCCAGAACTGTCCTCTGTGCCTTTCTTCCTTGCTGTCCAGTGGCTCTGGAACCACAGGGGAACAATGAAACATCTGGCCTAAAGTCAGGACTTCTGAGCCACACCTTACCAAGAGGGCATGTCACACAGTCTTACAGAGGAGCCCTGGGATTTGGGGTGGCTTGGAGCCTTTGATGCCTTCTGTTAACCCCACTATCCTCCTGAGAAATTGAGGGAGCAAATCTTGAGCCTAGTTTTCTGAACTGAAGAGAAACAGAAAAATGACTTTCCCCTCACAACCAGACAGATGGGAACAGAACCTTCAGATCTGAGGAGGGCAGCCAGCCTCTCTAGATGTAATCCTAGCCCTCCCCTGGCACACACACAGGTACCCACATGCGCACATATATCCCGGCACCTGCTTGGGGTGTTCAGCAGGATGGTGGTGTCCACAGGTGACTCATCTGTACTCACTCACATTCATGTAGTACCTAACACACAGAAACCTCAATATACAGGAAACAAAGTCACTCATGTGTGAACACCTACCTCTGCACAAATTCCATGACTCCTTCTGACCCAGGAGGCCATGGTGTTGAGCATGGAGCCTGGAAATCTCTGAGCAGGTCTTTCTGATCTGCTTTTAAGTCTCCTTGGCCAGCTTGGCTGCATCCTTCTGATCCATCAGAGGGGCATGGTGACTGTGACAGAGCACATCTTTGTGGATGGAATGATAGACACCTGCTAAGTGTACAGCCTCTGTCAGGGAGGCAGTGGAAATTCCCCAGGAGGGAGCATAATAGGAGTTGACATAGGATACTCCTGCATAGCTGACACAGGATTTTTTTAAAAAGCTGCTGAACCACATGCAGAAGAATGAAATTGGGCCCTTAACTCACACCATACACAAAAATCAACTCAAAATGGATTAAAGACTTAAACCAAAAACCTGAAACCACAAAAGTACTAGAAGAAAATAAGGAAAAGCTTCTCGACATTGGTCTGGGCAATGTTATTTTGGATATGATGCCAAAAGCACATGTAACAAAAGCAAAAATAGATACGTGGGATTACACCAGGCCTAAAAGCTTCTGTACATTAAAGGAAACTATCAACAGAGTGAAAAGGCAATCTGTGGAATGGGAGAATGTATTTGCAAACCATATATCTGATAAAGGATTAATATCCAAAATATATAAGTAATTCATACAACCCAGTAGCAAAAAACCCAAATAATCCATTTTTAAAATGGACAGAGGACCTGAATAGACATTTCTCAAAAGAAGATATACAAAATGGCCAACAGGTATATGGACAGATGTTCACCATTGCTAATCACCAGAGACATGCAAACCAAAATCACAATGGGATATCACCTCACATCTCTTAGAGTGGCTATTATTAAAAAGACAAAGGATAAGTGTTGGTGACAGTGTGGAGAAAAGGAAACCCTTATAAACTATTGGTGGGAATGTAGATTGGTACAGCCAGTATGGAAGCTCCTCAAAAAATTTAAAATAGAATTATTATGTGATCAGCAATCATATTTGTGGGTGTTCCAAGAAAATGGGATCAGGATCTCGAAGAGATATCTGCACTCCCGTCTTCTCTGCAGCATTATTCAGTAGCAAAGACATGGAAACAACCTAAGCATTCATTGCGTGATGATTGGACAAGCAAAATGTGGTTTATATGCCATGGAATATTATTCAGCCTTTAAAAGGGAAAGCCCACCATTTGTGACATCACGGATGAATTTGGAGGACATTATGCTAAGTGAAATAAGCCAGACACAGAAAGATGAAAAGTGTGTCATCTTATTATATGTGTAATCTAAAAGTCAAACAAACTCATAGAAGCAGAAGATAGACAGGGGATTGCCTGGAGTTGAGGGAGGGAAAAATGGGGACATGTCAGCCAAAGTATACAAAGTTTCTCTTTGTGCCAGATGACTAAGTTCTGGAGATCTAATGTGCAGCATGGTGACCATAGTTAAGGAGTACTGTGTTGTATACTTGAAGTGTGTGAAGTGGTTAGATCTTAGTGTTGTCACCACACACACACACACACACACACACACGAGAGGTGATAGGGTAATTAGCCTGATTGTGGTGATTATTTCACAATGAATACCTATTTCAAAACATCAAATTATATCTCTTAAATATATACAATTTTTGTCAGTTATACCTCAATAAAACGGTGGCGGGGGGGGGGGGGGCGAGAAGGGGAGTAGCCACTGAAGAAGCCAGCTGCTTTCCGAAAGGAACAAAATGCTGCTGGGATGGGTCAGTAAGGAGAAGTCCTGAGTCAGGACCTTCCTGGAGCACCTCCATGTGGGTGATGCCTCAGTCTGTCCTGACTCCACCATCCCTGTATTCCTAGGCGCTTTTATGAGTGAGCAAATTACCTGACCTTTGCGAGATGCATTGACTCCTGAAGTGGGGGCCACGACAGCTCTTGGTATTAGGGATCAGAGCCCCTGGCCTATCCCCATGGCCCGGTGCCCCAATACTGTGAAGCCTTGAGGCACCCCCCACGCACCTCCTCCCACGCCCTGCCCCGAGCGCAGCGTGGCTCTCCGCGCCCGGTCAGTGCGGGGTCCCGGATCGCCGGGAGCGCGTCTAGGTCCCCCTAGGAACCCCTCCCCCCCTCGTCAGGAGGCGCCCCAGGCAGGCCGCCTCGCACGCCCGAGCCTCCTCACCCCTCCCACCCCAGCTCCCCCGCCCTTGAGGCCGGCTCGGTTGCTAGGGCTGCGGGGCCTGGAGACGCGGCGCGCACGTCGCGAGCTGAGCTGGAGAAGCCCCGGGCCCGGCGACCGCAGCGGCTCCGCCCCCCTCCGGGCGCTCCGGGCCGCCCTGCTCCCGCCCTATCGCGGCGGGATCTCCCGGCCGCAAGGGGCTGGCAGGCCGGGGCCATGGCCAGAGCCCCGCAGTCCCGGCGACGCCCCGCGGCGCCCGGCAGCGCCCTGCGCGCCTTGCTGCGCTGCAACCTTCCCCCCGGCGCCCAGCGCGTGGTGGTCTTCGCCGTGCTGGCGCTCCTGGTCCTCATCAACGTCGTGCTGATATTCCTGCTGGCCTTCCGCTGACCGCCCGGGCAGGGAGCCGCGGGGGATCGCGCAGGGGTGAGTGGCGCCGCGCCGCGGAGCATCTTCCTTTTCAGCCGCGTCCTCCTCAGTGCCCGCAGTGGCCGGAGGTGCGCCGGCTGACCCCGCCTGGCCCTGGTGCCCCCCCTCCTCTGCCAGCTCCATGTGCCACGGCCCGGTGTGTGCGTGCGTCCCCCGGGTGGTGCGGCCCTGCAGGTGACTCTGGGGCCTGGTGACCCTTGTGCCACGGGGTTCTTCTGCCTGTCCTTTGTGCCGTGCGCGTGTGCGTGTACCTAAAATGGCGCGTCTCTACGTGTAACTGAGGATGCGGATGCAGCTGTGGACACGGCTGTCTGTGGTTGGAAAGTGTACGTGTGACTGCCGTGTGCGCGGAACTGGACATGTGTTTCTGTGTGGGTTGAAAAATGGGGAGATGAGTGGGTTCCTGTGCACGTGTCATCTGCCGTTGCTTTATCCAGGTTAGTGGTCTCGGCCAGCGTGCCGCTACTACGGGTAGAGCCCTGCCTGCATCCCTGGAACGTGGGCACTCTGAACACCCCCTCTCCCCTGCTGGGCCGCGGCCTGGAGGAGCTGAGCCATATTCCTTCCCAGACTGTCTGATTGGAATCCTCCACCGGCCTGCATGTGTGAGAGAGAGGAGGAGATAGGACAGGGTGGGCATGTGTGAGAGAGAGGAGGAGATAGGACAGGGTGGGAAGGGTGGTGAGTGGTCATCAAGAGCAGCTTTGAGGTAAAGCCTGGCTTCCTCCAGCCTGTCAAAGTCTCCAGGGCACAAGACTGGATCCTGCCCCCTCCCTCTCCCGACCTGCCCCCGGTAAACAGCCCATGCCTCAGAGCCAGCTTCTGCTCCCCACTGCCAGGCCAAGAATGAACCTGCAACCCTTGCCCCTCAGCCTACTGGACTCAAATCTGGGTTTCTGTGCAGCCGTACCTCAGACAGAGAGCTTCAGGAAGGGCCTCTGCCCAGAAACCCATCTAGTGTGGGCCCTGATGGCCTCTGGACTATCCTGGAGGTAGAATGCATGTCTGACCTCTTGGAGCTATATTTTATCTTGGTGACAGAGTGCCGCCCTTTTGTGGATCTATAGAGGAGCTTTGTGGCCCAGGGAGAGCACATGGTTACTGTGGGCATCAGTGAGGGAGACCAGGGGATTTGCTGAAGACTGTGAGTCTGTCAGGCTAACTCCTGTGCACAGCAAGGTACTAGGACAAGAAAGTGACAAATGTGACCAACCCCACCACCACCACCACCACCACCAAGGGCTTCTGGATGACTGGACAAGGCAGGTATTGGGGCTTGTCCATAAAGGTCAGAAACCATGGTCTCTCTGGGAAGCCTTACCTGTTTGTCCCATACCTGGAGCCCTTCCCCCCATAGCTATACAGGAAACCACTCTGTAGGATGTGCACCTCTCTGCAAGGGCTGGCAGAATAAAGCAGAAGGGGGAGTCATTGGGCCTTACAAGAGGGGCTTTTGCTCAGGGCTCACTTGGAGTTAGGAGGAGGCACCTGGCCTGGTTAATATTAGTAGGAAACAACCTGGGAAGAGAAATGGTGGGAAGCTGGGCTGTGTGGGTATGTCTGCATTGCTTCCTCCCTGCCTGGGCTCCAGCAGTGAAGGCAGCATCCATGCTGTCCTAGAGACCTGCATGTGTATGTAGCTGGTGTGAACTGAGGGTGGAGAGCATATACCTGCAATATGGCATAATGTTCTCCGGAGATCAAAGTGTAGCATCCTGTTAGTGAGTATGTAAATGTGTGTTGGCAGGTGCATGTCAGGGTGTGTGCAGGAAGAGGGGGGGTCTCGGAACACCCGCCTCTCAAGGATCAAAACTACCCAAATAGCCTATAGTTACATATTCCCTCCATCGTGATGCACACATTTGCCTGATGTCATACACACCCTCTGTCTTTATGCCCACACTCATCCATCGTCACACACACCTTCGGTCCTGATGCACATGCTTACCTGTGATCACTGTCCCTGAAAGAGGACATTCACCTGCAGCCCACATTCTCATTGGCTCACCCACACCACCCTTGAGTACTCTGTTTCTTCCTTGTCTTCAGGCAAGATCTTTCAAGGCCAGGAGTGGTAGCCTGCTTGTGTGGAGTGTGCCAGCTATGGGCTGCCCAGTCTAGTGCCTGCTCCCTAGGTACAGCAGGCTGGCTCCTTTCATGATGCCTTGCTGAGTCCTCTGGTCTCATCTTGTCATATTGCAGCCAAGAGGTCTTGATCCTGGGGGCCAGGCCTTCTTGCAGAACAGGACATACCTGTAGTATGTCTTTTTAGCTGGGATGATTGCAATGGTCCCTTGAGGAGGCGTGCAACCCCCCAGAAATAACCCAGTGCTTGGTGCCTGTGGTCTCTGGTGGGCCTTGGGCATCTGCAGCCCCTGAATGGCTGTTGCGTGAGAGTAAATGTGCATATAATCATTCTGAGGAATGATTTCATCAGGGTTTGGAGTAGGTTCCATTCCCAGAACACATAAACTGAAGGTTTCTGAATGTGCTTGCTCAGGCCCTACCCTAGGGAAGGTTCCAGCCTGAGTGGGCTCTGGTACCAGGTGGCCTGCCCTACCCTTCACTCTGCCCATTCAGGGTTTGGGGGAAACATTTTAGCTACTGGAACTCTTAGGTGAAGACCCAGCTAGTCTTGCTGCAGCCCTGCTCTGGTTCCCATTTCAATCTGAAGAACACACACTGCCCTGGGAGCACCAAGGAAAGGTCCCATTGGACCTGAAGCCAAGGGAGGATTCACACTCATGAATGGGGGCAGAGACAAGCAGCTCAGAGGAGGAAAGAGTTGGCGCAGACGGCCTGACTGGTGATGCTCTGCAGTAGTGACTGCTTAACCAAAGAGCCAGCCCATGGCTGTGATAGAACCAACACTTGGTCCCAGCAGAAAGGGGCATAGATCTCACCTCTTGTATAGCCCCCTGTCTACCCTTCCTCTTGTCCTAAGCACTCAGGGCCATTCATTATTCACGGAGCAGAAACTGAGCCCATGTTACAGGAAAGCAGGTGTCAGCCCAACAGGAAATGGAGCTCTGAGCACAAGGGCTGCCTGGGGGCTTGGGCGGGGGGGGGGAGGGGGGCGGCGCGGAATTCCCTCTCCTCCTGATGTGAGGTCCATGATAGGAGCATCGCTCCTGATGTGAGGTCCATGGCCATGTTGGAGTAAGGAAACACACCAAGTTATTTCAGCAGAGAGAAATTAATATAAAGAATTATGAGCCAGTTTTAAAGTACTTGACTCCATAACCCAAGTGCACAAGAACAATCCTGAGGTATCTGTTACAGAGGTAGCAGCTGCAAGGTGAACCTACCTCTCCTACAGCTAGGGAATATAGAAAAGAGGTTGGAGTAATTAAAGCTGAGGATCCTGTAGGGCTTGAGACCTAGAAGTCTAAGGATAGGTGCTGCTCAGCTAGTGCTGGTGGATGTGGCAGGAGAGGGCCAAGAGACCGGTTCTGCCAGTGTTGGAAAAACACTGCAAACCAGATCCAGCTACCGTGATGGCTGGGAACCGCTGTCCCTGGGAGGAGTGGTGCTGTTGCTTGCCAGGTGACCTCACAGGTAATGCAAGTCCACAAGAAGCCAGCAGGAGGGAGCAAGCCCTTCTCCCTCCAGCCTTGTGGTACCCTCCAACACCACATTTGGAGAACCTAACAGGGAGCAGCTGGCACAGAAGAAATGTAGCTTGCTGTGCCCAGCCCCAGCATCACAGAGCAGAGAAGAGATGGTAAATGAAGCTGAGAACAATAATTTAATCACTAGTCCAATGGGGATGGGAGGAAGGTGTGCCCTGTGCAGGAGAGTGAGCAACATGCTTGCCTCTCAGATTCTGTGGCTCACCAGTATTCTAGTGGTCAAGTTCACTTCAGGCTTCATCATGAGCCCTGCCAGTCCAGACATGCCCAGGGCATAGTCCTGTTCCCTGAAGAATGGCTGGCTCAGGAGGAACCTCCATTCACTCCTTTGTAACATGAGTCAGGATCCCCTCTTCTCAGGGCTGCTGAGGGGTGGGGGGCAGAAAACAGGAACACCCTGCCCCATGAGGAGGTCCCTGGCAGCTTTACCCCACTGATCTGCCTATCTGTGGCTCTCTTTACAGCTCATCAGTGATGGCAGTGTGGTCTGTGCTGAAGCACTCTGGGACCATGTCACCATGGATGACCAGGAACTGGGCTTCAAAGCTGGGGATGTCATCGAAGTAATGGATGCCACCAACAGAGAGTGGTGGTGGGGTCGTGTTGCTGATGGCGAGGGGTGGTTTCCAGCCAGCTTCGTACGGGTATGGCACCAGCCTATGCTTTCTCTGGGTCCATAAGGAGCCAACTGGCTCTGCTCAGAAGTGCAGACCTGAAACTGCTCTGGGGTTAGAGGTGCTGGGCATGGACCCCCACCTACCTATGGCTGTGCTGGGACTGCAAGACTGCGGGCTGGAGATGGGAGGTGTGGAGACCGGGATGTGAAGAAGGCCAGCCACAGAATTGTGACACAACCTTCCTCCACCTGCAGACCATCACAAACTCCTGCCTGCCCCACCCCTCCCACCAGGGTGCCCTTGGTGTGAAGAAAGGAATGGGTCAGGAACGATGGTGTGTGGATTCCTCCAGGGGGAATCTGCATGTTAGAATGCCACCACCACAAACAACTCGGTGTATCAGGCATTTACTAAACACTTCAGAAAAGTTGGATAGGCATCTCAAACTTCCGCAACGCTCTGGGAGCTGGGAACAGCCACTTATACCTGAGAAAATTGAGGCTTGGACAAGTTAAGTCGTTAGCACAAAAGATCACAGGGAGGAGACCCAGAACCTACCTATGGTGGCCTTTGGTGTCCAAGGAAGGAACCCGGGTACCCTCAAAGGCCATGCAGAAGGCAGTGGGGAGTAGAGTTCTCAGACCTTGGGTTTCATTGCTTCCCCTGCCCCAGACCTCATGGATAAATGGCCCATTGTCCACCCCAAGCCTGTCCTAGTTCCAGGTCACAGAGCCAGAAAGGCCCCAATCACCCATTCACTTCTGTCACAGGCCCTAGAGGGGCTGGAGTGAGCAGGCACTGGTTCGGAAACCCCCTAAGAGTGAGCATCCACTCTGCTCCCAGCACAGAGTCCAGCACCAGCGTGGGAGGGGGAGGGGGACAGAAGGCAAGAGAGAGGGAGAGGGACAGAAGCTGGCGCCTCTGCAGGGGCTGGCGAGCCTCCGGTGTTGGGGGCAGGGGGCTGCCATGCCTACCTTCCTCCCAGCCTCAGTTCACCACTGCCCCCACGTGCGGGCCACAGGGGCTGACCCTCCGGGCACTGACTGGCCACGTGCTGCCTGCAGCTACGGGTGAACCAGGACGAGCCCGCCGACGATGACACGTTGCGGGCTGGGGACGGCGGGGCCGAGGATGGAAGTGCCGAGGCACAAAGCAGCAAGGACCAGATGCGGACCAACGTCATCAACGAGATCCTCAGCACTGAGCGGGACTACATCAAGCATCTGCGGGACATCTGCGAGGTGAGGCCTAGCAGGAGGTGCGGAGGGTGGCGTGGGGGGACCAGAGAGAGACCTGACGGGCCATGGGCTGCAGGGCTACATCAGGCAGTGTCGCAAGCGTGCTGACATGTTCAGCGAGGAACAGCTGCGCACCATCTTTGGGAACATCGAGGACATCTACCGGTGCCAGAAGGCGTTCGTGAAGGCGCTAGAGCAGAGGTTCAACAGGGAGCGCCCCCACCTGAGCGAGCTGGGCGCCTGCTTCCTGGAGCACGTGAGCATGCCCTGCCCCAGCAACCTGTCTGCCCAGGGCCCATTCTCCAGGCCTCCCAGCCAGGCAGTCCCCCTCTGCCCTTCTTTGCTGGTGGTCCCCACTCCCCTGTACACACACACCCTGGCCCCCGAGCATGTAAGCCACCCTTTGCCCTTGGCTCCCATTCCTGCCTCCTCGCAGACAGAAGTGGGCCCTAAAGGCTAAAAGCCCAGGCAACTTGCTCTTCTCTTCCCAGAAGCTTCCAGGCCCCACTCCCCTAGTACCCAACAGCCTTCACCCTCCAGCGCTGTTTCAGCAATGTCTCTGCTTCTTTGGGAGGCAGACCAAGTCAGAGAAGGCTCCTTGGAGCAGGGGGCCTTAGGCATCAGCGGAAAAGGTTTTCTTGGGCTACAGGAAGTAGAAGGCAAAGCTGGGCGGGGCCACCTGCTGAGCATCCTCAGAGCTGTCATAGCAGATTCTGGGCTTCCTCACACAGTAAGAAAACTGGAATTTGTGTAATGTGTAGCACTTACTTCCACTCTAAATGCCAGTTGGATTGGTGATTTAATTGGATTTAATTGGATGGTGTGGGCTAGATGGACTCCTGGCCTTGCCTGGTAAGGAAGCACTTGTTTCTGTCTGTCTCCTGTGGCATTTATGTGGGGTTGAGCAGAGGATGCCAAGGCCAGCCCATCAAGGACAATATGGGTTCCTTCCTGGCTACTACCAGTGTATGTGGGGGTGGGGGTTGAGGGGGCTGTTGGAAGGGCCCTATTACCTGGCTCCAGTGGCAGGAGAACTGGAAGGGGAGACCTTAGATTCCCTGAGCAGGAATGGGTAGTGGGGTCAGAGCAGCTGAGTGAGTGTGGGATTTGGAGCCAGTTATGCAGCAGGCAGAGTTGTGATGGGGGCTGGAAGGGAGGGATAGGCACTTTATCGACATCACCCAGTGTAACCATCACAGCAACTGGCCAGTGAGCTTACTGCTGTTAACCTCCTTTCCCACCTAAGTCCATGAAGTCCTATCACTAAAGACCCAGTCTTTCTCTGGGTCAGGTAGATAGAACAACAAAAAAAAAAAAAAAAAAAAAGAAGAAGAAAAGAAAAGAAAAAAGGCACAGTGAGTCTCATGCGCCTCATGTGTGTGTGTGTCTCAAGACACACACAAGGGGCACCTGGGTGGCTCAGTTGGTTAAACATCTGACTCTTGATTTCAGCTCAGGTCATGATCTCGTGGTTCGTGGGATTGAGCCTGGTGTCAGGTTCTGCCCTGGCAGCGTGGAGCCTGCTTGGGATCTCTCTCCCTCTCTCTCTCTCTCTGCCCCTCCCCTGCTCATGCTCTGTCTCTCTCTCTCTCAAAATAAATAAACATGAAAAAAAAATTTTTTTAAACAATACACACACAATGTGGACATATCTGTCACATGGTGAATGGATAAAGTGGCACTGGCTGCCCAGATATGAAGCCAGAGCTTTGTGAGGAAGAAGCGACACACCAGGGGGCACAGCCATAGACCCTGGAAGCCATTTAATCTCCCTTAATCTCCTTCTGTCTCTCTCTTCCTCTCAATCCTTCTCCCTCCCTCTCTCTCTCCTTGTCTCTGTCCCTCCCTCTCTCTCTCTTCTCCCTCTCTCTCTCTTCTCCCTCTCTCTCCTTCTTTATCTCCTCTCTTCTCTCCCCTTCACTCTCCTTTCTCTCCCTTCTTCCCCCAATCCTCTCTCCTCTCTATCCTTCTCTCTCTCTTTCTTCCCCCCACTCCACTTTCCCCTTCTGTCTCTCCTTTCTTTCTCTTCTCTCCCTTCTTTCCCCTGTCCTCTCCCTCCTCTCTCTCTCCTTTCTCTCTCTCTTTCTAGTTTTTGGCCTTGGTAGTGCTTCCTTATTAACATCATTGATTTCACCCAAAAAAAAACCTGACATACAGTCAAAATATCTGCTGAGAAATCTGGGTGGTGACAGGACACACACATGCCTGAGTTTTCAGGTGTCTAATACCCCTGTGTCTAATTCCACATAGCTTGTGCCCAGTGACATGGGTAGAGAGAGCCTGGGCCCTCTGAGCCCAGCTCCTGAGGGAAATACAGAGGCCCCTGCTCCCTCTCCTATGCTGTGCCCGAGTTGCCTGGGTGGCCTGAGGGAGCAGGAGGTCACCATCCTGACCTCCAGCTGTGCCCTCAGCAAGCAGACTTCCAGATCTACTCGGAGTACTGCAACAACCACCCCAATGCCTGTGTGGAGCTCTCCAGGCTTACCAAGCTCAGCAAGTATGTGTACTTCTTTGAGGCCTGCCGGTTACTGCAGAAGATGATAGATATCTCCCTGGACGGCTTTCTGCTGACACCGGTACAGAAGATCTGCAAGTACCCTCTGCAGCTGGCTGAGCTGCTCAAGTACACACCCCCCCAGCACAGGTAGGAGGCTGCTGGAGAGGGAGGGCAGTCTGAGGCTCTTCATGCCTTGGGTCAGCCAGAGTGTTGAGTTCTGACTGACAGCACATAGTAAAATAGTCCCTGTTGTCACATGCTGTCATTACAATGAAAGAAGAGGACAAAAATAGGATGTTAAGTTCTGTGGCGCCCAGACGCACCGTCTGGCATTGACAAGTGAAAACTGCCAAGGGCATAGCCCCAGAGGGAGGCAGCTCCACAGCCCCTCTCTGCCCTCCCTAGTACAACCTTCTTCCATGTCTGTTATGCCCCAGGGACTTCAAGGATGTGGAGGCAGCCTTACATGCCATGAAGAATGTGGCCCAGCTCATCAACGAACGGAAACGGAGGCTTGAAAACATTGACAAGATTGCTCAGTGGCAGAGCTCCATAGAGGATTGGGAGGTGAGGGCCCCACAGCTCGGAAAATACCGTGGGGCATGGCTCCTTGCTTTAAAATCACGCTTGCCTTTGAAAAATCTAGGAAGGAGCTGAAGTGGGAGTCATGCTCTGGGAGCTCGCAGTAGGAGAGCTGGTCCTCTGCCCAGGCCAACCCACTGGAGCATGCAGCTGCAGGCCTGGTGGCCTCTTTCCTGGTCAAGAGTGCCCAGCATGTGTGACATAGGATGCTGCTCCCAGTGCAGTCAGCTGGCCCAGCAGGAGGAGCTAGTCCTCAGCCCTCAAGGGACAGGCCAGATCCCCAAGTGGCAGTAACTACTGGGACTCCCAACAGAAGGGTTCAGGCCTGCCACAGCATGACCAAAAACGGATTGCCATGGGTTTTCATTCCATTCCTGATTCCATTCTTCAGGCTTGCACATGCCCCTTATATCCACCAGTCTTGCCTTCTGAAGCCACCCAGAGACCTGAACTAATGGGGACATTCCTGTCCTTTAGAGGCCTTCCCGTCCTGCTCTTTCCACCCCCACCCACCAGCCATAAAATGTTATGAAAATACAGATTCCTGGCCCCCACCCTAGGAACACAGAATTAGAATCCCTGGTGGCAGGGCTGAGCAGTGTAGTCTTTGGGGTTTTTTTGTTTGCTTGTTTTCTTTTCCTGGTGACTGGTTCTGAGGCCTAGCCCTGGCTAAGGACCCCTACAAACTCACTTATCCCAAACTGAATGGCTGCCAAGAACTGGCTATGGTTTGCATTTTCTAAGGAGGAACCAGAGTGAGGCTTGGCTTAGCCTGAAAGTTTGAGGTCTGATGATGGAGCTTCAGGTACTAACTACATTTAGCTAAGAAAACTTCATAAGCCCCTAAAGACAAGGCTCACAGGTGACTTGAGCCAGGTCTAATTATTCTTGAGCATAGCACTGTCTAATCGAAGTATCATGGGAGCCACATGGGTCATTTTAGATGTTCTAATAGCCATCTGGAAACAGAAAAAAAGCAGGTAAAATTAATTTTAATAATGTTTTATTTAAGTCAGCATATCCAAAGTGTTTCAATGTGTAAGCAACAAAATCATTAGTGAAATATTTCACATTCTTTATACTAAGTCTTCAAAATTGGTGTTTACTTACATGACATCACAATAGGGATCAGCCACATTTCAAGTGTGCACATGACTGGCCGTCACTGGCCCCGTTTTGCAGAGACAACTAACTTGTAGGTTAAACCACCTTTTTACTCCTTAACACCCCACTGTGCCCACCACTGCCTTGGGCTTCAAGAGCAACCCCTCCCTCTGTGGCCTGCTGCTCACTGCAGACCCTAGCCCAGTGGGGGCCACAAGCAGACCAGGCCAGTGGGGAGCCTGCCCAACTCATGACAGAGGCAGGGGGCAGTGCCCAGTGGAGAGGGCTTCCCAGTTTGGGTACACTCAGCTCATAGTGTTCCTTGGGGTCCACCAGGGGGAAGATCTCCTGGTCAGGAGTTCGGAACTCATCTACTCGGGGGAGCTGACCCGTGTTACACAACCACAAGCCAAGAGCCAGCAGAGGATGTTTTTCCTCTTTGACCACCAGCTCATCTACTGCAAGAAGGTACCAGAGCTGCTGTGCCCTGCTGGACAAGCCGTTCAGAGCGGGAGTGGAGGGGGTGAAGCTGGGGGCTGGGAGTAGCTGCCAGAGAAAAGGAGCCACCCACGTCCTGAGGACGTTCAGTACAGCAGGCCCTTCCCCGTTCAGGCCCATAGGGCCAGGATGAGGATCGTTGTTTGTGAAGGAAGCCAAGTAGCCCGAGGACCATGGGGTGGCCCTCACAGTCTGACCAGCGTCCAGTGCTGTTGAGAACACCCTCCTTAATGACCTAGCCTCTGCTTGCTTCTAAAGCCACCTCAGCTCCCCCTGAGCCCTGGCATCCTCTGCTCCTGTTGCCTCTTCTTTGCCGTTAGCTTCTGCTCCTCTCAGCACATGGTCCAAGTGGCCCTGTTCAGGAAGCCCTCCCAGTCAACTGATACTGGGCCCGGCCCGGTAGGCCTGGTACTCTTCTGTTGTGCAGTATGGGGCCTGACCCACTGTCTCCATGGCTGCCTCTCTGTGAGGCAGTGGGTGCCCTCCAGGCTAGTCAGTAATTTCACTGAAGGCACGAGGCTCCTCCAGCATGGGTTCAGCACACAGCTGTGGGCCACACCACACTCTGCCCTTGTGAGCTTACCACCTGCTGGGAAAGTGGGTGTGCAGCCCGCTGGCCCTTCTGACTGCAGGGCAGGGGTTGAGGCATAAATAGGTCAGGAGAGTGGTTCAGAGGCCTGAGAGGTAAGGACTTGAAAAGCAGGATATAGAGCAGGAGCTCACAGAGTCTCTGGTAGGACCTTCTCCGCCGGGATGTGCTGTACTATAAGGGCCGAGTGGACATGGATGGCCTGGAGGTGGTGGACCTGGAGGACGGGAAAGATCGAGACCTCCACGTGAGTGTCAAGAATGCTTTCCGTCTGCTCTGCGGCACCACGGGAGAGAGTCACCTGCTGTGTGCCAGGAAGCCTGAGCAAAAACAACGCTGGCTCAAGGCCTTCGCCAGGGAGAGGGAGCAGGTGCGGCTGGACCAGGAGACAGGTGCGAGACCCCACTCAGCCTTGATCCACTGTGAGGGCCCACCCAGCCCTCCTCACCCCTGAATGCAAGGTCAGGACAACCTTGAGACTGCGAGGTAGCCATGTGCCACAACCCAGGGCAGCTCGTCATTTCAGCCCCAAGGCATGGCATGGTCTGTTGGCCTGTCCAGGTTTTTCTACCACACACACTCCATAAGGTGGGGGCCTTCTCAGTTGCAGAGACCTGATGAGGCCCCTTTCCAGCACAAAGCATTCAAGTAAGATTTGGGCATGGGCTTTGAGAAACCTCACCCACCCCAACATAAGCAAGATACCTCCCTGCTGCATTCCATGGGTCCCTGGACATCACACTCAAAATGACCAGATTGGCTCTTGGTCTGGGAAAGAGCCTCCACCATAGTGGAAAGGACACTAGATGCTGAATAATACATCAAGGACTGGGTCTGGGTGAGAGATGGGGTAGGGCAAGGATGTAGGGAGGGCCCACTGAGCATCTCCTCTGCCTGGTTGGCCAAGGCAGGCTGGCTGAGCAGGATACTGAGCATCTGCAGCATGATGGGACACCAGACCCTGTGAGAGATGCAGGATACACCAGGTGCCGAGAGGCACAGGACAAGAGCAACACTGGCTGGGGAGGGGGAGGAGGTAGAAGTCAAGTCCTCAAAATAAGAAGAGGTCAAGCAGAGGTCTCATTTGGGGTCCTCCCTCCCAGGCTTTTCCATCACCGAGGTGCAGAGGAAGCAGGCCATGCTGAATGCCAGCAAGCAGCAGGCTACCGGGAAGCCCAAAGGTAAGTGGATGGTACCCTACCTCCTCCCACAGCAGCCTGGCCCTACTACCTGATCAAGATCAAACTCCTCTCTGACCCCCAGAACAAAGCTAGCTAGCATGTAGGTCCCATCTGCTGCCCACTGCCCTTTCCAGGTGTTTGTTCCCAAAGGTTGGTGGTAAGGGGCCACTGGTGACAAAGCTTTAATCAGTGTGCAGTTGATAATTTTGCTCTCAATCCCCTCACATCCCCCAGAGCAGTAGCATTAATGACAGCACACCTCCCCAGGCAGGACTGCTTTCTGGCAGGCCTCCGTACAACCTCCTGGCAAGGAGCCCATATCCCCATTCCAACAGAGCTGATAAATGCCTGGCACGGGGCCTGTGCCATGGAGAAGCTCCAGGGCCCCACACCGTCCCAGGTTTCCTGGCCATCCCCTCTACAGTGGCTCAGGCCACTGGATGTGGTCAGCCCCATGAAGGAACTTCCCTCCCATGGGATGGGACCCATTCTGCCCCCCCCCCTCCTACCAAGCAGAGGCTGCCATTCTGCCACATGACACCTGGCTCCCTAGGCACCTATGATCCCTGCTTTCTTTTCCTGCTCAGCCCTCAGCCGGCCCTACTACCTGGCACGCCAGAAGCACCCGGCACTGCCGGCCAGCCTGCCCCAGCAACAGGTCTTGGTACTGGCAGAGCCCAAGCGGAAGCCATCCACCTTCTGGCACAGCATTAGCCGGCTGGCACCGTTCCGCAAGTGAGCCAGCCCCCACCTGACAGCACCATATGGACCTGTCCCTCCAGTGGGCCTCCAGCTTTTTCTCCCTGAGGCCCACACCATGTGGCCTCCTCTGCCTGTCATGTGCACTGGAAGTTACAGGCTGAGGGAGGGAACTGCTCGGTGCCCCATTCTTCGTTTCTTCCCCACCACTGGTGCACTGAAGACACCAGCTGGAGGGGCAGGGGCCCACAGCGGTGAGCCTTCCGCCATCCTCTGGACCTCTATGGGGCCTCCTGGGAGCCACAGCTCAGAGCCACCGGCCAGGCCAACACGTGTGAGAGGACTGGCCATTCTGGACCCTCTTCTCTGGACATCTTATTATCCCTCCTCCTGCTGTCTCTGGGCAGACTGCCTTCAGCCCCTGCAAAGTTGGGCTGTGTGCCCCTCTGTCCTCCTTCAGGCCCCTGGTCCCCAGCTGGTGGTGCCAGGCAACTTGCATCCCCGGAGGGTGGGAACCGGAATTCTGTGCACAAAAATGTCGGGCCCAGAGCCCACCTCTTTTGCCTCCCAGTCCCTCTCTAGACACTCCTGGCTGCTGGACACCCTCTTCACTTGTGATGTGTTTATAGTGGAAAGAAAACAAAACCATAGTCACTGCATACTTCTGTCAGGGTTTGTGACCAGTCCACGTGTAGTTGTGGGTTGACTCCAGAACCTGCTCCCAGTTTGTCTGGATTGTTCTGTTTTTCTAACATTGGGGAAAAATAATTGTTATTAGTGACACAGAAAGATTGCCTTACCCTAAGTGAGTGTGAGAAGCCATAAGGACTGAATTCTGTAGCCCAGCATCCAGGACTGACCCACTAACCCAGAGTCCAGTGAGCATGTGAGTTAAGAGGGAAGCCCATGTCCTGCCGAGAAGAGTCACAAGTACAGCCAGAACCTGGCTTGTGGGTGCGGGAACACTGAGTTGCCCCTCTGGCCTAAGGGAATTCAGCAGCATGTACAGTCAGTCACTCTTGCACTATACCTTCTCCAAGCCAGAAGCCACATTTAATTTCATAAAGAAACATGAAAAATAACCTGTCGGCCCTGGTTTTTCCATTTGTGTCTATGCATTTTCTCCTTTGCATGCTCCATCCTTCCTATGACAGTTACCTTTCTCTGCCCTGGGCCTCTCCTTAAACACAAAGGATGAGCCCAGCATCGCCCAGTGTGGTGGGAGCTCACTTACTTGCAAACCATACCCTCAGAGCTTTGGTGGAAAGAAGCGAAGGTGGCGGGAGAAATGCTTCAGACGCTCAGAAGGAGCTGCGAGGACAGCATGTGGTCTGGGAGCTGTCCTGGTATGGGATACAGCTGGCTCGGCTCCTCCAATCACAGGGGCCTGGATGCCTGTTGGCTCCCTGACTGCTCCCAGAGTCCATGTTTAGCTGAAGTTAGCAAATGTGAATTTGGGGGATTGGCAGTCTGCAATCTTTCTGGGTTTTAGCATCCTCTTCAATGAAATAGAGAAGAATGTGTCCTCCAGGATGGGGACCAGGACACAAGACCAAGAGAAAAGGAACAGGGTCAGCTTTCCTCCCCTTTCCCCTGAGGAAGCAGTCTTCCCAAACTGTTGCCTCCACACACCCTTACACACCGTGCTGTCACAACGCCACACAAGGTCACCACGGCCCAGCACAAGGCCTTCTGCCCCCAAACCCTGCATGTCCTAACTAGAAAGAAGCTACACCACCTTCCAGCCAGGCCATGCCACCTCAAAATAAACCCTACAGGAAAAAAAAAAAAAACCATAAAAATCACACTATGCAACACAAGTCAATCTTTATTGAAAACTGCAGTATTAATACATAACAAGTCTTGTTACAATAAACGTGCTTTTAAGAATTTTAAATCTGAGCTCTACTCATCAGATTGCATAAAAAATTAAAATAGTATGAATTTACACTTAATGGAACTGGCTCAGGATGGATGTTCCATTCCTTTGTATTGATTGACACCGTAAGTTCAATGCAGAGGTGAGGGATGCCTTTAACAATGGAAGACAATGCCGACATAAGCTTAAAAAAAGTACCAAGAAAACGGTCTAAAAAAAGTATTTAAAAATCATTAAAAAAAAAAAAAAGGAACCATTTCCTAGTCAGTCACAACCCACGTGGCTCCTTGGGACCTCTCCTCAGAGCAGCCATCACGTTAAACCCTGCCAGGAGCACAGCAGAGCCCATCTATTTTACTGACCACTAGTCTACACAAGGACCCATGGGAGACTGACAGGGCTCAGGAGGCCCAAACGAGACACCTGTCATCTCCAACACAACAGCCCTGGGAGCACACATTTCCTGAAGCCCACTGCAGGTTCCCTGAACAGATGCCTGCCTCTCCTCTGTCTCCCTGTCCCAAGTGAGAAAACTTTAAGATTACCCCTAGGGTTTTCTGTTCTTCAAATGAATGGGGGGGGGGGGGGGGGGGACACGACAAATCCTCTAAAACACGTAAGACCAACTTTGCAACTTTCTACCCAAAATGATCAGACCCTCCTCTGCAGCGCGTCATCTCCGTCTGTTCAAAATAGTCTGACGCACCTTCAGAGAGCTCAGGCTGAATAATAAACAGCTCAGGGGAAAAACACAAATATTTGAGATATGCTAGAAACAGCTAAGAAGTCTGCCCTTCCCCTGAGCCAACCACACTCCTCTCTAGAGAACCCCCCCACCCTTAGAAAGCACCAGAAAGAACCAGAAGCTGCCCCTCACTCTCCAAGCACTTGCCCTTAAAACTGCCCATGGGCCTGCTGAGGGGTCAGACAGGCATCCTGTCCTGACTGGGCAACACCCAGGTTGGCGACGACTAGGGTATCCAGCCATTAGCTGCCAGGTGGGGAGAAGGTGGCCCAACCAGTCAGAGTAATACTGTTTCCAAATGTGTACAGGAACAGGTGAAGAAGGGTGGATTTCCTTTTGAAGTAGGCCCCAATATTGATGTGGTTGGTGTGTGCCACCCTTTCACCACCAACTGGCAGGCACACTCACAGAAACTCATGTGCCAGATATCAGCATATCCAAAATGCCGTAAGAATATATTTCCTCTTATTACAGAAGCGATGGTGCCACCAGATGGAGCAAGGCACTGTACGCCGAGAGTGGGAAGGGCAGGATGCTCACCAACAAGTACCCAGCCCAAGTCTCAAGACCTCTCTCATGTCCTATAAATACATTTGCATAGCACTCAAGAAACAGATTCACAGAACAGCAACTGGTAGGCCTCATTAACCATACCAACAAGAATGTTCTGACAAGATTTAACACAGAAGACATAAAAGGTTCTGGAAGCGCCTTGCCTTCATGCCTCCCACGAATGGCCCTGGTCCTGATGTTGGCCTCACTTCTCAGAGGCAGTGGGTTGATGGGAACATTGCTCATCACTAAACACTCAAGTCACCAGGCCCAGATCCAAACAAAACTTCCATAAGCAGAGAAACAGGCCTCCTGAACCTTGGCAGAGAGGCTGTAGAAGATTTTTTTTAATTATCCATGATGATGATGTTCATGTTTAGAGGAATTAGGTCCTTGCCTACCTGTCTCCACTTCCAAAAGAACCATAATTCAGCTGAAAGAGTATCAAATTAGGAATGTCACATAAAAAAAAAAAGGCCATTTCTCTGTTCCACAATTATGCTTGGGATATCAAATTATGCAATTTTATAACAAGTTCTATTCCTTAATTATTTTTACTGGAACTGCTGTTAAAATTACAATCTATGATAGTTTTGCTACTATTCATATGTCCAGATTCTTACCTACTAGATAAGATTTACCTTTCATTATATTTGGTAGCTGATGCCCTGATGCGAAAAGATTTCCACACAGATGTATTCCATTATGCAAAGGTATTTGATAAAGTCTCCCAACTCACCTTCACAAAAGGGAAAAAAGATTTTAAAAAATTATAGGGGGTAAAGTGTTTATGAGCTGATGTAAATGGGGGCAAAACGCAACCCAACCTTCTTGCTCTTGAAAACACTATTTAATTCAGTGCTTGTGAAAACACTCACCCTGTGTGCACCATGTCTCAAGCAAGCCCAATGAAGCATCCGATATAACTTCTACATTTGAGTGACTCCACCCTTACACATAGGATATGTGTGTGTGTGTGTGTGTGTGTGTGTGTGTGTGTGTGTTTTCCCATTTTGATGTTTAGGGCTTTTTTAAAGCATACACTAAAATCATATTTTCTCCTAATCTATTACACTAAACTGGGGAAATGGACTTTTCTGTTACTTGATCAGTTCAGCCCTGGAACCCTTGGAACCTCATGGATATTATAAACCATCCACCGTACAGATGGAATAACCAGCACAGAGCTAAAGTAGACACAAACTGTGTGCCTGGGGTACATGGTACACACACACACACACACACACACACACACACACACACACACACTCTCTCTCTCTCTCTCTCTCTCTCCACACACACACTCTCTCTCTCTCCACACACACACACACACACACACACACACACACACACACAGACACACGTGGGTTAAGTGCTAATGAAGCAATTTAAGGTACTTATCAGTAAGCACACTATGTTAATAGACATTAGGAATAAGGAACCTTCTGTTTACAATGATCCATGCAAAAATATTCCTAAACTTCTTATAAAATAAAACGTGAAAAAAGAAAATTATGGGGTACTTACTATAAAAAATAAGGTTACCAAAGACTCAGGGGTCAGGTGTCCCACTCAGGAAATGGGGCCAAAAGCCAAACCAGTGCCAGAGCCCTGACCTAGCTGCCAGAGACGTTAAGAGCAGGGTCCCCTCCCCAACCAAAGCCCATACACTTGAAATGATGGGGTGAATAGGAGCACACCCACCCCCACCTGACAGACTGCTGAAAGGGAACAAAACCCTCACCCTCCCACCCCCTCTGTGAACAGACACACTCCCACTGATACAAGCTGGGCACATTTAAGCAAAAAAAAAAAAAAAAAAAAAAAAATCCCCTTCATTTCTTATATACAATATTCTGACTTTAAACACAAATTCCTTTCTAAATAAATCCTGGCAGGCAAATGCATTCTGATGCTGCCTGGGCCCTTGCTGTCCATACCTGCTTTGTGCTGAGAGCCCTCAGCTACAGATGGCAGACAAGGCTCACAGACCAGAGGCACCAGCCCCTCCCTCACACCTCCCCAGACCCATCTCCAGAAGTCTCCTCCAGATGGCGTCAGATGACAAGGCCCCTTCAGGTGGATGGGCTGAAACACAGCCACAGCCCTGCCTCTCTACAAGAAACAATTTCAAATCAAGTTTTGTTCCCTTTTAATAGTTCTTTTAAATATTTAACTTTCTTCGTAACAGACAGCTGAAATCTTTGCCCTTCGTTGGTGGGGGAGTGGTAGAGGACAGCAATGCCTACATATGTTTTCCGTACTGAAACTTCTGGGGGCGGGAGGGACGAATGGTTTTCTAAGCTAAACAAAGGAGAAACCAATACCTCCTCCAAGTGTGACTGTTTCTCCTTCACACATCTTCCATCCCAGGAAAATAATTTAGTTCTACATAAGACTTTCCCAATAAAGACACAGAAAACCTCATCTCTACGTGTAGGAGACTTGTAATGAAAATTGAGATGGCAGAGAAAACTGCTTTGCTGATACACAACCTCTTGCCCCTAACTGTACTGGCCATACAACTATACTTTCATGATCATCTCTAAGAATGTCCACACCACAATGTTTAGGCAGGCCTAAACGGCAAGGAAAGGGACGTCCAGAAAGCTGGCTGTGCCCCAGGCAGTGGTGGCCCACCCTGCACTTTCCCTGTCCCTGCGACTCTCTTCCCGTGCAGTCAGTGTGAAAGAAACAGATGGCTGAAAACTCAAAGTCCACGTTACCAACTGGCAACCCACATCAACCCCAAAGGCTGAAGAATCATCCAAGGGATTTCAGATACTCTATGAAGAAATTCACTTTAACACTTATAACTTGAAGACTCTGCATACATTACAACAGTGCATTAGTGATACAAGTTGTAAAATGCTTTTCCATTCCTTTGGGTTTTGCATATGATGGTTTTGCATCAGTCACTGCAGGTAGATTGAGCAAGCTTTGTTTTTTGTTTGTTTTTTTTAAACATGCATTCAACTAGATATGATTCAGAATAGATTAATACTCCCTTTTTATCATTACAGTTAGCTAAAAAATTGCCAGGCAGCCCACAAAACAGGAATTGCTTTAAGACCAACCCACAGAGTCAGTTGGAAACTAATGGCGCTGGGACCTGCTGGGCCGGGCCAGAGTAGTGTTAGCTAAGTGTCGAGAGCATTAAGAAGAAAGTCCAGGTTGGAGGCGCGAGGCCTGCAGCACCAGCTGTGGAACCTCCAAGATGTGACTGCACAGCTCCATCCTCAAACCTGGCAGGGGGAGAAAGACAAACATGGTCACACGGAGCACCCCTGGCACCACTGCTCCAAAAAGGAATTTCACTTAAGTCAAGGAGGACAAAACCCACTAGGACCAGAAAGGGCAGCAGTGGGAAAGGCCACTGCTCCTGGTTGCCGCACACCTTAGAGAGACTCCTGGTTACAACCAGAATCCTAGTTCCTGTAGGAGGCAGTAGGAGATTAGAGCACAGACTAGGAAAGGAACAAAGTATATAGTGTACACAGCAAGTACTCAATGGTTTCCTTCTTTCTACTTTCTAAGAGTCCAAATAAGAACAAATCTTTAAATGCCACACTGCCCTTGGATTAAGAGGGGCATTTAAGCATTTTTCTTGTTAGTGCTTAAAATATAGTAGATTTGTCATTCTGTACTGGAAAAAAAGCCAACCCAGGTTTCACCAGTCACTTACATTTGCAGGGTGATCACCACTGAGGGGGCACGTAGCTGTAGGTGGGCGTTCCTGGGGCCCGATACGTGGGCACAGTGACTGGGTGGGGGGCAACAGGAGTTGGGGAGTGGGCGGTCAGCAGGGTACCTGGAAGAAAGAGCAGCTGTCTCAATGGCAGGCAGCACTACCCACATGAGGCTAGCCTATGTCACCACGCAGCTCCATGCTGCCTGAAAAGAGAGCTCTGGCTTGGCCTGCTTTAACAGGAAGAGGGGTGGTCATGACCTAGACTGCTGTCAGAATTCAGATCATACACAACTCAAAGTTGTATAAACACAGCAAGCTCATATGATAATGTCTGTAGAAGGCTCTGTGCCTTCCCTTCATATAAGCATACTCAATGATTTTTGCAGATCAGATGATAATCAACAAATTAATCATTATTTACCCTTAAAAAGAAAGATATTCAGGTGCCTGGGTAGGTTAGTCAGTTAAGCACTGGACTTCAGCTCAGGATCTCACAGTTCATGAGTTTGAGCCCTGCATTGGGTTCCTCAGGGACAGTGCAGAGCCTGCTTGAGATTCTCTTTCTCTCCCTCTCTGTCCCTCCAAACACCCCTCCCCAAATAAATAAGCTTTTACAATGAAAAAAATTTTTAAAAGGAAGGAAATTTATCCATGCTACCATGGATGAATATACAGGATGTCATGCTAAGTGAAATAAGCCAGTCACAGAAAGACACACCCAATAGGATTCCACTTACATAAGGTATCTCAAGTAGTCAAACTGATAGAAAGTAGAATGGTGGTGGCCAGGGGCTGGGGAGTGGGAGGGTGGGGCAGGGGAAAAGGAGAGCTGTTATTTAATGAGCACAGATCTTCAGTTTTGCAAGGTGAAAGAGATCTGTTTTACAACAATGTGAAAATACTTAACACTACTCAACTAATACAGTTAAAAATGGTTAAGATAGTAAAAATTAAAGAGAGGGAAGGAGGGAGATTCTAAACTACATGACCTTGTAAGTACATGAAGATAAATGTATTTTCCCTGTATCTGCAGAAAACTCAGCAACTCTGAGTCCATCTGTAAATCAGCATAACCTACAACCTAACAGCCTCACCCTGCTTTTCTTCACTTCCCATCTTCCTGCCCACAACCAACCCAGGGCCTGCCATCTTTCCCTTCACGTGCCTCAAACATGCAGTTTGTGCCTTCACAGAAAAGTATGGGAAAACCAAATACAAGGGAGACTCTGAGCAGAAACACACATGGTATCCTAACACACCTTTCTCTCTGGCACAATCTCCCTATATTGGAGTTAAAGGGGGAAAAAAAAGAGAGAGGGAGGGAACAATATTAAAATACACACACACAGCCATGGGCAAGCAATGACATCTTCCGTACTTGGCTGCATGCCACAGACAACCCATATGCACACTGGGGGCTCACAGGGAGATATGAACATCCTAGCCAGGAGTCTCATCTCTCTGTGATGTATTTTCCTGAGCAATGGAAAGGGAAGCCTTGGGAAATAAAGGTGACCAATGCCAAAGATTTTCTATAAGAGGCTGTTATGTCCATGAACACAAAGCCAGCTTTCCTAGATTCATGCAAACACCAACATTAACACAACTTGCCCTGCAGCCTACACTAAAGGGGAGTTATCAGGAAGGCCAGCCCACCCAGATACAAAGTGATCACCTTCTGCCCAAGCTTGGTATGTTCACTGGTATGCCCCTCAGCCCTACTGCTAAGGGCTCAGCTCACCTGTCTAATACATTGATCACTATCCACTCATGCCCTATGGGGAGGGTACTTGGTTCTTGGCTGGTCACACCTCTCCTCTCAACCAAAAGAAGAAGGGGAAGAAATGAAAGGAAGGGAAAGAAGGATCATATGCTGTTCCTTTCCCAAAGAGTATGTCCTTCCACACAACTCAAGCCATTGAAAAATCAAACCAAGGGTCAGAGAATTAGTGAGCTCTCCCGTCTCCTGGCTCTCATAAAACAGGCAACCCAGGGTCAAGGACTCACCTGCTGACATGGCCATAGTGGTCCCAGCCACCATGCCCATGGTGACGCCATTGCCTCTAGGTGGAGGGATGGGAGCAGGGTACACTGTTGCTGGCATGCCGTTGGGCTGCACCACCGTGGTGTGGTGGATGACATGAGGGGGTGCTGCATACAGGGGCTGTGTGTAGTACGTGCCCTGCTGCAGGGAGGAAGAGAGACAAATACCACAGGGCTCCACACCTCATGGGTCAGAGTCCAGAGAGAACCAACCCTTCCCACACACACAATGCCCAAGAGCACTTAATTAAGAGACCCATAGCACACCCAGGCCTACCTGTGCATAGGGGCTCTGCTGGGGGTAGGCACTTCGCACAGGGTACACAGCAGTCTGGTAGGGGTTGGGGGAGGAGGAGTATGGTGGCACTGCCCCGCTGGTGGGGGAACAGGACACTTTGTAAGGTGTGCCAGGAGTGTAACCTGAAACAAAGAAGCCAGTGGCCAGTGAAAACCCAAGAGATTTCCTCTAAGATCAGGATCAAGACAAGGATGTCCCTCCCCTCTTACCACTTTTATTCAACACATTACTAGAAGTACTAGCGACAGCAACCAGGTAAGAAATAAAAGGCATCCCTACTGGTAAGGAAAAAGTAAAACTACCACTATTTGCAGCTGACATGACACTATATACAAAAACTAAACACTCCACCAAAAACTGTTAGAATAGATGAATTCACTGGGGTGCCTGGGAGGCTCAGTCAGTTGAGCATCCAGCTCTTGATTTCAGCTCAGGTCATGATCCCAAGGTCAAGGGATTAAGCCCAGCTGTGGGCTCCGCACTGAGCGTGGAGCCTGCTTGGAATATTCTTTCTCACTTTCTCTACCCTCCTCCCTCCCTCTCTGTGTCCTTCTCCCTAGCTCACACTCTCTAAAATAAAGTAAAAAAAAAAAAATTTATAACGAATTAATGAATTCAGTAAAATTGCAGGACATAAAATACACAGAAACCTGTTGCATTTATATACACTGATAACAAAGTAGCAGAAAGAGAAATTCAGAAAACCATCCCATCTACAACACCAGCACCGAAAACAGTAAAATATCCAGAAATAAATTTAACCAAAAGGGTAAAAGACCATATACTCTGAGAACTGTAGGACAAACTGATGAAAAAAAACTGATGACAACACAAATAAATGGAAAGAGACACCACACTCATGTACTGGAAGAATTAGTATCATTAAAATGTCCATACTACTGAAAGCAATCTACAGATTCAATGCAATCCCCATCAAAATACCAATAGCATTTTTCACATAACTAGAACAAACAATACTAAAATTTGTGTATGGAACCACTAAAGACCCCCAAACAGCCACAGCAATCTTGAGAAAGAAGAACAAAGCTGGAGGTATCACAAGTCTAGATTTCAAGATATACTACACAAAGCTGTAACCAAAATGGTGATACTGGCACAAAAACAGACACATAGATCAATGGAACAGGATAAAGAGCCCAGAAATAAACCTACATTTATATGGCCAATTAATCTACAACAAAGGAGGCAAGAATATACAGTGGGAAAAAGTCTTTTCAACAAATGATGTTGGGAAAATTGGGCAGCTACGTGCAAAAGAATGAAATTGGACCACTTTCGTAAACTAGCCACAAAAATAAACTCAAAATGGATTAAAGACCTAAATGTGAGACCTGAAACCTTAAAACTCCTAAAAGAAAACAGGCAATAATCTCTTGGACATTAGCCTTAGCAGCATACTTATGGATCTCTTAGGCAAGGGAAACAAAAGCAAAAATAAACTATTAGGACTACATCAAACTAAAAAGCTTCTGCAAAGCAAAGGAAACAATCAACAAAACAAAAGACAACCAAACTAGTGAACGAAAGGAGAGATCTGCAAATAAATCTGATAAGGAGTTACTATCCAAAATACACAAAGAACGCCAAAATAAAAGCACCCAACTGAACAGTGGGCAGAAGACCTGAATAGACAGTTTCCCAAAGAAGAGATCAAATGGCTAACAGACACATGAAAAGATGCTCAACATCATTCAATTCACATCAGGGAAACGCAATCAAAACCACTTTGTGAAGTGAGATATCACTTCACACCAGTCAGAATGGCTACTAACAAAAAGACAAGAAACAGTAAGAGCTGGTGAGGAGGTGGAGCAAAGGGAACACTGGTACACCTTGGTGGGAATGTAAATTGGTGCTGTCAGTACAGAAAACAGTATGGAGGTTCTTCAAAAAATTAAAAACAGAAATACCATGTGATCTAATAATTCCCCTACTAGGTATTTACCCAAAGAAAATGAAAACACTAGTTTGGAAAGATACATACCCTCCTATTTTTATTGTAGCATTATATACAATACCAACATACAGAAGCAACCCAAGTACCCAAAGACAGAACAGATAAAGATGTCATGTATATGTATGTACACATACATCCACACACACACACACACTCTCACACACACAGTGGAATATTACTCAACTACAAAAAAAAGAATGAGATGTCATTTCCAATAACACAAATGGACCTAGAGAGCATTATGTTAAGTGAAGTTAGACGGAGAAAGGCAAATACTGTAAGATCCATGTGATTTCACTTATATGTGCAATCTAAAAAAAACAAAACAAAAACCAGAAACAGACTCATAAGTAGAGAACAAAGTGGTGGTTGCTGGGCTGGGCAGGCAATGGTAATGGGTGAAAAGGTGAGGAGGATTCAGAAGTACTAACTTCCAGTTATAAAATAAGTAAGTCATGGAGAGGAATAAAAAGTACAGCTCAAAGAATACAGTCAGTAACATTGTAATAACACTGTACGATGAGAGATGATGTATTCACTTATTGTGCTGTAGATATATACACTTATTGTGCTGTATAGCACACAGACAGAACTGGATCACTATGTTGTACACCTGAAACTAACATAAAATTTAAAAAGAAAAGAAAAAAAGGCTTTAATTCAAACCCACTTTTGACCTGGCACAGGGAGGAACCAAGCAGTGTTCTAGCCCTGACCGCAGTCAAGATGTGACACCACTATGGACCAGTCCATCCTCCACAAAGATCTGACCTCATTTCCAGACCTGATACATGTATGTGTGTGTGGGGTAGGAGCAGGGGGCATTTGGGGGAGAAGGAAAAAACCAAGGAGAAAGTTCTACTGACAGTATACTCAACACAGGTACAGAAAAGATATACCTGTTTTGTAGGAATACAAATGGGTACACGTCTAGGGCACAATCTAGCATTAAATGTCTGTCTTTACATCCCATAAGTCCACCAAAAAAAAGCATAGATTGGAACAGACTCAACTGTAAAAAATGCTCATCACAGTGTTTATCACAGCAAAATAAAGTTGGGGGGGGGGTGGGTGGGTGGGGGAGGAATTATCAAGCACCAGGGCTATGGTAAAAAGATTTGACTTAAGACAGTAAGGGGGCACCTGGGTGGCTCAGTTGGTTAGGCGCCCAACTTGGGCACTTGGGCTCAGGTCATGATCTCAGTTCATGAATTCAAGCCCCTGTCGGGCTCTGTGTTGACAGCTCAGAGCCTGGAGCCTGATTCAGATTCTGTGTCTCCCTCTCTCTCTTTGCCCCTCATGTTCTGTCTCTCTGTCTCTGAAGACAGAATCAACATTAAAAGAAATTTTTAGGGGCGCCTGGGTGGCTCAGTCGGTTAAGCGTCCGACTTTGGCTCAGGTCACGATCTCGCGGTATGTGAGTTCGAGCCCCGCGTCGGGCTCTGTGCTGACTGCTCAGAGCCTGGAGCTTGTTTCAGATTCTGTGTCTCCCCCTCTTTCTGACCCTCCCCTGTTCATGCTCTCTCTCTGTCGCAAAAATAAATAAACGTTAAAAAAAAAAAAAAAAATTTAGGGGCGCCTGGGTGGCGCAGTTGGTTAAGCGTCCGACTTCAGCCAGGTCACGATCTCGCGGTCCGGGAGTTCGAGCCCCGCGTCGGGCTCTGGGCTGATGGCTCAGAGCCTGGAGCCTGCTTCCGATTCTGTGTCTCCCTCTCTCTCTGCCCCTCCCCCGTTCATGCTCTGTCTCTCTCTGTCCCAAAAATAAATAAACGTTGAAAAAAAAAAAATTAAAAAAAAAAAAATTAAAAAAAAAATTTTTTTTAAATAAAAAAAAATTTTTTTTTAAATAAACTTTAAAAAGTTAAAAAATTTTAATTACATTATTGGACTGTGGTTAGAAGTGTACATATATTTTGTTATTAATTTAAGAGAGGGGCGCGTGGGTGGCTCAGTCGGTTAAGGGTCTGACTCTTGATTTTGGCTCAGATCGTAATCTCACTGTTTATTAGATAGAGCCCCACAACAGACTGTGCACTAACAGCACAGAGCCTACTTGGGATTCTCTCTCCCTCTCTCTCTCTGATCCTCCCTGTTCACTCTCTCTCAAAATAAACAAATAAACTTAAAAAAAGAGAGAAAGAGAGAAAGAAAATGAATGACTCCCAGGAAGTACACCAGCTCTAAATGATGCTTTTCTCAAGTCACATGAAAGAAATCCCCCTTTGACAAGGACCAAGTCAGTCTTAGAAGTTCTTCTAACTGACCTGTACTTTGTGTGCCTAGGTTCACTCCACAGAATGCCCTTCATGGCGTTCATTATGAAGATGCTGATAAAGATGATACTGTCCAAAAGGTCACCCAGTCCCAAGTAGTAGAGCAGGTACAAACCCAGACCTGACTGTGAGTCCTGACTCCTTTGTCCAAACCAGGCAACTCCCAAGCTCAACTACTTTGTTTTCACCCTGAAGAGTGAAAAGACCCTTCCAGGTTTCCCTAAATTACTCTGAAATTCGTTTTAACTGCGAGGTTAACTCTAAGTGGCAACAACGAATAGCCACTCTCCTCAGGTGCAGTGCTTCCATCAACATGACTGGTCACAAGCGTGCCCACCATGCACCATCATCTCACTGATCCTAATACAATAAACTAATTCAGAAAAAGAAGAAGCTATTTGAGGAAGTGAAAACACACAAGCAACAAATTCATGACCTGGATGAAAAATTGGAGAAAAGAGAGCCTCTAAAAAACTTATCACTATTCCTAACAAGTAAGTCCAAGACCATTTTGTCACTGTTCAAACTGCAAAAAGAGCTTGGAGTTTTGAACTGCATACAAGGTGGAAACTGCCAACCTGAGCGAGCTTCCAGGAATACAGTATAAATCCAAAACAATGAAGACCCAGGCATACAGCCCTCCACAGAGAGGTTCTCTGATTCAGAATCACTCTTTTGGTCAACCACATGCACTGAAAGAAGGTGAAGTCCTTCACTCACAACCAATGAACGGTCAACCTACAATGCCTTTCCTTTCTTCTTCTAATGGAGGCCAGAGGCCTACTGTTGCACAAATCCCTCCAGCTGGCCCCAGGTCTCTTAAGGTGGCTTTTGTAACACCTGCCTCATATGCATGCTTTGTTGAAGATGGTGAGATGACTCCAAAAAGCTACTATGTGTATGCACCTGTGAGATTATGACTGAATGGTACATTTAAAATTTATGCATATGTAAGTTTCATGTGAAAACGAAACTAAAATAAAACTGCAAACAAATATGTATATATTTTTGAGAGAGAGAGCACAAGTGGGGGAATGGCAGAGAAAGAGGAAGAATCCCAAGCAGGATCTGCGCTATCAGTGCAGAGCCCAATGTGGGGCTCAAATTCACGAACTGTGAGATCATTACCTGAGCTGAAATCAAGAGTCAGATGCTTAACCAACTGAACCAGCCAGGTGGGTACCCCAGAGCTGCAAACAAATATTAACAACATGCACACTGGAGTAAATGGGGTCAAGTGTAATTGATGTCCACAACTTACTTTGAAACACGTCAAAAAGTAAGATGGACTGAAGAATAGACAGAGGGATACATATGTGATACAAGTAAAATGTAAATTTTAAATGTTGATTGTAGGGGCACCTGGCTGGCTTAGTCAGTGGAGCATGTGACACTTGATCTCAGGGTCTTGAGTTTGAGCCCTACATGAGGTACAGAGATTAAACAAATAAAACTTAAACAGAAATAAAAATTGATTTTAGAAGATTTTATTGTGGAATCTTGGCAGTCCACAAGAGGTTCAATGTGAATTTGTTTTCAGTTTCTCTGTATACTGGAAAATTTTCACAATAAAATGTTGGAAAAATAGTCACCCACTATTTCTACTAATGACAGCAATGGTTTTTAATGTAGGTTATCTTACTGCATATTCTTGTAGCTATGAGCTATGTCCTAACACTAACCAGAAAATTTTGTGTTTTTATATAGGCACCTTTTATCCAACACTCAAGACAAATCAGTTTCAAGGAATAAAACCCTGTCTCCCAGTCACGTTAAAAACTGAGTGTGTGCTAGACTAGGCACCTTCTTTTCGTTGCTGTTGTTTTTTATACAGCACTAGACCCACCGTGTCACACAGGAGACCTTCAACAGGAAACTTAAAATACACACACACCCCTATCACACGGCATCCAAAACTGACATGGCCTTCTAAAATAATTGTTAGACTTGTCAACCATTCACAATACAAAACCAAATACCTTCACTGCTCAGTCTTTTAAAAATATTAATAGCTTTCCAGATTCTCCTTTCCTAAAAAGACCATCCATAGCAATGCAACCCAGACAACAAAATGATTAGAGCGCTTCTCCTTTCACTCTCATCAAACAAGTGAGTCACCAATGGCTGACTTCCTCTTAGGGAAACACTCATGTATAGGGCCACTGTTCTGAGACTGCAAATTGTGAGGTGCCAAAAACTTTTTGTAGTAGAATAGATCATTTCTTCTAAAAGTACTATACACCACACAAGATTTTATATAGTAAGTTTCTGAGCATAAAAGATGTTTATTTAGAAAATTCAGAACAATAGGGGTGCCTGGCTGGCTCAGTCAAAAAGCATGTGACTTTTGATCTCAGGGTTGAGTTCAAGCCCCATGGTTTGTGTAGAGATTAAATACTTAGAAAACAAATCTTTAAGAAATATTTAAGGGGCGCCTGGGTGGCTCAGTCGGTTGAGCATCCGACTTCGGCTCAGGTCATGATCTCATAGTCTGTGAGTTCAAGCCCCGCATCGGGCTCCGTGCTGACAGCTCAGAGCCTGGAGCCTGTTTCAGATTCTGTGTCTCTCTCTCTCTCTGACCCTCCCCCATTCATGCTCTGTCTCTGTCTCAAAAATAAATAAACATTAATAAAAAAAATTTTTTTTAATTTAAAAAGAAAATTCAGATCATAAAATGTATGTGAGGAGGAAAGACCTGCACCAAAACACAGCACCATGAAATTTCAAAACACTGGAGACAAAAAAAAAAAAAAAAAAAAAAAATTACAGAATACCAAAGAGAAACACAGGTTATATTACAGTCAATTAAGCATCAGCAAAGTATCAAAATTCTCAGCAGCAACAAAAGCTAGAAAACAATTAAGCAATATTCTCAAAATTCTGGGAGGAAATAATTGCGAGCCCAGAATTCTATAAGCCAACTACTGAAGTGAGTGCAGAACAAAATGTCCTCAGGATATGAAAAATCTCAAAACTGTGACTCTCCCAATCTCTACTGGAAGACTACTAAAGGGGATCCTCCACTAAAACCGAAGAGTAAACTAAGACACGGAATCAAGCAGAAGGAAAGGACACGAGCAACTCAAGATGATGGAGAAGAATAACCCCCAGGATAAGGCCTCAACTAGGATACCAGGTCCAAGGAGGTCAGAGCAGTTGAAGAAAATAACCACTCACCACAGGATGCTCAAGTGGTCACATACCAGGAGTGGGAAGGAGAATGAGGTTATCTGTAAACTATGTGCATGTTAAACTTTAATTTAAACAAGACAGAAACAGATCCCATGACTCCACAACCCAGTAACACTGTAAGGCTTTTCTCTCCTGTGTGGCTGCCATAAATGAAGTTTATTTTTTAAACAAACCTGGGGTCTTACTTCATGGACATAATTCAAATCTTCCCCAATTTATCCTCCATCCAGCCCTGCAGGGCAAAGCAACCAAGGAAACTATTTCATCACTCCTAGCAACATTTTTTCCTCCCTTTAAAATGTGTGCTGGTGGGGTGCTTGGGTGGCTGGCTCAGTCAGTTAAGCATCTGACTCTTGTTCTGCTCAGGTCATGATCTTGCAGTTCGTGACACAGGATTCCAGCCCTGTGTCAGGCTCTGTGCTGGCAGTGCGGAGCTTGCTTGGGATTCTCACTCGCTCTTTCTGCTCCTCCCCTTTCATGTGCACACCTCTCTCTCAAAATTACATAAACGTTTTTTAGAAAGTAAAAAAAAATGTATGCTGGTGGGTGGGGAGATGGGTTACACGCATGATGGGTAATAAAGAGAACACTTGTTGGGTTGAGCACTGAGTATCGTATCTAAGTAATGAATCTCTAAATACTACACCTGAAACTAATATTACACTGTATGTTAACTTACTGAAATTTAAATAAAAACTTAGAAAATAAATAAATATCCCCCCAAAATATGTGCTAATGTAGTGTTTGAATCACTTCTTAAATAGAGTTTACTACAAAGAATTGAATGTGTTCTTGATGACTTTACATGATAATGGTAAATATTAATTTCAGATACTCATGACTAAACGGGGAAGTGTGAATGTGCATCCTCAGGGCCACGGGAGCCTGACTGTGCATGCTGCTTGCCGGAATCCTCAAATAGCACAACTGAGGGAACATGTGAATTCATTATACAAATGCCAATAATGAGAAAGAATGAAATCTTGTCATTTGCAACAACATGGATGGAACTGGAGGGTATTATGCTAAGTGAAACAAGTCAGTCAGAGAAAGACAAATATGTATTCTCACTCATATGTGGAATTTGAGAAACTTAACAGAAGACCATAGCGGAAGGGAATGGGGAAAAAAATAGTTTCAAACAGAGAGGGAGGGAGGCAAACCAAGTCTCTTAAATACAGAGAACAAACTGAGGGTTGAGCAGTGGGGGTGATGGGCAATGAGGAGGGCACTTGGGATGAGCACGGGGTGTTGTAAGTAAGCAATGAACCATGGAAATCTACTTCCAAAGCCAAGAGCACACTGTATACACACTGTATGTTAGCTAACTTGAATAAATTATATTAAAAAGAAAAACATTATACAAATGCTAAAAATGAAATAAAATAACTTTCCCAGGAGTGATACAGTCTGGATTTGAGCCACATCTAGCTAACTCCACAGCCCAAACTCTTTCCAATGTATTCCTCTGATTCTAAGAAAGGACAGCCCACTCTGGCTGCATGGGTACTCAGCCTGTTACACTTGTCCATGAGGATGAAATGAATGATGCCTCCACCTACAGGTTCAAGTAATGGAATCTTTCAGCAAAAGATATGACATCTCATTACAAAGTTCTCTAAACCCTCATCATGTCACACTTAGAAGAACTAAGAAATAAGCAATATTAGGACTACTAACTCTCTGAAAGCCAATCTCCACAAACACACCACCTGTACTACGTTAGTTTTATCTACAAACGTGGTGTGAAGAGAACCAGAAGGCAGACTGAGAAAACAACAGCAATGGAGACAAACTTTAACTTTTTTATAAGGACAACTCTGGCTTGCTCATCAGGTGAAATGAAAGGCCCACGGAAAATGAAAATTTTTATTTTTATTTTTTACATTTATTTATTTTATTTTTTATTTTTTTTTTTTCCAACGTTTATTTATTTTTGGGACAGAGAGAGACAGAGCATGAACGGGGGAGGGGCAGAGAGAGAGGGAGACACAGTATCGGAAACAGGCTCCAGGCTCTGAGCTGTCAGCACAGAGCCCAAAGTGGGGCTCGAACCCACAAACCGTGAGATCACGACCTGAGGCGAGGTCAGACGCCCAACCAAGTCACCCAGGCGCCTCAAAAAGGCAAATTTTTAAATTCACAGTATGAAAACACTGAGTAGATCCTAGAAAAAGATGGGAGCACAGCCATGGCCCAGACTCAGGTAAGGTGGCTGAAAGCACTGCGAGACACTGGAAGGACCTTCAAAGTGCCTTTTATTTTCTCATTTGCAAGTTTCATATACATCTTTATCCTGGTTTCTTCCCAGATTATTTTTTATTCTCAGCTTACTTTGTCATTCACAAATTTCATATACATCTTTATTCCCAGCTTTTCCTAAAAATCAGAGGGTCTGACAATACTGCGCCAGCAGTCTGGCAGCTGACAACTCTGGCATCTATCAGCAAATGCTCCTCTGAATGAGGCCGCCACCGTTCCCAACAATGCCATTACTCCCACCTGCCTAACCCAGCCTTGTGGTTACAACAACCTGAGAGCAGTCATGGCAAAGTAGCAAGAAAGGACTTATCTCCCATGGGAGAAGATGGAAGACACCCAGAGGCTCCCACGGGAGAAGATGGAGGACACCCAGAGGCTCCCACAGGAGAAAATGGAGGTCACCCAGAGGCACCCACGGGAGAAGATGGAAGGTACCCAGAGGCTCCCATGGGAGAAAATGGAGGGCACCCAGAGGCTCCCACGGGAGAAGATGGAGGACACCCAGAGGCTCCCATGGGAGAAGATGGAGGACACCCAGAGGCACCCACGGGAGATGGAGGACACCCAGAGGCTCCCACGGGAGAAGATGGAGGATACCCAGAGGCACCCATGGGAGAAGATGGAGGACACCCAGAGGATCCCACAGGAGAAGATGGAGGACACCCAGAGGATCCCACGGGAGAAGATGGAGGACACCCAGAGGCACCCCACGGGAGAAGATGGAGGACACCCAGAGGCACCCCACAGGAGAAGATGGAGGACACCCAGAGGCTCCCACGGGAGAAGATGGAGGACATCCAGTAGCACCCAAGGAGAAAGCTGACCAGATCTACAAACACCAAGCTTCCTCTTGGGGAGCTATACATGCTGGGCAAGGAGAACAGCTTTGCCAGCCTCAAACAAATCTGAAGGTTTTTTGGTAAAAGAATAAAAGAGTTGGAAGCTTTTAGTATGCTTTTACATTAACTTGTACTCCAAGAAAACATGAGAAGTGAGCTGCTCTAAAAAATTCTAGAATGTGACATTTTAGAGTGATCTGCAGCATGATCATACATGGTAACAAACAACTGATTCCTTTTTCTTTCTTTTTTTAAAACATTTTATTTTTACGTAATCTCTACATTCAATGTGGGGCTCAAACTCGCATGCTCCACTGACTGAGCCAGCCATGTGCCCCACAAACAACTAATTCTTATGCATGAACTTCAATCCATTTTTACCACCATATGCAAAAACTAAACCAAAATGGGCCACAGACTTAAATGTAAAACCTAAAACTATGAAACTTCTAGAAGAAAATAGAACATCTTTGTGATCTGGGTTAGGCAAACATTTCTTAGAAATGATACCAAACATATGACCCATAAATTAACAAAATGATAACCTGAAAGTGATTAAATTTATTTATTTATTTAATGTTTATTTATTTTTGAGACAGAGAGAGACAGAGCATGAACAGGGGAGGGTCAGAGAGAGAGGGAGACACAGAATCTGAAGCAGGCTCCAGGCTCTGAGCTGTCAGCACAGAGCCTGACGCGGGGCTCAAACTCACAGACTGTGAGATCATGACCTGAGCCGAAGTCGGACGCTTAACCAACTGAACCACCCAGGCGCCCTGAAAGTGATTAAATTTAAAAGCTCTTGTTCTTGGGTGCCTGACTGGCTCAGCTGTGGAACATGTGACTCTTGATCTCAAGGTTCTGAGTTCAAGTCCCACATTGGGTGTGGAGATTATGTAAAAATAAAATCTTTAAAGAAAAACATAAATTAATAAAAACTCTTGCTCTTTTAAAGACAATGTTAAGAGAATGAAAAAAGCTACAGACCAGAAGAAAATATTTGCAAATCATGTATCTGAAGAACTCTCAAACTCAACATGAAAACAAACTCAAAACTGATATACAGTGAAAGATGTACACACTCAACCAAAGACATTACAAATGGCAAATAACAAAAAAAAGGTCAAAATTATTAGTAGTTAGGTAAGTTCAAATTAAAACTGGAATGATATACATTACCACACACCCACTAGAATGGCTAAAATTAAGAAGAATGGCTACACCAAGTATTGGGAAGAACTGGACCTCTCACACACTGCTGATGGGGAACATAAAATGCTACAACCATTTTGGAAGACAGTCTGGCAATTTTTTACAAAAGTTAAATATACACCTGCTTTAAGAACCAGCCACTCCCCTCTGTATTTACTCAAGAGAAACGAAAGCATATATCCATACAGACTTGTACACAAATCTTCATAGCAGTTTCATTGATAACAGCCCCAAACTGCAAATAATCCATACATTCACCAACTGGGGAATGGGTAAGCAAACTGTGTTATTTTCATACAAGGGAACCTCACAATAAAAAGGAATGAATTACTGATAAAGACTACATGGAGGCGCCTAGTGGCTCAGTCGGTTAAGTGTCCAACTTCGGCTCAGGTCATGATCTCATGGTTCGTGGGTTTGAGCCCTGCATTGGGCACTGTGCTCACAGCTCAGAGCCTGGAGCCTGCTTTGGATTCTGTGACTCCCTCTCTCTCTGCCCCTCCCCTGATCAAGTTCTGTCCCTCTCAAAAATAAAATAAACACTAAAAAATTTTTTAAATTAAAAAAAGACTACAATACAGATGTTAATTACAGAAGAAGCCAGTCCTCCCCCCCCCTGAAAAAGTACATTCCATATGATTCATTTATACACAAATTTTAAAATACAATAGGGGCGCCTGGGTGGCTCAGTCGGTTGAGCGTCCGACTTCAGCTCAGGTCATGATCTCGTGGTTCGTGAGTTCAAGCCCCGTGTCAGGCTCTGTGCTGATGGCTCAGAGCCTGGAGCCTGTTTCGGACTCTGTGTCTCCTTCTCTCTCTGACCCTCCCCCACTCATGCTCTGTCTCTCTCTGTCTCAAAAATAAATAAACGTTAAAAAAAATTTAAAAAAAAATACAATCTATAGTGAGAGAAAACAGATCAGTGATCTCCTGGATGAGTGGTCCCATTTAGCTGTTAGAGAATTCAGTGAGTAATAATATAATACTACTGATCCCAGGAAAAGGATTTCTTTTACAGACCCCAAAAGATAGGCAACAAGGTAGCAGGTACTCTCTGCCATGTAGGAGAAAAAGGGTAATTAAAAGCTCCCAAAAACACAAAGCAATAACTATTTTGGAAAAAACAAGTCAATGTGGCAAAAAACTAGTCTCATCTGGGAAACCTTCATCTGGGAACATTACTCTGGCGTACGCAGGCAGGGAACATGAAACACAGGAGAAAGCTTGGGAGAAGACCAAGCCACAGAGTTCGACAGCCTATGAGCTACAAGCTGAACAGATACAGTTAGAGTAGGGACAGGAAAGGAGAAAGGGCGGGCATCTGGGTGGATCAGTTGTTAGGTATCCAAATCCTGGTTTCAGCTCAGATGGTGATCTCACAGTTGGTGGCAGTCTGAGCTGGCAGCTCAGACCCTACTTGGGATTCTCTGTCTCTCTCTTTCTCTCTCTCTGCCCCTTCCTTGCTCATGCGCTCTCTCTCTCTCTCAAAATAAATAAATAAAACATTTTTTTAAAGAAAGGAAAAAGGCATAAAAGAGTCACAGAAGGAAGAATTTTATGATTGGCAAAATAAGGAGAATTCAAGGTAAGGACACTACAGCTATCTGCTTTTCTATCAAAGTGAACAGTGTGCGGCTAGGTGTTCTGAAATGAAAAAAGGGAAGCACCCCAGCAGACTCATAAGGCCAAGCCTTCAGGTCACTGTGGGCTACTGCTGCAGCAGAATCACGAAGTCCAATCTGGGTGAACAGAGCCTGCAACAAGCCCACAGCAGAGCGCAAGCTCACAGAGGAAAAGCCCCACTCTCTTTACAAGGTTACGACCCAAACCATGTAAACTTTCAACTCTATCACTGATTTCTAAAATCTAAAAATATTCTCATGCAGAGGAAGTAAGACAGCATGGGGAATATAATCAATGGTATTGTAATAGGGTTGTCTGGTGACAGATGGTAGCTATACTTTGTGCACAGCATAACTTATAGATTTAGGGAATCTAACGGAACATTGTTAACTATACTTCAAAGAAAAGAAGTAAAACTATAACCAAAGTGCTAAAATATGGGAGAAATCGGTTATCTCTGAAAATGTTAGCAACATGGAATTCCACCTATTAACCAGACAAAATAATCTTTAGTTTCTAGTAATCAACACTATTTCATAAATATGTATCCTGGCTCTAGTTACCTGCAACGTACAACCTATGATTAGAATGAAGATCTACGTTGTGGAAGAACATGAGAAACGCAGTGTCCAGAGACCTCTACATGCAGTAAGAATAAAGCTTTTATTGCACTCAACAACAAGGCTAATCTTACGAACCAAGAAATCAACTCAACCCCAAATCCTAATTCTATAACCTCTCTTCTCAACACCCACCCACTTTACATTCTCCCCGGCCATGCAAAGCACTTCTACCACCCAGCACATACAGGCTGCATACCTGTTTGGAAGGTAGGATTTGCTCCAGGGTACATGTTGGGGGAATAGGCAGGAGCTGCGGCCGCATAGCCCATGGGGAAACCAGCTGGAGAAAAACAGAACAATGTAATGTCACCACTTAAAAGAGTAACACAATTTTACAACCATGGCTCCTAGACCCAGTCGTTTTTATCTTCTCCACAGACTGACTTAAGGGTATGTATGCTAAGCAGTTTGTCACTAGGTGTCTCCTTTCCTCAGAATTAGGATGGGTCATAATCAAGTCTTTCAAACTTATCAGTTTTATTCTAGGTTCTCATCATATAATTTATTACTTAGCAAAAGTAATGAGAATGCTGAGAGATCGTGTCGTGAAGGGGCTGTAACTGGTACCACTGACACACGGAAATGGGAAAAATCCAATGTCACAACTCACTTGCAAGCAACCTAATTACAAATAATTACAAATGATGAATCTTTAATAACACTAAACCACAACCACTACTAATTCATGTGAATACAACAAAAACATCAAATAAAACAGTGTTACGGTCAAAATCCTAGTCACCAGGCGTCCACCAGCAGTGAGTAGGGCCTCAGTTCCTTGCTCATGGCCTCTTCACAGCCTAGGGAGCCCTGTAAGGCCCATGCCCAGGCATTCCCCTGACCCAGCTGGCTCACAGTCCAGAACACTCCATTCATGTGACAGCTGGAGCATTAGAAAGCCTTCCTTATATTCAGGGCACAGAACCAATAAAGATGACCCAGATTCACTAGTCTTTACTATTGTCTGTCACAAACTAGTTCAGAAAAGCTGTTACCTTCTCTATTCCTCTTGCCCTCACCTGTAAATAAAGTTGAAATGGAACAGCAGACTTCAAAAGACTCTGTGTTGAAGAGACTCAGAGAAAGTGTCTCCTAGGGATATTTAAGGCACTGTAGTTCTAAGAGTAACCAAAGTGAAAAACCACAAGGGTAGGAAGGTAACAAAGGAGAAAACAGAGTACAATTCCAGAAGGAAAATCTTTGTGGGTCTGGCTGTCACCTGTAAAGGTGTGGATAAAGTGCCTTACAGAAACTCCTGCATTCTCCAGCACAGCTTGGATGCCCTTGGTCTGCTGCATCTCCTGCTCCAGCAGTGGTCCTGTAGGCTCTACGGGTCTCCTCGCAAGGCAGGGGCTCCAGACCTACCACTCCCAAGGGATCCCTACTTGCAAGTGCCCATTTCTCATCTCATATACAATCCTCTGCTTCGGAGTCGCTTTCCTTTCTCAAAATTGATCTTCCTCTACCTCAGCAGAAGCTATTTTGAGTTTCCTTCATAGATCACCACTTTCCCATTTGCCCAATTACTTAGAAAATAGCGTGAGGAGATCAAATGCTTACCAAATTCACTCATTTTGGACATCAAGGACAGATTCAACTTGAAATAGGCCTAAAATGTCTATTTTAAAAAGACCAGGAAGGTAGTTTTTAATCTGTGTTCTATGAACCCTGTACAGTTCCTTAGAGGCCTCAACTGTGAGCAGCAGGAGGTCAAGCAGGCTCTGGAGCCTGCCCTCAATTCACCCTGCTGCTCTAACTTACCTTAGTACTATGGAACCACTTACAAATCTTCGAAAGTTTCATGGTTAAGAAGAAAATTTTAAATACTACTGACCTAGATCTTATCGGGTAGGCCTCTACAACAATCCCCTCAAAATCCAATGTCCTCATCTCTCCATAAATTCTACCAATAAATCCTCCAGGGGCATCATCTGCTCCTGTACTTGTCTTGTGTCTAAGAGGTTCCTGGAACACTACTATTATGTTTGCTTGGCGCTTCCTATCCTAACCTTCTAAAAATGAATTATTGTGCTCTAAAATGAAAGAGAAAACCCAAATAACAAGTATTTAAAACAGCATAATTAAACACCAGCAACAGGACATCCTCTGTACACCACACTCGCACACCACTCACACCACCACCCTGACCCAGGGCCCCACAGCGGGACCCCACTTACTCTAGTCCAAAGGTTTCCACTGTAGCCACACAAAACCCCCCACATGGAAACCCTTGAAAGGACTGCCTCCCCAGCCCCTCACGAACATTGCTTTAACTGGTCTTGGTTGTAGCACCTTCAGTTTCTTAATTTTTCCAGAAAACTCTAACCTGCAGGGGGGCTCTAATAAATAAGTGGAAAAGCACTGTGCCTTCCTATTCTTATCAATCTTCCTGGCCACAGCACGGTCTTCCTAAAAATGCCCCTCACAGTAAGTACCACAGACTGTTTCCTTCAACATCTAGTCTAGCTCCCTTTTGAGACAGAAACACTAGAAAGCTAGAAATTACACAACCTAGACTCCACTCTTGTAAAACACTTGGAAGTAATCCCAAATCCTAATCACTTTTATGACTAATCACTTCATGAAAATAAGAAGTTCAGAACAGAAGATACCATAAGCTAAATAAAAAAAAAAAAAAATACAAAGCAAAAATACTTGCAAATTATACAAAAAGTTAATACTCCTAATATATAAATAATTCTTAAAACTAAAAAAAAAAAAAAAAAAACCAATAGAAAAAAAAAATAAATAGAAGACATGGATAGAACTGCCAACTACCACTACACTGATCCCATTTCTAACATCAGATTGGCAAAAATCCAAAAGCTGAAAACACACTTTGTTGGCAAGGTTGTGGGGAAACCATGCTTCTGGTAGGAATACAAAACAATAAAAATCCTATGGAAGGGAAATCATCAGTATTTTAAAAATTACGTATGTGTTTACTCTCTCACCCAGCAATCCCATGTCAAGGAATCCACCCTGAGATAATTTCCACAATCAATATAAGCTGCAGTATTGCTGGAATACCAAAATACTTCAAACAACATTATCTATCCAAAGAACTAGTTGAATAAACTCTGGAAACCCCACAAGATGCAAGATTACAACAGCAGCATTATGCAAAATATGAAAAAGAACAAGGCAAACCTCTGTGAACCAACATGGAATGACTCCTAGAATATCTTAAGTTGACAAAACAAAGTGAACACTACCACCTGCATCACTATTCCAGAAAAGAACCCCCTGCTCAGCCATGAGGAGTATGTGGGCTGACTCCCAGGGCCACTTCTGCCTAATGAGGGCCTCCTCTAAGCACCAATCCTTCCCTCACAGCTCTCCCCTGAGCTGGCTAAGACCTCAGCAATGTGTAGCACAGTCCTGAGGCTCTCCCTACCTGATTCTGCTTCCTCTTCATTAGACCTTTCACAAGTATTATCCTCCCCCCCTAAAAAGCCTACTTCTCTGTGTCCACCACGTTTTGTGTAACAAAAAGAGAAATTCAAATACATGGACATATTGGCATGGGGGCATGATATGAACTGACCATGCCCCCTCCAAAATTTGTATGTTGAAACTCTAATCTCCAAATATGATAGCATTTGAAGATACTCAATTACAGTAATCATTTCACAGTGTATACATATATTAAATCATATACCCCTTTAAAAAAAAACATGTTGTACAACCTAAATATATGTAATTTTTACTTGTCAATCATACTCAATAAAGCTGGCTTGAAGAAAATAAAGCTCAATCAGTATGCTATCTTGCCTCACAAAGGAAGACATCAACTGGACCACTTACAATTCTTATTTATATTTATATGCAAGTTAGCTAGCATATAGTGCAATAATGATTTCAGGAGTAGAATCCAGTGATTCATCACCTACACATAACACCCGGTGCTCATCCCAGCAAGTGTTCTCCCCAATGCCCCTTGCCCATTTAGCCCATCCTCCCACCCACAACACCTCCAGCAACCCTGTTTGTTCTCTGTATTTAAGAGTCTCTTGTGGTTTGTCCCCCTCCCTATATTATTTTTGCTTCCCTTCTCTTATGTTCATCTGTTTTGTATTTTAAATTCCACATAAGTCGTATTTGTCTTTCCCTAATTTTGTTTAGTATAATACTCTAGTTCCATCCACTGTTGCAATTGGCAAGATTTCATTCTTTTGTATTGCCGAGTAATATTCCATTACATATATTTATATATAACATATATATACATATATCACATCTCTATTCATCAGTAGATGGACATTTGGGCTCTTTCCATACTTTGGCTATTGTCAATAGTGCTGCTGTAAACTTTGGGGTGCATGTGGCCCTTTGAATCAGCACTCTCGTATCCTTTGGATAAATATCTAGTAGTGCATGGGGCACCTGGGTGGCGCAGTCGGTTAAGCGTCCGACTTCAGCCAGGTCACGATCTCGCGGTCCGTGAGTTCGAGCCCCGCGTCGGGCTCTGGGCTGACAGCTCAGAGCCTGGAGCCTGTTTCAGATTCTGTGTCTCCCTCTCTCTCTGCCCCTCCCCCGTCATGCTCTGTCTCTCTCTGTCCCAAAAATAAATAAACGTTGAAAAAAAAAAAATTAAAAAAAAAAAATCTAGTAGTGCAATTGCTGGGTCATACAGTAGTTCTATTTTTAATTTTTTGAGGAACCTCCATACTGTTTTCCAGAGTGGCTGCACCAGTTTGCTTTCCCACCAGCAGTGCAAAAGGGTTCCTCTTTCTCCACATCCTCACCAACATCTGTTGCTGCCTGAATTGTTAATTTTAGCCTTTCTGACAGGTGTGAGGTGGTATCTCACTGTGGTTTTGATTTGTATTTCCCTGATGAGTAATGTTGAACATTTTTTCACGTGTCAGTTGGCCATCTGGATGTCTTCTTTGGAGAAGTGTCTATTCATGTCTTTTGCCCATTTCTTCACTGGATTATTTGTTTTGTGGGTGTTGAGTTTGATAAGTTCTTTATAGACTTTGGATACTAACCCTTTATCTGTTATGTCATTTGCAAATATCTTCTCCCATTCCATGTGCTTTTAGTTTCCTGATTGCTTCCTTCACTGTGCAGAAGCTTTTTATTTTGATGAGTTCCCAGTAGTTCATTTTTGCTTTTGTTTCCCTTGCCTCCGGAGACATGTTGAGTAAGAAATTGCTGCAGCCGAGGTCAGAGGGGTTTTTGCCTGCTTTCTCTTCTAGGATTTTGATGGCTTCCTGTCTTAGGTCTTTCATCCATTTTGAATTTGTTTTTGTGTATGGTGTGAGAAAGTGGTCCAGGTTCATTCTATTGCATGTCGCTGTCCAGTTTTCACACCATTTGCTGAAGAGACTGTCTTTATTCCATTGGATATTCTTTCCTGCTTTGTCAAAGACTAGTGGGGGTGTCTGGTGGCTCCGTTGGTTGAGTGTCCAACTGTGGCTCAGGTCACGATATCACAGTTTGTGGTTTGTGGTTTGAGCCCTGCGTTGGGTCCGTGCTGACAGCTCAGAGCCTGGAGCCTGCTTTAGATTCTGTGTCTCCCTCTCTCTCTGCCCCTCCCCTGCTCATGCTCTGTCTGTCTCTCTCAAAAATAAACATTTAAAAAAATTTAAAAAAGAAAAAAAAAGATTAGTTGGCTATACGTTTGTGGGTCCATTTCTGGGTTCTCTATTCTGTTCGATTGATCTGAGTGTCTGTTCTTGTGATAGTACCATACTATCTTGATTATTACAGCTTTGTAATACATCTTGAAGTCTGGAATTGTGATGCCTCCAGCCTTGGTTTTCTTTTTCAGGATTACTTTGCCTATTCGGAGTCTTTTCTGGTTCCATACAAATTTTAGGATTATTTGTTCTAGCTCTGTGAAGAATACTGGTGTTATTTTGATAGGGACTGCCCACCTCCAATTTTAGTACACTGTGTATTGCACTGAATGAAAAAACATTAGGCATGCGGAGACAGGACCACATGGCTGAGAAACAAACAAAAAAGGGGACAACTGACAATAAAAACAGACCCACAGGTGATTCACAGACTGCAGTCACCAAACAAGATCTTTAAAATGACTGATTAGTATGTTGGAGAAAAGAGAAGATTGGAGTACATGAAAAAAGTCAATTCAATAAATGCGTTTTATAGCAAACTGGAGAAGAATTAGCAGGATTAGTGAAATGGAAGCAGGTTGGTACAAAATATCCACATTAAAGCTCACAGAGGGAAAAAATGTAAAAGACAAAAAAATGCAGGACACAAGAAACAAGGTAAAATGATTTACTACACTTATAAATGTAAGTCCCAAGCGAGAAGGGAGCAGAAACAAAAAAATACGTGAAGAATCACTGTTACTGCTATTTTGAGGGAAAAAAAAAAAAATCAACCTACTGAGGCAGTTTCCGGATAAAATATCCACATTAAAGCTCACAGAGGAAAAAAATGTAGAAGACAAAAAAACGCAGGACACAAGAAACAGGTAAAATGATTTACTACACTTATAAATGTAAGTCCCAAGAGAGAAGGGAGGAGAAACAAAAAAATTCGTGAAGAATCACTGCTACTGCTATTTTGAAGAAAAAAAAAAAAAATCAACCTACTGAGGCGGTTTCCAGTGTTACTGAAACACACACTCAGTACTGTCTATGGCTGCTTTTGTTCTGGAAAGTAGGGGTTGTATAGTTTTAACAGAGAGCCACAAAGCCTGAAATATATACTACACCTGGACCTTTATATAAAGTTTGCCAATCTCTGCTTTTGGCCAAAGAACAGGAACAAAATTTAGGTATCTTGGACAGAACTGGAATATGAAAGGCAATCAATATTTTATTAAAAAGACTATCAGGCAACACTAATACCATAGGGTTTTGCCTATTTCCGTTGCTCCAGATCCACCCAGGATTCTCCTCAGCTATTCGGCATTCTGTTTAAACTAGTCTGATGACTTAAAGATAGTAGGTCTTATTACTAAATTTCTTTTTATCAATTCCAGAAAATTCTGTCACTCCTTTTCTTCTAGTCTCTCTATTCAACCTTATGGAGCTCTTAATTCTCCCCAAGTCTTCTCATTGTGACATCTAGATTTCTTAAATGCTCTCCTATAGCCCTCCCCCCTTTCCTTATTTGGCATCCTGGTTCTCCCATTTAGTGGTGTTTTACCTGCAATTTAACCTGAATTTTATTCACATGCCATTCCTTTTTAAGTTCCTTTGGTTCTTTATGGTCACCCCACACACACACATACCCATGTCTAATTCCCCTCTTATATTCTGATTCTTTCTTTTTGATCTCCAATTATTCTAAACTTGTTTGTGTGATGTGGTTTCTACCTGATATTCTATTCCTGAAGTCTATCATGACTGGTGACTCTTACTTGCATTGTTAACAGGCAGAATTTCGTGGGAAACCCACACAACCTGGAATGGGAACATATGCCTCCAGAGCAGTTCTGCATTTGCTGCTGTCAGGTACTTAGGGGTAATGAAGGCTGCAGACTACTTTTTATGTTAGTTTCTCAATTATGGACCCGTGGTAAGTCTGGGTAATACAAAGTGGAGCCTCCAATATCTCTGACTGGTTATAAAGTGTTAGGAAGGATTTCCCCCTTCCTGGAGCCCAAGCAGAGATAAAATTCCCTTGTGGAACCAGTGAAAGAACTGTTTTAGTCTACATCTTCCCTGGGAGTATGACCCTCTGGAGGAACAAGATTGGTGTAGGGTCCCACTCTCAACTCTCAGCCTCACAATGGCCTCACTTTCTGTCCCCTTGTGGGATGTTAAAACCAACTAAGAGCACATGCTCCTAAGACAAGCTAATTATCAGCTCAATGGCCAAATGCACTGGTTTTTATGTCACTTTCATATTTAGCTACAGATATTTCGCTCACTACCCTGCAAGTTCAGTTGTACATTTTTTAAATGTTTTATTCAATTTTTTAAAAATATTTATTTTTAAGAGAAAGAGAGAACATGCAAGCAGGGGAGGGGCAGAGAGAGAAGGAGACAAGGATCTGACGCAGGCTCCCACTGACAATAGACAGCCCAATGTGGGGCTTGAGCTCACTAACCCTAAGTTCGAGACATAAGCTGAAGTTGGATACTTAACCCACTGAGCCACCCAGGCACCCCTAAATGTTGTATTCAATTTTCTAGAGGTTTTATAGCAACAGGATTTTAAGGTTATCTGTTCCACCATATTATCAAAACCCACAAAAAAATTTAACATTACAAATAATTATTCCTTGGGGTGTCTGGGTGGCTTAGTGGGTTGGGCGACCAACTCTTGATTTTGGCTCAGGTTATGATCCCAGTGTCATGGGATCCAGCCCCGCGTCAGGCTCCACGCTGAGGATGGAGCCTGCTTAAGATTCTCTCTCTCCCCCTCTGCCCCTCTCCCCTACTCACACATGCTCTCTAAAATAAAAAAATTAAAAATAAAAATTAAAAAAAATAAAATAATGACTCCATGTTAGATGTCACCAACTAGGATGACCATTTGCTGTTTTCAACCAATCAGCTCCTAGTCCCCCAAATTTGCTTTACTGCTTCCCTCACAGCCCAAGTTTGACTAGCTGACTCCAATAAGGGAGGAATATGCCTCAGACCTGAATTAACCAGTAGAATCTCCTTCTGGCCCAGGGATGGAAGCTGAGTGCGATCAGAACACACCCCAGGACTGGTCTGAATAGAGAACGAGAAGCCCCATGGGGGTTTCCTATAGAGCAGATGTAACAAGGCTCATAGCCAGTATACTGGTGGGAGTAGCTGAACACCAGAGAGAGACCTCAATGGGGAGAAGTGTAACCCATGACCAATACTGAACCAATCCTGAGGAAGTGAAGCTGAGTCCAGGAGGCAGAAATCAGATCCCAGTACCACCTGTTGGAGCCACCAGATCAAGCTTTGACCAAATCCAGTCCTACCTCTTGATTTTTCAGTTCCATGAGCCAAAACATTTTCTTCCTTGTGTAACTCACTTTGAGCTAAGTTTGTCAACTAGAAGCATTCTTAGGGACATGGAAATTTACTAAGTGCTCAAAGTTCCGTAACAAAACAAAGTTTTACTTGCTTACCTGGATAACCAATTCCTTTGGCATTTGCATAGGGAACCCCAGAAGAACCAGGGCTATAAACAGGATTCATGATTTCAAGAACTAAAAAGGAAAAAAAAAGTGATTTAGCCAAGCACTTTTATTCTCCAGTTTTTCTCCAACATCAGTCTCAAAATAGCAGACAGCAAGAGTCCCTCCTCTAGTCTACTAAAAACAAGGCATCTAAGGCTGCTGCCAATCTATTTAGAAAAGGAAGGCCAGAAGTCCTGATGAGCACCCACCTAATATTGTAAACTTTCCTTCACAGCTTCTTCAGTCCATAGGAAGTTAAAGGGAAAAAGTGCTCTCTACGGCCCTACTTAAACCAGTGAAAAAAAAAATCCTTATAATTTAAATGTCCTTATAACAAAGAATAGTTAAGTAAACCAGATCTATTCAGAATATGAAATATTGTACAGCTACTTTTTAAAGTGTTTAAGAACATCACTGACATAATGTTATATAGAAAAAGGAAGGGAATGATGTTGCATTATGTAGTATGATATCAAATCTGCACCCGCACATAGTATAGGCACAGGCATGTGTACTTCCAACACAAGCAGAAAAGATCTGGGAGAATATAAAAATATGAACAGAGACTGTCTCTAGATGGGGTGGGGTTAGTGTTCTTTTTGCACTTTTCTTTGTTTCTTAAATAACTTTTGTTAAATATACATATATTTTCTTAAAAAGAAAAATCAGCTACAGCCCAGCAACTCTATTAACCCATTCAATGTTTTTTCACAATCTTTTTCCGTAAAGTTCAACTTACCCAGCTACAACCATGAATTTACCCCTTCCTCAATAGAAATATGATTCTCATCAGTATCTTCAGCAAGCTCCTCTGAATTCTATCGCCCAAAGTATTTTCTGAAAGTGAGTTTAATCAAGACTATTCTGCATTCCTCGTCCAGTAAGTCACTCACACAAATTTACATGGTAGTAAGGATTAAGGGGGACCCTAAATTTAAAAATAAAAACACCACAGGGTGGAGGGATGACAGGCAATAGGTATATGGGAATTCTCTGTACTTTCTGTTCAATTTTGCTGTGAACTTAAAGCTGCTCTAAAAAAGTCTACTTAAAAAAATTAATAAAATGTACATGTATTTACTTGTTTAGCGTGTGCCTCCCTTACCACATCCCCAACTAGAAAGTGGCCCCATGCAGACAGCGAACAGGGACTCAGTCCTATTTACTGCAGCACCAATAACAGTATCTGGCACAAAACAGGTGCAAGTACTTGCTGATTTTCTTAAAAAACACATGCACCTTCAAATACTGTAGGTATCAAATTCCATTACAAAGACATATTGCAAAAATTAACTACCTCAAGGTCTCAGCTTACCCGACTCATTTAGCATATTCATAATCAAGCAGTTCAATACAGAAAAAAATACACAAGGTCCCATCCTTAACCTTTGTAACAAGTTCTAGTCTAAATTAGGAATAAATTAGAAACATCTGTGATTTGGATATTCATTATCTGAAAAACTAATTTTTTTTTTAAACTTCTAAACCAAAAGGCAGATGCCAACTTTACCATGACATTCACAATTACAGGTAAAAGATAAATCTAGATCAGTACAGGCCAACAGTACTCTCTGCAACTATGAGGATGCTCTCTGTGCCTTCCAATATGGCAGCCATTAGCGAAAAGTAACTACTGAGCACCCAAAAACATGGCTTGGCTACTGCAGGATCTGATTTTTAAATTTATCTGACTCAAATTTGTTTTTCTAAAGTTTATTTATTTATATAATCTCTATACCCAAGTGAGGCTTGAACTCAAGACCCTGAGATCAAGAGTTGTACACTTCTCTGACTGAATCAGCCAAGCACCCCTCAACTTAAATTTAAATAGTCATATGAGACTATAGGCTATTACAGTGAATGGCACATGTCTACAATACAGATGACAGAAAATAATAGGCAGCCATAGAAAGCAAGCAGGAGAATTAATTATGTATGTTATCCCACAGTTTAAGAATAAGCAAATTGGCAATAAATAAATTAATAAATAAGCAAATTGACAACTTCCAGTCCCTATTGTCCTGCACTTTTAACCCATTCTTAGTGGATGTACAACATAAGAACTGTGGAAACCCTCATAAATTCCATCTATCTCTGTAGCTCAACTATGATCTCTAGAAAGTGCATACCTTCCAAAACTGTTTCTCTATCCTGTGCCAGGATCTAATTTCATTTACTCAACTGAATTCAAGATAAGCAAAGCACTATGCAAAGGCCACAGAGGAAAAAAAGAAAAAAAAAAAAAAAAAAAAAGCAAGTCACAGTCCCAGTTCTGAGTTTACAATCTAGGAAAGTGCTGTCCAATAGAAGTTTCTGTGAAAACATATGACAAGAAAAGAAAAGAAAAGAAAAGAGAAAAGAAAAGAAAAAAGAAAAGGTATGGCTACCCTGTCCACGTAAAGTAGCCATTAATGGCTGGTTAGTGAATACTTGAAATGTGGCTAACACATGTAAGGAACCGCATTTTAGTTTAACTTCAACAGTCACACCTAGGTGATGGCTATTATACTGGACAACCCAGTCCTGAAAAACAAAAAACATAAATAATGGTGATATAGAACAAACAGTAGTAATAGCCACATTAAGAGCCATAAAAGAATAAAGTATTATGAGGGGTGAGGGGAGAGAGCAAAAATTCAACAGGTGAGGGGGGGAATGAATGGTCAGAAAAAACTTGGATTACAGAGGTGATATTTCCAACAAGCTCTGGACAAGCAGGATCCCGAAAAGCCATAGAAGTGAGAAAATACAAGATGTACTTTAGTAATACTGGGCAGTTGGACTTGTAGGGAATCAGCAAATATGGTTATGGAAGTGGGGCTGAGTAGGAGATGTCATGGAGTAGGCAATGAAGCTCATGAATAGCAAAACAATTTAACACAAGCATTACCATATGATCTGGTAATTCTACTCCTTGGTAAATACCCAAGAGAAACGAAAACATATACATCCACACAAAAATTTGTACACAAATGTTTATAATAGTGTTATTCATAACAACCAAAAATTTTAAATAACTCAATGAAGCACTGAATACCACAAGGCTCTCCTGCCATAAGGATCTCATAGCGTAAACCAGTAACACAATTCTACTGTACATTTACCACTAAAAATGTACAGAATTGCACCTGAATTCTCAATACCATAAGTTCCAAACTACTCAAAAGTTACACTTCCTGAAAGCACTTTTACTTCCCCAGAGACTAATAATGTTTCCTAGAGTAATTGAAAGTCTTTAATGAATTAAAAATTACAGGTTAAGAAAATATAATGAGACTGATAAAAAAAAAAGTTGCAGTTCCCTCTCCTATTCAATAAAAAGGCCTGAATAATATAAAGACAAAGTCCGTGAACTAATGTCAAAAAGATTCTTAGGTTACTTTTCAAATAATGAGACTTCCCCAAGATTCTGAGGCTCAAGGGCAGGGAAAATAATTTTCTCAGCTCTGTCTCCTTGCATTTCATCAATGCTTGGCACACAGGTATCTTATATGTATCTTCTGAATGTTCTTGAATAAAATAACTAATAGAAAATATAACTTTTCACAGCAATAAATGTGAGATTGAGGGGTGCCCGGCTGGCTCAGTCAGTGGAGCATGGACTCTTGATCTCTAGGTTGTGAGTTTAAGCCTCATATTCGGCACAGAGCTTACTTTAAATATATGTATATGTACATGTATATATATGTATATATTTTTTTTCATATATGTATATATGAAGTTGAAATGTTTATTTAAAATATAACTCAGAATTTAGGGGCACCTGGTTGGCTCAGTCAGCTGAGCACGTGATCCTTCCTTGCTTTTGGCTCAGTTCATGATCTCACATTTTGTGAGATTGAGCCTGGCACCAGGCTCTGACAGGATTCTCTTCCCCATCTCTCTCTGCTCCACTCCTGCTCGCCCATGCTCTCTCTCTCTCAAAATAAATAAACTTAAAAAATATATAACTCACAATTGTTGAAAACTTCTGTTTACTGATTAGTGGATATGAAAGCTGAACCCACTCTTAACATCATCATCACAAGTCAAACTATTTAACACTAACAAACCAAAAGGGGGCATTTTAAAAATCAAACGACCCAGTTTCTTCAGTAAGTCAAAGGTCTGGAAAAAGGTAGAGGGGTGGGGAGGGCAGTTCTAGATTAAAATAGATTTACACATAAAAGTCATTAGGTGGATTTTTTTTTGGATTTTGATTTATATTGAAAAAAACTGTAAAAAGATTTTACAGTTATAAAAATGTCCTCTAGAATGCCCCAACTTTTGGGTTTGTCTGATTGCTTCATGGTGTTGCCCACCCTATTCCTCCAATTTGTCTGTAAACTGGAAGTTGGATGTATAGGATCTATTGATGCAGACTGTAATTTTTTTTGTAGCAGTACCCTTAGGTGATGCAGAGTACTTCTATCACATGAGGATGCACGTAGTGTTAAATAGTTTGACTTGTGGTGATGATGTTAAGATTGGCCAGTGGGTTTAGCTTTCATATCCACTAATCAAATATAAAAAAATTTTAAGTGTACACACTCGTTCTCTCTTAAAACTTTTTTTTTTTTTAAAGAGGAGAAAGTTCTCAACTCCCTCAAACTCTACCTTCACTACTGAGGTAGAAATTGGAAGAAATTCATGTATTTCTACACAGGAGTGGAAAGACTTCAAAGGCATATACGTAGAGTGGAACACAGATATCAGAAAAATAACTATTACTCTTTTAGGTTAGTGTTCTGTTGTTTTAAAAGTGCTCTCGGGGGGCGCCTGGGGGGCGCAGTCGGTTAAGCGTCTGACTTCAGCCAGGTCACGATCTCGCGGTCCGTGAGTTCGAGCCCCGCGTCAGGCTCTGGGCTGATGGCTCAGAGCCTGGAGCCTGTTTCCGATTCTGTGTCTCCCTCTCTCTCTGCCCCTCCCCCGTTCATGCTCTGTCTCTCTCTGTCCCAAAAATAAATAAGCGTTGAAAAAAAAAATTAAAAAAACAAAAAATAAAAAATAAAAGTGCTCTCAACTGATCTAGGAAAAGAAGCTGTTTATGTGAGAAATAAAATTTCCCTTTAAACTACAGAACATACAAAAAATTAAAATATTTTTACAACGCACTTAAGTTCTTATTTTCCAATTCTAATCCTCTACCTCTACTACTAATTTTCTCAATGTTTGAAAATCCAACAATTTTGGCATTACAATTCTAACCATAAAGTAGAAATGAGTTGAAAGGCAGGTGTAGAGCAGAACAGTAACTAAAAATCCTAACAAATTTATTACGGCCTGGTAAGAGGGCAGGGGCAGTAAGAGCTACAGCAACAGATGGTGCTTCTCCTGAGTTGCAGGCACTCGCCTCACACACAGAACCCAATCTTTCCACTATTTCCAAAGGTAGGAGCCAGGAAGAGCGGATGCTACCTGCTCAACACTTTTAGCAATTGCTCCTCAAGGACACCCATCAGAAGGCACAGGCAGCTGGCTCTGTCTTCAACTCTTAAAGCCTGCGGGGACCTCTATCAAATCTTAGCTTCCATTTAGTCACAAACACAACTAAACATTAGCAACATACAAACCCTCCCACCAAAGCAAGCCCACTTTATAAAGTTTAAGGGAAATCTTCACAGTGTGTACTACAGTATCTTCAGCATTAGGAAAAAGAGCTTTAAATTGTCCGATTGGCTGTCAAAGCAAAAACAATCCATTACTTACCAAAGTTGTAAAATGGATCCCTCTTATTGCTCACAGCAAAAACTTTCAAACTTTTTTACGTATTTGAGAAAATAATCTCAATTACACGATGACTTGAAAATTTAAAATGTGGAAATGAGACAAACCTTTTCACTTATAATTTTTCTTGCATGCCACAAACACTCCCGAATATTTTCATGTACGACTTTAATAAAACATTAACTCATACGACCCATTAAGACACACACTTGAGTACGCTGTAAAAGAAAAATAACGTTTGTGGACATGCTGCAAAGATTCACCTCTTTAAAGTTAACCCAGACTGGGCGACAAAACGTCCTTTCTGAAATTAAAAAGCCTTTCAAGCTGGAGGGCAAACACTAAGCTTCTGCCAGGCAAATAGAATCATTTTTACTTTGTAGGTAGACAAGGTGACTAGTTTACACATTCGAAATGACTGCAACCACAAGAATCCCAAATCTAAGAGAAAACAACACCCTGCTGCCTCCCCATTTTTCATACGTTTTCCTGACCTGATCTAAGTCGGACCTTAAAACGACCCAGCGAACATTCTTGTGCATGGACTCCACCTCTCACCGGCCACCTGGGCAGCAGCCCCCCACCACCCACACCGCACCTGCCCGCGCGCCAGTCCGCGCCCAGTTCCTCCTCCCTCGGGCCCCCAGAGGCCCGGTCCGTCCCACCGGACAAAGCACAGCCTGGGTTACCGCCGCGGGTGCCGCCAGGCCGTCCCCCCGCCCGGGCACCAAGCGACCCTAAGCCGCTGGCCCGACCTTGGCGCCGCCCCAGGCCGGCCGCACAAAGCGCCGCACTTCCGGCCGGCAGCGCCGCCGCCCGAGCCCGCCGCCCGGGCCCGCGCTCAGCCCCGGGCCAGACAGGGCGCAGCGTCCCGCCCCGCCCCCGCCCGGGGGCGCCCGCCCGCACTCACCGCGCCGCGGCAGCGGCAGCGGCAGCCTGGGCCTCGATGGCCAGCGCACGCCGGCCCGGGGCGGGCTCGGCGGTAGGGCTCGGCGAAGGGCGAGCGCCGCGGAGACCTGTTCTGATGCGGGGGCTGAGCCGCGAGGCCCCCGTCTCCGCCGCTGCCGCCTCCCCGGCCCGCGCTTCCAGTCGCTCCGCTCCGCCCGGCCCGCCTCTCCGCAGCCCGCGCTCCCCGCCGACGCTGCGCAGCCACCGAGCCACCGACCTCACTTCCGCCTGGAGCGCGCCGCGGCGGGGACGCGCCGGGCACGTGACTGTATGTCTCCATCCAGACTGGAGTGGCGGCGTGCTCGCTCCCGCCGGCGTCTGAGAGACGCCCGGATGGAATCTGCGGGGAGCACCGCGTGGTGCGACCCCTGGCTGGGCTACCCCAGGGTCCGTCGTGCGGAGCTTGTAAGGCGAGAAGCCCGAGCAGCTAGCGGCGCCCGTGGGGACGTCTGTGTTGACCTTAAGGAATAGGTGCTTACTATGGACTTTTTCCTCGCGCCATTTTTGCCTTTCTAATGCAATATGGAAAGAACGTATTGGAACATAATTACAGAATTGTACTGATTTCTTAGAAAAAATGCATTTCATTTCGTATTTTTAAAATACGTACGATCCTGCCACTGTACTGCAGGAACCTGTGTGTAAATGCAGACGGCAAAGGTGCAGTGGTGGTGTGTGACCCGGTCCTGGCTGTGATGCCCAATGGTGGCAACTGAGTAGAAGGCTCACTCAGCACCCCCAGCCAGGGCTGGTGTGGTGGCGTGCAGGTGAAGTGCTATCCCACAGAGCGGCATGGGAGCCCGGCCTTGAACACCCTAAGGACCGTCGCAACAAAGCACGTCCCAGCGACGCTGGGGCACCACGTAGAGGCTGCGGGCATAGGCACTGACTGCATTCACTCTGCTAATCATTGTTTCCAGTGCTCTGCATTCCTTAAGTCATTTAATATTTGTGATAAATCATTTTACAATTGAGGGAATTAAGACACAAAGAGGCTGACAAGCTTTCAAGAACACGCTATTAGAAAGCCCATTAAGGATTCAAACCCCAACATCTGGCGTCAAAGCGCTTGCTTTTAAAGGGGGAGTTCTGAGTTTTAGTTTTCCCAGAACACCTCTAGCTGCTTGCGCGACATTAACAGAACCTACAAGGTCCTAGCTTGAACTGAGAGTCCGTGAGTCAGCTGTGGAGAAAGGTGGAGGAATCCTGAGATGCAGGCTGAGATGGGTCTCTTGTAAGGGTCTGAAGAGAGTTGGACAATCCTGTGGGCCTGTACTCAACAGAAAGAAACCAGCAGTTTATCTTGCTGACTGTGCAGGTAACAACCGTATCTGGAGGGACACTGACTATGTACAGTTCCTAAAGACTCTACCTAGCATATCTGTTAAGAGTTCTGGGTACAGATTAAAGTAGTCTCAAAGGAGATGATTCCTGGCAAGCTGTAAATGTTGACAGTTGTAAAAAAACAATGTTACTTTTTAAAAATCCATGAGAATATAAACACTATGGTGATTCAATTCTCATTTTTTTCCATTTAAAAAAGACATGAGTAAATTCTATAACTAAAAGTTTAATTGCTCCTTTTTCTCCTTCCACTGCCCCCACAGAATTTTACCCTAATATATTTGTGTGTTGAGCATCTTTTCTTTCTTTGTTTTTTCATTGTTCTTTTTTTTTTTTTTAAGTTTTATTTCCTTGTTTTGTGAGAGAGAGAATGGGACAGAGGATCCAAAGCAGTCTCCCTGCTAACAGCAGAGGGCCCGAAGTTCAAACTCACAAACCCATGAGATCCTGACCTGAGCTAAAGTCAGATAGATGCTTAACCGACTGAGCCACCCAAGTGCCCCCTTTTCTTTCTTTCTTTCTTTTTAAATTACCGGTTTCTGTCAGGATAACTAGGAAATGCTCCAAGACCAAAACCTAAGTGTCTTCACACAACAGAATTTTACTTCTCACTTACACATGAGGTCAAAAGCAGGTGGGATTGTCTGAAAAACTATACAAACAATAAGAGCATTCAGTAAAAACCAATAATCAAAATGAAAAAAAATATAGTAGCATGTATCTAAATAACAACCAATTAGAAGATATAATGAAATGGTATAAAAGATCAATAGTATACAAGGATACTTACAGGATAGATAAATAAATAAATAAATAAATAAATAAATAAATAAACTGACATAATACCTAGCAATAAACTTTCATAAGAATTGCACAAGATTGACGTGAATAAAAATTTGAATAATCCCTGAATGGCACAAAAGAACACTTAAACATGTGGAGAAAAACATATTCTTGGAAAAGTGGATTTAACATCAAAGAGATGTCAATGCTCCCTAAGTTAATTTACAAATTTAAATGCAATTCCTATAAAACGCCAATAATTATTTTTAACTAGATGAAGTGATTCTAATTTACCTCTAGGAAATAATCAAGAAGAATTAAAAGAAAGAATCTGCCAGGAAAACTTTGAAAATAAAGAGTAATAGGGAGGGAGCTGGCAACTAGACATACCAAATAAGAAAACATATTTAAAAGCCTCATTAAAGGGGCACCTACCTGTCTCAGTCAGTAGTGCATCTGACTCTTGGGGTCATGAGTTTTAAAAAAATTTTTTTAAATAAAAGCCTCAATAAAGCAGTGTGTCACTGAAATACGAATACACAGACTAATGATATATATAACGTTAAACCCAGAAATACACCCAAATAATTTTGGGAAGTCACCAGGGATAAAGATCAATTATTCAATAAATGGCATTGGGACAAAAATATAGCCATCTGAAAAAACATAAAATTGGGTCCATACCTTACACTATACTAGAATTAAATCCAAATGAAGAAAGATATGAATGTATAAGAAGAACAAGAAGAAAACATGGGAAAAAATCCTTTTTAATCTTAGAGTAAATAAGGCCATTCTAACTCCTGTTCAAAATCCAAAAGCCACATTATGAAAAACTTTGGTTTGGCAAAAAGTGCCATGAACATAGTCAAAAGACAGATGATTAACAAGGAATAAATAGTTCCAACACATATGATAGACAAAGGGTTAATCTCCCTAGCATAGAGAACTTTCAGAAGTTAATAAGAAAAAAAATCCTACAACTCAATAAAAAAACAATGAGGGGAGTTCACAGAAAAGAAAGTAAATGGCTCTTAATCACATGAAAAAAATCCAACCTCACTCAAGAATGCAAGTTAAATTTCTTTGAGATAGCATTTTCCCCCATTTGATTGGCAAGCATCCAAAAAATTGACAGTACACCTTATGAATGTGGCTGTGGGGAAGCAGGCACATTGCTAGAGTGTAGAAGGGACCACTTGATGTATTATGACAAGTATACACAAAATATTTGACTCAACAATTCTACTTCTGGGAATCTGTCTATAGAGATGCTTGCTGGTGTAAAATGAAATAGGCGCAAGTTCATACATTGCAGTATTTTTTAGAGTAGCAAAATATTGGAAACAACCCTAGTGTCCATCAATAGGGGACTGATTGGCTGGTTCATCTATACAATAAATTACTCTATAACTCAAAAAAGAAATGAGCAACCTTCCTATAAACTGAAATGGAGATACCATCAAGGTAGATTGTTAAATAAACAAGGCAAAGGATGGAACTGTTTCACAGGCTGAGTTGTGTTCCCCCACCCCTAATTCATATGCAGAAGCCCTAACCCCCAGTACCTCAGAATCTGTATTTGCAGATAGGGCCTTTAAAGAAATAGTCAGGTTAAAATGAGGTCAGTGGGGTGGGCCCTAATCCAATCTGACTGATGTCTTTATAAGAAGAGGAGATTAGGATACAGACAACACAGATGTATGGACAGCCATGTGAGGACACAGTGTGAAGGGGTCATCTACAGGCCAAGGAGAGAGGCCTCAGGAGAATCTAACCCTACTAGCACCATGATCTTGGACTTCCAGCCTCTAGACCTGGGAGAACACAAATTTTTGTCATTTAAGCTGTTTTTTTGTGTGGTATTTGTTACAGTAGCCCTATTCAACTGTGTTAAAGAACATCATGATGTTCTTTAACTGTTAAAGAACATCATGTAAAAAGGGGAAATGAAACTATGTATTTACTTGTGTATGAAGACAGACATAATTTCTAAAATCCAAGAAACTAACAGCAGTGATTTACTGTAATGAGGCTACGGACAGAGTGGACCCTGAGCAAATGGAAGACAGGGAAGAGATGAATAATTTTCAAGGTTTGCTTTTCCTTTGAAATATATGAATGTATTACATACTCTAAAATTAAATCATAAATAAATAAAATCTCATAAATTTGCAGGAGTGTAAAATGGTATAATCATTTTAGGAAAAAGTCTTGTTTCTTAAAAAACTAATCATACACCTGTCCTATCGCCTAATAAATTGTAGGTATCTGCCAAAAAGAAATGAAAACATACATCCATTCAAAAGAATTGTACAAAAATGTTCATAGCAGTTTTATTGATAATAGCCAAAAATTGAAAGAAGTCCACACATCTATCATCAGGAGAACAGCTGAACCAATTCAGTAGGGTGCCTGGGGCCTGCTTACAATGGTTTGAACTGGCTCCTGAAAGCCAAAGGATACATTCTCAGGAATTTGGCAAGACACTTGGCAAGCACAATTATTAAGATTAGGTTATAGAGGGGCGCCTGGGTGGCTCAGTCGGTTAAGCGGCCGACTTCGGCTCAGGTCATGATCTCACGGTCCGTGGGTTCGAGCCCCGCGTCGGGCTCTGTGCTGACAGCTCAGAGCCTGGAGCCTGTTTCGGATTCTGTGTCTCCCTCTCTCTCTGACCCTCCCCCATTCATGCTCTGTCTCTCTCTGTCTCAAAAAATAAACATAAAAAAAAAAAAAAAGATTAGGTTATAGAAATTTGTTAAAAACAAAAGACGCAAAAACTTATCCCTTCCTAGTTATTGTGTTTTACTGTTGCCTGTGCCCTAAGGCTCTTTGAGGCTCTTTGGGGCTATTGGACCTGCCTGGCGGAAATGCTCTATAACACTAAGCTGCAAGAGCTTCCTTTCCTGCCTCCCCTCCATGAGGTCACATTATAGCCTGAACTCTGACCATGGTAGGACTATCTACATCATGCAACTTGTCCAATAATACTAAACAAGGCTTAATTTATTGCTTGCCAATTTTGTAAACTTAAGAATATGATGGAGGGGTGCCTGGGTGGCTCAGTTGGTTAAGTGTCATACTTTGGCACAGGTCATGATCTCGCAGTTTGTGAGTTCAAGCCCTGTGTCAGGCTCTGTGCTGACAGCTTGCTCAGAGCCTGGTGGCTGCTCCAGATTCTGTCTCCCTTTCTCTCTGCCCCTCCCCGACTCACACTCTGTCACTGTCTCTCTCAAAAATAAACATTAAAAAAATTAAAAAAAAAAGAATAAGATGGAGAAAATATTAATGTAGATTAAACTTCAAAGGGGATAATGTCTATAGCTTTCCCTTTATGAATAGCACAAAAAATTTAGGAAATATTTTTCTAATATCCAAAAACTACTATCCTACTTGGGAAAGAAGTCACTCATGTCATTGACAAGCAACCGAAGTTCCAATAAGGTTTTTTCACTCAAATCTTACTGTTTAATATAAAGGGAAATATCAGTCTAGGTTATGAGACACCGTAACAATAAATTGCTGTTTTAAAGCATTAAATTTTGGGGTGAATTGGTACACAGCAGTACATAATCAGAGCAGCTCTCTCTTGAACAGCAACCCAATATCAGTCCCACATTGTGAAATCAATCTAGTCATTTATTGCCTGCATTTTAGATTGAACTAGACTGGAAAACAACAAAATAAAAGAGTGCCTAGCACAAGAGTATGGTTAAGTATTACTTTGTAACTCTTCATATGTATGTTTTTTTAGTATAATTTATTGTCAAGTTGGCCAACATACAGTGTAAACAGTGTGCTCTTGGCTTCAAGAGTAGATTCCCGTGGTTCATTGCTTACATACAACACCCAGTGCTCATCCCCAAAAGTGCCCTCCTCAATGCCCATCACTCATTTTTCATATATATGTTTTTACATATATTATGTACTAGGTTATGAAGTAAATTCATTATGTAGGCGATAGTCAAAAAGTTGGAAAATACTACTCTACGGTATTTACCGAGAAGCACAATTATTTGTTCACAGGGTACCAGCATCTTAAAACTGACTAGATAGTGCCAAATTGCTCTCTAAAGGTTTGTAATAAGCTACACCATCCGTAGTAAGATACAAGCTCTGATAGCTTCACGTATTTGTCACATTTAGTATAAAACTTTAAAATGTTTGCCAATAAGCTGAATGCGTAATGTCATCTCACAATTGTTTTAACTTCTATTTCTTATGCACCTGATATAATCCTTGTAAATAATTTTTGACCAGAGTCTGTTTATTATGGGATCATTGCCCTAAACAATTACTGGCTTAAAGAGTACAAACTATGCTACACTTCTATGTTAAATCTTATATCAAATTTAACTCTGGAAGGGTTGCACCAATCTATAGTTGCACAAGCACTGTATGCCACTCACTGTCTCATCAAATCCTTGTATTTAACATTTCATTAAAAACCTTTTAAAATTTGATCACTGAGAAACCACTTGTTTTAATTTGCATTTGTTAGATCACAGGCAAGCTTCATTTACAAGATTCATTTGTTGTATTTGTGTTTTCTCTTGTGTGAATGATTTACTCATAATTTTTTGCCTGTTTTTATACTGGAGTCTTAGGGTTTTTCATGTCAATCCGTTTGAGTTCCTTCTGCATAAAACTTGAGGAGTTAATAGGAGAACAGCACTTTTTTCCCTTTACTATCTAGCTGGAGGCAAAGTTTTTAAGAGTGCAAAACTGTTTTGGTTCAGCATATTGGATTAAACATAGGGATCTACTCTTCCCTTCCAAACCCTGTTAAGGTAAAAGAAAATGTGTTTTTAATGTATTATTATTATTATTAATTTTGTTTTTTATTAATAATTTTATTATTAAGTAGTTTCCATGCCTACCATGGGCTTTGAACTCAGGACCCTGAAATCAAGAGTTGTATGCTTCACCAACTGAGCCAGCCAGGCTAGAAAAGTTATTTTTATTTTATTTTATTTTTTATTTTTTTATTTTTTAATGTTTATTTTTGAGAGAGAGAGAGAGAAAAAAAAATGTGAGTGGGGGAGGGCAAAGAGAGAGGGAGACACAGAATCTAAAGCAGGCTCAGGGCTCAGAGCTGTCAGCACAGAGCCCGATGCGGGTTGAACTCAGAAACATGAGGTCATAACCTAGCTGAAGTCGGACACCCAACCTACTGGGCCACCCAGGTGCCCCAAGAAAAGGTATTTTTAAAAGAAGGAATCCTGAATAGTCCTGGAAAACAACTTAAGGATACTATTGGTTGAACAGATATTTACAGACAGTTGAGCATGTAGAAAGCAATTAGGGTCCGAAGCTTCTCACTCAAGATGGCAGACCAAAAACACACTTTGGTCTTCTATTCCCTCTTTAGACTTCTATGAAATAGATAGTAGGTGTTTAACAAGCAACACAGCAAACTGAAGTAGTAATAGAGGCTGTGGTGAATGAGGGAGGAGAGGGACTCACTTTAATGTAAATGGTTTAAATAGGCAGAGCAGGTGTGAGGAGGGAGAGGGAAAGGTGGTGAGAAATAGCCTATGAACAGGGACAGTAACAGCTCTCTTTCCCATTCTCGTGTGCATGGACAGTTTCATGTTTATAGTGGGCAAAAACCCAAAAGAAGCGGCTCAACTGTCTGAAGAAAACTAAGGCTTTTCAGTAGATGTTGAGGGCAAAATAAAGTCAAATTTAAGTATGCAAAAACTCTTTGTTTCCTACCCAACAGAGACCGTTTCAGAATTTCTGTCTAGGAAGAGCAAAGGTATAGCAAGCTGAGTGAAAGAGCTTCCTAGTCCTGGGCTGGACTTCACTTTAGCTTGACCCAAAAGTCAAGTCTGTTTTCACTAGATTTCCATTCCAAATAAAGTGGGATGTGGCATGGAGAGACATGACATATTACTTCATGTCTTATTTATTTTATTGAAGTTTATGTACTTATGTATGTATGTATTTTAGTAATCTCTACACCCAATCTCTGAGGCTTGAACTCATGACCCTAATAGTCCCATGCTCTTTCAACTGAACCAGCCAGGCATCCACATTTCCTATTTAGATTTTCTTTTCTAACCACAAAAGACTTAACATTTTCTTTTTTCAATTTTAGTACTAGTAAACAGGGCAAAAAAGGGAGCACATAATTTGGTTTGACCAAGTTGAGGACCACAAATTCTATGGAGCCATGGAGCAAGGCGACCAATGAATATGGAGTCCTAGCGTGGTTCCTTGAAGCCCTCTTTCAGTTCTGGACAGGAGGACACATATTCAGTATTGGCAGATATGGGGCTGGAAAGCAGGTATTCTTACCTCCACAGTTGGCCTTTTTCCTCTTATACTTTCTTGTCAGTAAACTTGGACAGAAAACCAATTTTACTGAGCACTGCTCCTCGTGAGAGTGCCCTGCAACCATCCTCAGATCAAATGCAGCACCAGGCCTAGTGGCAGCAAGTTGGGCATGCTGGTGTCAAAATGACTTAGGTGATTTGAGAGCATGTCAGGACACTCCAGAGGAGACTTTCATTTACCTCCTGCTTCCACTTATGGAGTCCCAGTAGTCCAGGCTGATTAGGATCTGCAAGTTGCTGTTCGTATTACCAGTGACTGGCACACTGTGATTTTTCAATTCACCTTTATTGAATAAAGTGTTTGTAACCATGCACAAAACATGGTGATGATGAGTGCTTGTGAGTTCTGCTATGTATGGTGGAATAGTGTATTAATAGCATAAGAGAACTGTTTTGACCTGAATTCAGATTAAAGAGATTGGAAAATTAAAAAAGCAAGCAAGCAAGCAAGCAAGCAAGCAAGCCAGCCAGCCAATTTTACTAAACCAGAAAACGTACTAGGAGACACTTCCTGCTCCAGCTCCTGGAACATCCACTTAAACCAAATTGGATTCAATTATTACCTTTTTCCTGTTGTCTCAGTGATTTAAAGTCAAGTGATTAATTGAAGAAAATTTGGAAAATACAGAAAAGTATGAAGAAATAAGTCATCCACAGCCCCATTGCTCAAAGACAAAATGCTTGTGTATTTTGGGACATTTCAACTCCAAGCCTTGAAAGATACCTAAGATTAACACAGAAGATAGGGCTAGCCTTATCACTTTACTGAGAGATGGTCAGGAACTTCAGTGATGTCAGGTAATTTGCTCAGACTTATTCTTGGGTAGTGGGGACCAGGAAGAATTCTAGAAGACTCCAATCTCTGAACTCTTTGTTGACTAAGTCACACTATTTTACAAAACATTAGATTGGAAAGCATCACAGGACTCCCCACCCTGAATTTCTTTTCCCAGAGAGAAGCGAGGTTAAGACAGGAACTCTTGCCATCTCAGTTTGGAGTTTTGAAGCCCATTAACTACAGGCCTTTCCTCCAATTTTTAAAATTTAAAAAATGTGTGTGTGTGCGCGCGCGCGTGTGAGAAAGAGTTTACATGCAGATGTTAAAAATGAGAGAGCAGTCCCCAAAGGGAGTCACTTGTGCCAAATTCCACACTACCAAACCAAGACTTAATACCTAAGTGTAGTTTCAACCTCCCAGGAACGTAACCTTTAACCATACAATATGGAATTACCTGGTCAGCATAGTGAGTTAATCTGCTTGATAGATCCCCTTAGGAAGGCATCCTTGCCTGAAACAATGCATTCTTTGCTAATAATTTTCCTGTTCTGTCCTCTTTCCACCTTTAAAAACCTTTCCTTTTCTACAGCTCATTGGAGTTCCTTTCTATTTGCTAGATAGGATGCTGCCCTATTCATGAATCCTCGAATAAAATCAATTTGATCTTTAAAAAAAAAATTAACTCAGTTACATGTTTGCTATTTATCACAGAAAAGAAAACAAATCTTAAGCGCACAGCTTGATAAATGTTTACACAGTACTTACCTTTCAGGAGTAGAGTTGCCCAAGATTCCCTCAGGCCACTTTCCAGGAAGTGTCCCAACCCTGACCCTAGAGGCCCCACAAGGGCTTAAAAGCACCATAAAAGTTTCTCAGTAAAGATAACTAACATTTCTTTTTCCCCTCCATTGCCTTCTTTGTTTTTAAATAAAATTTTTATTTTGAAATAATTTTAAATTTGCAGAGAAAAATTAGTATATTCAGTTTCCCATGATGCTTACATCTCACATAACCATGGCACAATTCTCAAAACTAAAAATCACTAGTAATTATTATTAAAGTCAAGACTTTATTTGGAATTTACCAATTTTTTCACTGTCAATTTTGCTGTTCCAGAATTCCATCTAGGATTCCTCACTGCACCTGACAGTTTCTCAGTCATTCCCTGTTTTCAACGACCTTCATAGTTTTGAGGCATACTGGTGAAGTATTTTGTGGAACATCCCTCAATAGGGATTTGCCTGATGTTCTTCTCATTCCACTGGGGTGGAAGAGCACAGGAAAAGTGACATTTTCATTACATCATGTCAGGGTTAAATATTACCAACATGACTTACTGCCACTGTTGATGTCAACCTTGATCACATGGTTGAGTAGCGTTTGTCAGGTTTTTCCACTGTAAAGTTATTTTTCCCCCTTCTCACACTTTACTCTTTGGGAGGAAGTCATTATGCAGATTGAGGGGTGGGTGGGTGGAGATTAATAGCCCCTCATAATGGAGGATGATTAGAATTCCTCTACAAAAAAAAAAAAAACTTTTCTCTTCTTCCCATTAAATTTAATCATTTATTTACAAAAGAAGGGCTTGTTTTACACTGTAAGTTATAATCCAATTATGTATAACTTATTTTGCTGCTCAAATTGTTCCAGATTTGGTCATGGAGAGCTCTTTCAGGTTGACTTCTGTATCTTATGACACGCCTCCACGGTTTATTTTTTGAGCATTCCTTACTTCTGGCGCTACATCAAGCTCCGGACTCTAGGTTGTACTTTTCCTGCCCCACCTCTAGAGCCACTCATTTCTCTAAGGAGCCATGGCTCTTTTTATTGGAGGGTTATATTTAGATGCAAGATCAGGGTGCAAACAGTTCCTTTTCAGTTGAAAAGTAAGCCTCCCTCCACTCCAGCAGAACTGAGGATGTCCCAGCCCCCTCCCCTCCCTCTCCAGCTCTCCTTTCCCCTGCCCTCCCCTCGGCTCCCCTCCCTTCTCCTCCTCTCCCCTCCCCGCGAATACCCAGGCTCCGCCGTGGCCCCCAAGACCATTCCAGGCATGTCCCGCGCAGCCAGGCGCATGCGCCACGGCGGTGTGACGTTGGACGGCGGCCAGGACGCAGGCGTGGGGCATTTGCAGCCAGAGAGCCTCAGCGGCGTCCTTGCGCTCTGTCGCCCTGCTTCTGTGCTCCGCGGCGGCGGCCCGATAGTTCGCAGGTAAATGTCCCTGTCTGGTTCCGGCGACCTCGAGCCGGACCCACCCGCCTGCGCCCCTTCTTCTCCCCATCCCCTGGAGTTGGTCCCTTTGGAGCCTCTCTTGGGGCTCAGCCCTATACTCCTCCGAGAAGACCCCCTCTCGGCTAGCGTCCCGCCCCTCTCCAGTGTCGGTCCTTGCAGAGCCTCTGCTAGAGTTGCCCCGCTCTGCGCGCCCTCCCCTTCCCTAGCGTCGGTCCCTGCTGAGCTTCCCCTTGAGCCGCCCAGCACCGCACCCTTCCGAGAGGACGCCCTCCCGGGCGTAGGTCCCAGCAGAGCCTCCTCCAGCGCCGCCCACTCGGCGCCCCCAGAGTTGACCCCCGGCCCACATTCTTTTCTCCCGTTGCTCGTGTCGGCCCCACCAGAGCTTCTGCTAGAGCCGTCAACATTTGCGCGCGCCCTCCTCTTCCACCGTGTCGGCCCCTCCAGAGCCTTCCCTAGAGCCGCCCACCCCGCGACCCTCTGAGCGGACACCGTCGGCTTCTACCAGGCTGGAGCCGCCCAACTCCGCGCCGCTCTGCAGGGACTGCCCTCGGCCCGCGCCCTCTCCCCTGCCTGGTGCTGGCCTCTCCAGAGCCTCCCCTAGAGTCTCCCAGCCCCGCCCGAGCTCTCCCGCAGCCGTGCCGCTTCCCGCAGTTTCTCCCGGCCGGCTCGCTGCCTTTCCGCTCCCCGCAGGTGCTCCCACCCGTCCCGCTGTCTTTCCTCCAGCTCGGGTGTCCTAGTGCCGGCTGTCTGGTCGAGGAGACTTGGGCTCTTTTTCGTTCCCCTCCGGCACGGAGATCGCACCCTCTTTAAGGAATCCAGAACGGCATTGAAACTCTGCACTCGCGGGTGCGCTCGGCCCCCGCTTCGTTTCACCTACTCTTAGCTGTGCAGTCTTAGGGCCTTGGTTGTACTTTTTCCACATCTGATCCTTTCATTCATCCAGATCAGGAACTCTGAACCTCAGCGGGGGTTTATTTAGTGTTGACATAGAGTTTTTTGTTTTTATCTCAAATGTAGAGTAAATTACATAGAAGAGGCTTTGTAAATGAACGAATAGTAAGTTCCCGTTTTTTCAGGGAAGTGGAGGGAATGAGGTACGACTGTCACACTACCAAAAAATCTAGAGCACCGTGATTAATTCCCAACACCATTGACTCCAAGTCCCTGAGAATTTTTTTTTTTTAAGTACCTCCTCTGATTAGGACGGGGTGGAGCCACTGCCAGAGGCAGTTCCCTTGTATTTAAAGGGAGGAAAGGGTCTCCTGGTCTTTGAGGAAACCAGTGCCAGTGCAGGAAGTGAGTTGTCAGAAGTCACGAGGGGAATTAGGGCCGAGCTGGGACTGTTTAGCTGCCTGTTTACTTTGGCTCTCTTTATTTGTTGAACAAATCAATGACCAAAATATTTGCCTATATGTGCTTGTGCAGCCAGGTTATCTAAGGGCCAGCCTGTACATGGGAACGAGAATGTCTAGGGTTTCCTCTTCCTGGTAGTGATTTTTTTACTTGACTCCTCCTCTTCACCCCCCCCCCCCCCCCAGCAGCATACTGATCTGATCTCTGAGGGCAGAAATCCAACATATGTTGGAGGATCATCCTGGCAGATGAGGTAGTGTTCAGTAAATGCTTTCTAAGGGAGGCTGCAGAAAATAACTCAGAATCTGACAAAGGTTCTTCACTAGCATATTTTTAATGATGTCAGTACATTTTATAAGTAAAATTCCTAATAATCTCAAGGACTGAATTTATGAAATGTGTGCATCAGTGGTATAGAAAGAACAGATACCACTCTTGTTGTGATAGTCCTATTATACTTCTGGAAGATACTAGTTTTTCCTGACTCTCCCTAGAAGCTATGCTATGCTTCCCAGTTTGCCACCCTACAGGAATATTTGGTTTCTTTCTCCTTACCTCTGCCTTTTTTCTTTTTTCTAGATGTGTAAAGAAATTAAAAATGGTTAGTGTCTCTAAATACAAAAAACTGCAGATAGTAAAATAAACTATTAAACATGTTACAAAAAGTGGGCTGTCATGTTTTATTGGTTGTATATTTGCTTCTGAATTTGATCATGGGCACAGACAGTTGAACTTTCTTATCTGTCTAGTTTGTCTGCCCTTTGATGAGTACTTGTATTAGGCTTGTTAAGAAGTGGTTGCTACTGCCAGTGGTTGTAGTGCCAACGCTACACTGACCTCTGAGTGATGATGGCTCACCCAATTCTTGTCCCCTGTATTTAGGGTACACTTGGGACTTCTTGTTGCCTTTACATTGTTATTTAAAAAATTTTTGGGGGGGCAGCTGGATGGCTCAGTTGTTTAAACATCGACTCTTGATTTCCATTCAGGTCATGATCTCGTGGTTTGTGAGTTCGAGCCTGGGCTCCACATTGACAGTGGGAGCCTGCTTGGGATTCTCTCTCTCTCCCCCCTACTTTCTTTGCCCCTCCTATGTTCTCTCTCTCTCTCATTCTCTTAAAATAAGTAAAATAAACCTAAGAAAAAATGGTTATAATTTAAAAGAAAAATAATTTTTTTCAGGGCACCTGGGTGTCTCAGTCAGTCATCCAACTCTTGATTTTGTCTGAGGTTATGACCTTATGGTTCATGAGATTGAGCCCTAAATCGGGCTCTGCGCTAACAGCATGGAGCCTGCTTGGGATTATGTCTCTCTGCCGCTACCCTGCTCATGCTCTGTTTTTCTCAAAATAAGTAAATATACATTAAAAAAACTTTTTTTTTTTTTTTTTAAGATTTTGTTTTTAAGTTGTCTCTACACCCAGCATGGGGCTCGAATTTACCACCCTGAGATCAAGAGTGGCACGCTCCACCTTATCCATCCAGGTGCCCCTAACGTTATCATTTTTTTTTTAAGGTTTATTTTTTTTGAGAGAGAGAGAGAGAAAGACAGGAGTTCTAGCTGGGGAGGGTAGAGAGAGGGAGATAGGGAATCCTAAGCAGGCTCGGACCCATGAACCGCAAGATCATGACCTGAGCCGAAGTTGGACACTCTACTGACTGAGCCACCCAGGCCCTTCCCCTACACTATTATTTTTGAAGAACAGAGTTTTCCTCCCTTTGAAAAGGTAGGAACTTTTACAGTTAAGGTACAGAGAGGGCTAACTAGAGGAACCAGGATATTGTGAATGAGTCAGTTGTAGACACGCAACTCTAAATTGCATTTCTTAAAATAGTAACGTAATTATAGCAGTTCTCAGTTTTGGAGCACCTACAGGGCTCTTTGGGCATATTATCTCATTTAGTTCTCACACTAACCCCCTATGAGATAACTAGTAGTGTCCTGTTGTACAGGTAAGAAGAAAAGTGAAGCTTGGGAGGTTTAGTATTGTGCTCAAAGTCATACCAGTTAGTAAAAGGCAGAGCTCAGAACTGACAGATTCCAAAGGCAATGTTCTTTCTACCTCTTAAATTAATATCTTTTGGATTCAGTGCTTTTAAAATGATTTCAGTTCACATTTAAAATAATTTGAATTGTTGAAGGGCCCCTGCGTGGCTCCGTTGGTTAGGTGTCCAACTCTTGATTTTGGCTGAGGTCATGATCTCATGGTTTATGAGCTCAAGCCCTGCCTCGGGCTGCTGGCTGACAGCATAGAACCTGTGTGGGAATTCCCCCCTGCCCCCCACCTTTCCCCTGCTCATGCTTGCTTTTTCTCTCTTTCTCAAAAATAAATAAACTTAAAAAAAATATGAATTGTTGAATATGGTTTATGTTTAAAACTTCCTATAGGTTTTCTGGCATGTGTGTAATGTGGGTATTTTGCAGCTAGTTTGCTGGTGTTTTATTCTCTTGAGACCCAACAGCAGGACTTTTATCTGATGAGTTTTAGTTTATGCAGTAGATCTTGCTCCAGGATATAAATAGTGAAGCGTTGAAATAAGTTATGAAGTGATGTGGACTTCAGCAAAGTAAGGCAAAAAAATATTCCTGTTCCTTTAAAGATGGATTTGGTTCTGTATTCATGGAAGTTTTTTGTTTGTCTACAAGATTTTTGTTTTTACTTCTAGTGTATATATGTTCAAATTTTGACCTTCAAGAGCATCTTAATTTATTAAGTCTTCTAAGCCATTTGAGAAGCCACCTAATGTGTTTCTGTCTTCTGGAATGTTTTGGGCAAATTTTATTCATGTGCTAGTGAGGAAGTAATAGTGATAATAGTAATTGCTGCGTGAGCAGCTACCAATTCTTGAATTTTAGTAAATGTCAGGCACTATGCCAAATATTTACATGTTTTTTCACCCAATTTTCCAAATATCTATCAAGTAGGTGTTGGTATTCTCATTATATGGGCTAAGAAACTAAGCCTTGGAAAAGTTAAATAACTTGCCCAAAGTTATCTATAAGTGAGTGAGTCAGGATTTGAACATGGGTCATCTGTTTTTGTCTCTGCTGCTGGTCTCTCTGTGATTTATGCTTTGTTTTCCCCTTAACTCATTTTAGTTGCATTTCAGGAGGGAGCAGAGTTAACTGTTTATGCTCCTAATAATCCATCTTTAATGTTGAAAATAGCAAAGCAGTCATTAGCATGGGTAATCTTGATATTATTGGTATATCTTTTGTCTTGGATTCTCATTTTAATATCACTGTGTGTCTTCTCTCTTTGAAAATAACTCTCCTGTGAATTACAGTGTTTAGTGATAAAAATACGGATTTTACATAACCGTAATATTTTTGTTTAACACAGAAAGAAAAATTAAAAAAATGGATGTTTAAAGTCTGCCTCCCCCGCCCCAGCACTGTTTCTAGGTAACCTCAAAGCAGGGCAGGCTAGTAGGATCAGGAATTGGCCTAGGCCAATGAATAGTAGGATACCTCTTTTAGGCAGTGACATGTGAGTGCTCTGTAAGGCTGAAGGCAGGACTGAGTGACAGTGTCTCCTCTGTTCTGGTCAGGGTTCAGGAGCTTGGCAGGGTATGGATTCTAGACAGATACAGCTGCGGTCCAGCTTAGGTGAGGTGGGTCATTTAAGGAGCCAGGTACTGGCAACGGCTTATTTAAGAACTTGTTGCCCTTGGTTTATCTTCTTTATAGGGCATAGTGTGGAGGGTCTGTATTGTGTTACATACATGTTGCTTGTGGGTTGGGAGCCAGAGGCAAGGTTGCTCTTGCTGCTGGAGGCTGAGACTAAGGCTGATGAGGCAATATGCTGCATATGGTGCTGGTGATAACAAACTGGTGCCTGACAGAAGAGGCTAGTAGTCACAAAGGACACACATCTCTTCAGTGAAGGTAAAGAACTTGTTTTCCTGCCTTCAGTTGAGTGCCCACCTTGCTGTGTCTGCTAGATGGCAAAATACCCTTGCCTCAGTCCCCCTAAGATGTGCTGTGTGGATGATATTGCCTGACTAGAGTGAAGATCCCACGGGGTGCTTGAGGAGGCTTTCATTATCATGGGGCTTTAATATTTTCTTCTTTTTGACTTTTCTGGAGACTGGCTTGTGAGTGCCTGCCCAGCAAATACAAGTAACCGGACTCTGTATTCCTGCGGGTGTGAATTCCAGGTTTGTTTCCTAAAAGTCCTGCTCTCCAGTGGTTTAAGTTTTAGGCTGGTTTGAAGTCTATTCCTACAGTCTTCTCTACTGCTAAGTTTTATACACTTGAGCCCTTAACTCAGAAGTCTAGACTTTTTGTCTTAAAAAAGAAATTGTGGCATCTTGGTAAACACAACAAATACCCCTTATTATTACCATAATAACCATTTGAATTATCAAGTGAGGAGAAGGTATTATACAAGTCAGAGCGTTTAAACTTTCTTTTAACACCCCCCTCCCCTGGGCCCCCAGTTGGGTGAAATCCAAACTCACATCGGAAGTTGTGTGCTTTCTCTAACACATTCTATAGCAGTGTATTTGGTTTTAGTCATTTTATTCTTAGGATGCCTTTCATCCTCAGTTGGTTCTAATGAACTATAATTATTGTTTTTAATTTGGCATTATTAGATGCTCTTCCTTCAGCTGGTTGGTTTTTTTTAATCCTTTCTAAAGACATTCCTTCCTGAAAGCGTCTTTAATTTTTTAAAGTTTAATTTACATTTTTATTTGTAGAGACAGTGTGCGTGAGCAGGGGAGAGGGTCAGGGGTGGGGGAGAGAGAGAGGGAGAGAGGGAAGGAGAGAGAGAGAGGGAGGGAGGGAGGGAGAGAGAGAGAGGGAGGATATGAATCTTAAGCAGGCTCCATGCTCAGCACAGAGCCTGATGCCGGGCTTGATCCCACAATTCTGAGATCATGGCCTGAGCTGAAATCATGACTGACTGAGCCACCCAGGTGCCATGTGTCTTTGCTTTTTGACAGTAGGCACAACTTGCAGTTTCCTGTCCCTAAATTGTAACCAGCTGATTTTCAAGGAGCACTGACTCCTTTTTGAGAAGACCAGTATCAGAGATAAAAATCTAGACATGGGGTGCATGTGAGATTGTCCCACATAATGACTAAAGATAGACAGGATGATACCAGATAAGAAGCTACTTGAGTCCACAGAATTACCCTTTCAAAAAGTCACGAGTTTCTGTTGATAATTCCAGTTTAAGTTTCTTTAGACCTTGTTATAATAGTTTTCTCTTTCTCTAATGGTTTTGAATTATTTTACATAAGCACACCAAAGGTATGTTTACGATGGCCCCTTGATGTAGAAGTTGTTTTTTTTTTCCTTTTTGAATTTTTATTCAGATGGCTTGAAATTGATTCCCAAGTCAGCTGATCAGATTCCTATTGTTGACATACCTTGAGTGCCAGATACCTGAAAAGTAAAACCCAGGCTTACGCCAAGGCAGTACCAAAGAGAACATGAGTAACTCAGATGTTGACCCATGCAGTTGGTAGATAATAGGAAATCTCAAGGTTTTTAAGGTTTTATTTGGAACTTCCTTTTTGACACTCTATTTTCAGGGGTGCTAGCGTTGTTAATGGTTTTACAGGTATGTAAAATTGTTGGACTCAGTTTCTTAAAAGACCTTTGAGTAAATGAAGATTTTTTTTGTTTTTTTGTTTTAATGTTTATTTATTTTGAGAGAGAGAGAAAGGGAGAGAGAGCAGGCACGCAAGTAGGGGATTTCAGAGAGGGAGAGAATCCCAAGCAGGCTCTGCAAATGTCAGCGCAGAGCCCGATTCCGGGCTTGATCCCATGAACCTTATGATCACGACCTGAGCTGAAATCTGCGTCAGGTGCCTGACTGACTGAGCCAATCAGGTGCCCCAATGAAGGTGTTCTTACCAGTGTTAACACCGGTCTGACATTTTGACTATTATGAATGACAGCAAATAGAGTCAAAATGATATCAAGAATCATTTGAGAATACAAAAAAGTTACCAGAAAAGTTCAGGAAACATCTTTATATTGCTCCACATTTTTACACAACCACCAGCTGTTGAAGTACCAGCAAAGTTGTAGGACAACTTTGCAGCCAAGTTTTTTTTTTTTTTATTTTTTTTTTAACGTTTATTTATTTTTGAGACAGAGAGAGACAGAGTATGAACAGGGGAGGGGCAGAGAGAGAGGGAGACACAGAATCTGAAATGGGCTCCAAGCTCTGAGCTGTCAGCACAGAGCCCGACGCGGGGCTCGAACTCACAGACTGTGAGATCATGACCTGATCCGAAGTCGGACGCTTAACCAACTGAGCCACCCAGGCGCCCCTGCAGCCAAGTTTTATAATAATCGTATTGTGACTTGGTAGCTCCCAATACCTGCTAGTAATTTTTGGCCTATTCCCAGATATTTTCTTTTTCACATGAAATACAGACCGAGAATTCATGTTACGATGGTAGACACTTTACTATAGTTACCTAGGATTTGGCATGAATGAATGTGGTTTGATGTTCTGGGGTAATAACACAGCTGTTCGAGATGTAATGCTGTCTATAACATTGCATCACCCATCTGTTTAATTTATAAGTTTGACCTGTTGCTTTTACTAAAGTATAAGTACGTAAAAATGGGGACTTTGGCTTGGTCCCTGCTGTGTTCTTAGTGCCTACCACAGGCTGGGAACATATTAGCACTCAAAGGATATGTGTTGGATGAAAATATGGTGGTGTCCGTTTGGAACTAAATGATTGTTTTAGGATGTTTTAGGCTCCAAGTTTTAGGAAACCAGTTCAACCCAGTTTAAATAATAAAGAAACTTTCATTTTGCCTAACAGAGAGCCTTGGATTAGGGTGGGTTTCCCTGCCAGTGCACCTGCATATCCATTGGGGGAAAGGGGGAGACATTGACTTTCTGATTCTCATTCACCTGGGACTGTTTGAGCATCTAAATATGTGGGAGAAAAATGGGGAAAGATGGAAAACTTCCTTTCTTGGTGAGGACAGATAGCATGAGTTGGCAGAAATTGCAAGGACATTAAGAACCTTTAGAGTATGAGATTTTGGAGATGCTGGAGTATAGGATGAACCAAGTTGTGGAGCTCTTTTTGCCAAGGTTTGGAGAGGGGAGAATTTAGCCGTACTTAGATGTGGGAAAAATTAAAGGTGGGGAGACTAATTTGTTCTTTTCAGGTGCCTACTTGGGCTTTTGCTCTGTTTTGCTAACTAACCCTTAAAGAGAATACCTAAAAATGCTAAAGTAGAGAACCAAAGTGGTCCATAATTTCAGCCTCCAAAAAAAATCTATTTTTTTTTTCAACGTTTATTTATTTTTGGGACAGAGAGAGACAGAGCATGAACAGGGGAGGGGCAGAGAGAGAGGGAGACACAGAATTGGAAACAGGCTCCAGGCTCTGAGCCATCAGCCCAGAGCCTGACGCGGGGCTTGAACTCACGGACCGCAAGATCGTGACCTGGCTGAAGTTGGAAGCTTAACCGACTGTGCCACCCAGGCGCCCCTTTTTAAATTTTTTTTTTTTTCAAAATCTATTTTTTTAATTAAAAAAAATTTTTAAGTAATCTTCATGCCCAACATGAGGCTCAAACTCATGACGTGAGATCAAGAGTTGCACGCTCTACCAACTGAGCCAGCCAGGCGCCTCTAAAATCTGTTGATTAAAAAAAAAAGGATAGAAGTTGCTGGGTGATTCAGTTGATTGAACGTCCCACTCTTGATCTCATTAGTTAGTTCAAGCCCTGCATTGGGGGCTTGAAATATCACAAAAAAAGGTGTAATAGGACTGAATAGTCACTTTTCTGATACATACCCAGCATTGCCTCTCTCCTCTCTTCAGATACACATCCTTAGCAGTTTCTTTGATTCCTTCCACAAAACAATTACGCAGGTATCAGCACATACTGTTCTACCCCCCTTTTAAACATCTGCGAAATGATCTGTCACATGTGTGGAGGGTGGGTATCCTTTGAGTGGTCTTCTGATGTGGGACACTTTGATTGGAGCTAGTTCTTTCCAGTATAAGCGATATTACCACAAATAGACAGATATGTTGGTGAACCTCTGCACATGTATCAATGAGGTATGAAATCGCTGGGTCAGAGTTTATGAACATTTAAAATTTTGATAGATGTTGTCAAAGTTTCCTCCCAAAAGTTTGCAACATTTTTTGTTCCTGCCATCATACATACTCCTTTCTGGATATAATAGTGTTTTTCATTTGTGCCCATCTGATAGGTAATATTGTTAACTTGTGTTTTGAATTTTGTCTCTTGAATTGAGAGATAAATTGAATGTCTTACAAATTTATTGCTCATTTATGTTTTTTTTTGGTGAACTGCCTGATGATAATCATTTGATATATGTGAGTTTTGTACATGCAGGAAATTAGCTTGTTGCTGCCATATAATTGTAAATGTTTTTTTTTTTCCTTTTTTAAAGTTTATTTATTTTTGAGAGAGAGGGAGGGAGAGAAGGAGACAGAGATGGGGGGCTGGAGGGGCAGAGAGCTGACAGCAGAGAGTCCAGTTTGGGGCTTGAACTCATGAACCTTGAGATCATGACCTGAGCCAAAGTCAGACACTTAACCAACTGAGCCACCCAGGCACCCTGTAAGTGTTTTCTCTTAATCTTTTACCTTTTTGACTTTTTATTTTGTCACTCAGATTTTTATTTTTATAGTTAAATTTATCGCACCTTTTCTTGACTTCTGGTGTTCTCCTTTGACCGGGCCACTCTGCCTGTTGACACCAGTTCACATCTGACTGGGCTGTGTGAAGTCAACTGGGCACACCAAATATAAAGCTAAGGCAGCAGACCCCAGAGCCCCAGGACACTGGGCATGTTAGGAGAAGCTACAGGTCCTTGACAGAGTCTTAGTGTTCCTGGGGCTGCTTTATGTTTCTTGAATGGCATTAGATTTCGTAAGGTGGGGGGCGCCTGGGTGGCGCAGTCGGTTAGGCGTCCGACTTCAGCCAGGTCACGATCTCATGGTCCGTGAGTTCGAGCCCCGCATCAGGCTCTGGGCTGATGGCTCAGAGCCTGGAGCCTGTTTCCGACTCTGTGTCTCCCTGTCTCTCTGCCCCTCCCCCGTTCATGCTCTGTCTCTCTCTGTCCCAAAAATAAAGGTTGAAAAAAAAAAAAAAAAGATTTCGTAAGGTGGGTAAGAGTGTTGAGGCCAAACCCTAGAGTGGAAGGTGGAGGGAGGGTTTATATTGATCCCACTGAGGAGGTATTAGGTAAATGCCAAGTGGCCAGTTAGGTTAAATGGCTTTGGTCCCTTCCTCAGCTGACACAGAAAGGGATGAGAATGGAGAGATGGCTGTGATTTTGTGATGTAATAAGAAATATGTGAACTTCTAAAACCTTGTAATTTCTCCGGGATGCTAGGTGGCTCAGTTGGTTAAGTGTTTGACTTCGGCTCAGGTCATGGGTTTGAGCTCTGCATCAGGCTCTGCACTGACAGCTCAGATCCTGGAGCCTGTTTTGGATTCTGTGTTTCCCTCTCTCTTTTTCTCTGCCCCTTCCCCACTTGTGCATGCTCTCTCTCTTCCAAAAATAAACTTAAAAAAATAAATAAATAAAACCTTGAAATTTCCTGAGATAGAGGTGCTAGGAGTGTCTTGTGATTCATAATAAGTCCCTTTCAGCCATACATAAGTTTATGCTAATGAGGTGACTCTTGGTGGGTCCCCAGATAACTTCAAAATGGGGCTGGTTGCTGAGGGTCACTCTTGTGAATACAAGCTTAGAACATTCAGGGGCGCCTGGGGGACTCAGTTAAGCATCCAACTCTTGATTTCTGCTCAGGCTGTGATCTCACGGTTCATGAGTTCAAGCCCCTGCACTGTCAGCACAGAGCCCACTGGGGATTCTCTCCGTCTCTCTCTCTGCCCTTCCCCTGCTTACACGCTCTCTTTCTCTCTCTCAAAATAAATAAATAAACTTAAAAAAAAAAAAAAAAAAGCTTAGAACTTTCAGCCCCATCCCTGGACCTGCAGGGATGGGGAGAGCCTGGGTATTAAGTTCAGTCACCAGTGGCCAGTGATGTAATCAATCATGCCTACCTAATGGAACCTCCCTTAAAACCCCTAAATGTCGGGGTTCCAAGAGCTTCTGGGTTGATGATCGCATAGAGGTGCTGAGGGGGTGGTGTGCCTAGAGAAGGCACTTTGCCCTCACTCTTCCATCTTGTTCTTCTTGAGTTATATCCTTTATGATAAACAGGCAATGGTAAATAAAATGCTTTTTCCTGAGTTCTGTGAACAATTCTGGCAGATTATCAAATTTGAGGAGAGGTTGTGGGAACTCCCAGTTAGTAGGTCAGAAATACTGGAGACTCAGGACTTGTGTCTAAAGTGGGAGCACTCTTGTGGAACTGAGCCCGGAACCTGTGGGGTCGGATGCTAACTCCAGGTCAGAATTGGGTTGAATCAGTAGACATCCAGTTGGTGTCCTGAGATAGGGAGAATTGGTTATTAATGTTGGAAAGACCCCACACGTTTGGTGTCAGAAGTGTTGTAAGTGAAAAACAGCTCATGTGGGCCATTCTCTTTTCTGGGTGTAACTTTGAACCTGGCTTTTTTTATAGGTGGACAGATGGCGTTTGTGAAGAGTGGCTGGTTGCTGCGACAGAGTAAGTACAGGACATGAGCACCTTGGTCTGGGTTTAATGTTGCCTTAGGGTACATATTTATTTCTGTTGCTGAAACAGATCACACTTAAAAACAAATAGGGGGACTGGGTGGCTCAGTTGTTAGCATCTGACTTCAGCTCAGATCATGATCTTGTGGTTTGTGAGTTCAAGCTCTGTGTCGGTCTCTGTGCTGACAGTTCAGCCTGGAGCCTGCTTCAGATTCTGTTCTCCCCCTCTCTCTCTGACCGCTTGCATTCTCTCTCTCTCTCTCTCTCTCTCTCTCAAAAACAAACAAACAAAAAAAACAAATAGCAAAGTCTTCTTAATATTGTTGCTCTGGATTTTCTCTTGGAAATTTTACAGCTCTGTGAGCTGTGTTTCTGTTCACACAGAGTTCTTTCTTGGTTGCTGCCTTGACAGAAACCAGAGAATGGTGGTAATCCCTGCTGGTTTTTCTCTTTTTCTCACTAGCATGCTGTATTATTCATGGCTGATCTGAGGCCCTGCTTGAATGTAACCAAGCTGAGCTCTGATATATTAGCATGGAGGTACTGCTCTTTTTGCGGGAAATACCTGTCTTGTCTGGGGATTGAACAGTGACTAAGATTCTGAAGTACTGGAGACTTTAATTATAGGGATGAAGATTAGACCTGAGGGAATGAGTTTATTTAAAGAAGGTCTTTTGGATCTCTAAAAGGACTCTGCAGAATAGACTCAATTCTTTATGGAGTTGAATTCACATTCTTAGACTCATCTGTGTGTGTGATGATCTTTCATATACTGTCTGTTCATCTCTGAGACTGCCACTAGAAGTAGAATTCATGGTATGTTCTGGAGCAGGGAGAACTGACTGCTCATTGAAGAAGGAGTAAACAGATTATTCTGCTGTTCTTCTAGAAATAGCAGAGTTAAGGGAAAAGTGACATCATTTATGACTCAAGAAAAAACCTGAGCTGTAGTTTACACTCTTTATTGTTGAGATACAAATTTCTGTATGGGGGATACTTTTAGAACTTAGCTAAAATGGAGACTAACTGTGAAGAATGGACTGCATACCTTAGATGGTTTATAAAAGCTATTATTTGTGAAGCTTGTTTGTGACCCTGTTATAAAGATTTTACATATATTATGTAATCACAACAGCTCTTCTAGTAGAAGAAATTGGATTTCAGTGATAATTGGTAACTTGGTAACACAGGGTAGCAAACCTGTATTCAGACGCAGGACTGTGTCATTTCAACATTGACACACTTTCTACCAGGAGAGAAGCTTTCAGCTTATTTGTCCTGTCACTAGTTCTACATTCCCAGACCTGGAGCGGAACCAGGTGTCCTTCAAGGTCTGTGACAGTTCTGTATTCTAAGAATAGAGAGAGCCATTACAATGTTGGCTTTAAAAAGAAAGTCCTGGTGTATTGGAGCCTAGCCCCAGGCTTTGTGTAAGTTTTCTTGTCTTGGATTTTGTGATCCTATCCTTCCCTAAATTGTCAGGGTATGAAGAGAGCCTTGCTCAGACCTTGAGGATATATGTGCCTTCCTTTCCTGGCCCTTTCGATGTCCTCTGGTTTTCTCCTTAGGCTTTACTGCGCCCTTGACTGAGGGCAGTCTCCCTGTCAGCGTAAGTGAACAGTGACCATTTTGACAATTGTTTTTTGCTCCCTCTCCCCACCCATCAGTGCGTAGCCTGATGACGTACACAAAATAGATGTCTTTTAAATAAGTTGTATAGATTTTTCCAGTGTCCTGGTCCATGACAATCTCAAATCCGTATATTCAGAAGATTTACTCTATTTCCCCATCTGCCAATGTGTGGGTTGATTTTCCTTCTTTGAAAAAGCAGAACTATCAATCACAATAAAATAAAATGAGGTGAAATGCATTATATTCACTGGGTAGCAGAGGTACACAGATAATTACATGTTTGCAAAGAGGTCTCCCAGGCTCCTTTTCTTGCCATTGCCACATAGACCCTTAGGACCTCTGGGCTCTGGAGGATGCTTAATTTGGGAATCTGCAGTCAGGGCTTCGGTGGCAGGTGAAATATTTGGGTAGAACTCTCTAATCCAGTGATTCCACCTGTCTCTGTTTTGGTGGCTCTCTTGGGTAGTTTCTGTATAGCTCAGGGGCTGCCAATCACATGGATGCTAATGTCACTTATTTATCAGTTTGGGCCAGTGCTGTGGATGCCCCTCTCAGCAAGGAGGGTACCTGATAGTGGTAAAAAGTTTGGAAGGCTGATGTGTTGCCTATTTGGTTAACACTGGTAGCAGCCACAGGAGCATAAAGAGAGGTACACAGAATGGGATTTGTGCATGATGGCCGCCAACAACAGAGTGGGATCTATGGGAACAAAGGATATAGTACTTAGTGTCTGGGTGTGAGGAAAGGGTAGGAGTGACTTGGCCTTTTAGTTTTCCCTTCTTGCTGACAGAGATATTTGAGTTTTATGAAGTTGAGTGCCTAGCCCTACAAATGACAGGATGAATTCCTTAAACTGAAAGGGACATGTGAGGTAGTAGTAGGGATGCACACAGGATAGGGGTCAGCGTCCTGGTTGTGGGTGCCTCCAGTGTCTGAGCCACCCTCCCACACCCATGGGCTTTAAGGGAAGGTGAATGTTAGAGAAGAATAGATGTGAAAGCCCTTAAAGAAAAAGAAAAACATATTTTCCCTAAAGTGGAAGGTACTATTGTTATCTGTATATAGAGACTTCACAGTGCCATGTTTTCTGAACAGTCTAGCAAAGTTAAATAGTACTGGGAAAGTTTTGAGAAGATAAAATATTAGATGTTCATTTTCTATTTAAAAAATGTTTTTAAAAACAGTTGACACAATTAGTTTCAGGTATATAACTCTATTATATATACACACATATATATATATATATATATATATATATATATATATATATATATATGCTGTGCTCCCCACAAGTGTAGCTACCATCTGTCCCCATACATCACTATTACAGTGTCATTGACTTTACTCATATGCTGTGCCTTTTATTCCAGTGACTGACTCATTTCATATATTTTTTTTAGATTCCACATGTGAGTGGAATCATATGGTATTTGTCTTTATCAATCTGATTTATTTCATTTAACATAATACCTTCTAGGTCCATTCATGTCATTGCAAGTGGCACAGTCTCCTTTTTTTATAACTGTAATATTTCTTTGTATATAAACATTACATCTTCCTTTTCATGTTTGTCCATGGACACTTCGCAACTTAACGTTGCTTCCCTGTTTTGGCTATTGTAAGTAATGCTGTAGTAAACATAGAGGTGCATGTATCTTTTTGAGTGAGTGTTTTTGTTTTGTTTGTGTAAATACCCAGTAGAATTATTGGACTATATTGTCTTTTTATTTTTAATTTTTTTGGGGAACTTCAATAACGTTTTCTGTAGTGACTGTACCAATATACATTCCCACCGTGTACAAGGGTTCCTTTTTCTCTGCATCCTCACCAGTGCTTGTTAACAAAATCAAGGTTTTATTGAACTTTTTTTTGAAAATTTGGGCCTATTAATTTAGCAGCATTCTTAGTATCTTTAGCGTGAGCTGCATGTAGCCTTGGTACAGCACGGGTGTTTGTGCCATTGGAGTCTGCTTTCTTTTTCTTGTCTTTCTCTTCTCTTCTCTTCTCTTCTCTTCTCTTCTCTTCTCTTCTCTTTTCTTTTTTTAATTTACATCCAAGTTAGCATATAGTGCAGCAGTGGTTTCAGAAGTAGATTCCTTAATGCCCCTTACCCATTTAGCTCATCCCCCCTCCCACAACCCCTCCAGTAACCCTCTGTTTGTTCTTCATATTTAAAAGTCTCTTATGTTTTGTCCCCCTCCCTATTTTTATATTATTTTTGCTTCTCTTTCCTTATATTTACCTGTTTGTATCTTAAAGTCCTCATATGAGTGAAGTCATATATATTTGTCTTTCTCTGACTAATTTCGCTGGCATAATACCCTATAGTTCCATCCACGTAGTTGCAAATGGCAAGATTTCATTCTTTTTGATTGCCGAGGAATACTCCATTGTATATATATATATACGCCACATCTTTATCCCTTCATCCGTCGATGGACATTTGGGCTCTTTCCATGCTTCAGCTATTGTTGATAGTGCTGCTATAAACATTGGGGTGCATGTGCCCCTTCGAAACAGCACACCTGTATCCCTTGGATAAATACCTAGTAGTGCAATTGCTGGGTTGTAGGGTAGTTCTATTTTTAACTTTTTTGAGGAACCTCTGTACTGTTTTTCAGAGTGGCTGCATCAGTTTGCATTCCCACCAGCATTGCAAAAGAGATCCTCTTTCTCTGCATCCTTGCCAACATCTGTTGTTGCCTGAGTTGTTAATGTTAGCTATTCTGACTGGTGTGAAGTAGTATCTCATTGTGGTTTGATTTGTATTTCCCTGATGATGAGTGATGTTGAGCATTTTTTCATGTGTCGGTTGGCCATCTGGATGTCTTCTTTGGAGAGGTGTCTATTCATGTCTTTTGCCCATTTCTTCACTGGATTGATTTTTGGGTGTTGAGTTTTGATAAGTTCTTTATAGATTTTGGATACTAACCCTTTATCTGATATGTCATTTGCAAACATCTTCTTCCATTCCGTCCGTTGCCTTTTAGTTTTGCTATTGTTTCCTTAGCTGTGCAGAAGCTTTTTATTTTGATTAGGTCCCGATAGTTCATTTTTGCTTTTGTTTCCCTTGCCTCTGGAGATGTGTTGAGTAAGAAGTTGCTGTGGCCAAGATCAAAGAGGTTTTTGCCTGCTTTCTCCTCGAGGATTTTGATGGCTTCCTATCTTATGTTTAGGTCTTTCATCCATTTTGAGTTTATTTTTGTGTATGGTGTAAGAAAGTTGTCCAGGCTCATTCTTCTGCATGTCGCTGTCCAGTTTTCCCAGCACCACTTGCTGAAGAGACTGTCTTTATTCCATTGGATATTCTTTCCTGCTTTGTCAAAGATTAGTTGGCCATGTGCTTGTGGGTCCGTTTCTGGGTTCTCTGTTCTTTTCCATTGATCTGAGTGTCTGTTCTTGTGCTGGTACCATGCTGTCTTGAGGACTACAGCTTTGTAATACAGCTTGAAGTCCAAGCAATCTGCTTTCATCTCTATTTTGATGTAGTGCTCTGGGCATTTGTATGCAGGTATACTTATGGGGCCAGAGTAAAGTTTCCTGTTTCTGTTACCTGTGGGTTAGAGGATAAAGTCCTTACTGTTTTAGCGTAAAGCAAATCTCTCTCATTTTTTTCAGGTACTATTTTGAAGCGTTGGAAGAAGAATTGGTTTGACCTGTGGTCAGATGGTCACCTGATCTATTATGATGACCAAACTCGGCAGAGTGTTGAGGATAAGGTCCACATGCCGGTGGACTGCATCAACATCCGCATGGGGCACGAGTGTCGGGGTAAGTGAAAGTGAGTCTGTTGTGGTCGGCTTCTGTCCTCTACCTTTCCCCATTCTTGGTGGGAATTGAATCCTCTTTCTTACTCATTTTGCTTTCATTAGCAGACCAAAGAAGGGTTTCATTTGGGAGGTAACCACGGTGGACACCTAGATACTTGAATCATGAATCATATGATTGGGGCAGATTGAATTTTCTCATCTGAATTAAACCCAGCAGTTCACATTCCTTGTTGTCCCATGGAGAAGGTGGGGAAACAGAGTTCTGGGATCCCCAGGAAGAATGGAACCAACATAGGCAGTATAGGTTTTGTGACTCGGAACGGGCATCTTACTGATGACAACATCAGTCAGTTACTTAAAAATCCATGATACTTTGGTTTTTGGAGTTATCCCTTATATTCATTTTAAAGGAACAGATTTTTAATAAGTATAGACTTAGATTTTTAATTTTTAGAGCGACAACATGAGTGGAGAAGGGACAGAGAGAGAGAGGGAGAGAGAGAATCCCAAGCAGGCTCCACACTACCAGCACAAAGCCTGATGTGGGGCTTGAACTCACGAACCATGAGATTATGACCAGAGCTGAAATCAAGAGTTGGACACTTAACTGACTGAGCCACCCAGGCACCCCTCTATTTCTAATTAATGGCATTTATAGACTTCCCTGTTTATTAGCTCTGTTTCTGTTTGGAATAAAGAATCTGTTTTAGTAAACATTGATGTTTGAAACATCCTGCTCTTACATAATAGGTTTTGAATTAAAGAGTCACAAGTGGCATATGTGCCTGTAGTAAGTATTGGTATTGTAACATCTTACTCCTACATGTTAGGTCTTGAAACACCAGTGTCCTTGGGCCAGCTGTTGAAATCTACCTAAACCAAGCTCAAATATCATAGACCTTATTTCTTGGTACACAGATACTTTAAAAATATGATTTTCACTTTTAAAGCAGTGATCCAGTTTAGTGTTTCCTGTGAATAAAAGCAGTAAGTATTCTGTTACCTGATGCTTTGTAACACTTTTCATTGTGTGGGGTTTATTCTTGTAATATCTGGGCTCTTCTGTACATCTCCATATGTGAATTGCCTTTTAGAAGGAACCTAAGTTTAATTGGAACAGAGTTGTGATTTATGTGCTTGGTTCTGTGGAGCAGGACAAAGATGTTTTGTAATTGGAATGTTCTGAAGTACTGGTCTTTTGCTTATCGGAGCTGTTAGGTAAGAATAAATCTTGAAAAAAAAACTATGTAAATATTTCTTTATTCTACTTATGTTTCATAGATATTCAGCCTCCAGATGGGAAGTCAAAAGACTGTATGCTGCAGATTGTTTGCCGAGATGGGAAAACTATCAGTCTTTGTGCAGAAAGCACAGATGATTGTTTGTAAGTTTGGGTTTTTTTTATGTGTATAATTTAAAAAGTGTCCTGTTTTATTTCCAGTTATCAGGAAGGGAGAAGCATGAGAATGGAGTTTTCTTTCAGGCATCAGAATAAGTGACTGAGAGGATGTGTGAAAGAAATGTAACAGGGCCTTGTTCCATCTCTAATAACTCTGGTCCTAGTTTCTGTGTCTGGGCAAGCTGTCCGGGCGAGATCCCCGTTATAGTGGGAATGACAGGAGGTATTAGCATGTAGTCATTCTGCACGTGCTCTTTTTTCTTCTCTAGATGCACATTGGGTAATGGGCGTAGTTGAATGGGTTCTTAGAGCTTGTTCTTTTTATGTAAATGTCTTTTTAAAAAGCACGGACATCTGTATTATGAAGTCTTTCCCTTCCTTTGATGGTTCTTATTCCATCTGCCTTCTCTGAAGAAGGGATATGGAGCCAACACTGATTAAATGAAATTTGGGGGGTGGGGTGGAAGAGTTTTTTTTCTTTCTGGCCACTCTGTATCACTCCCATGAGTAAATTCTGGACATTGTGAGAGTTCACTAACAGATTGTTGTGATTTTCATTTATATTAAAACATTCATATGTAAGTGACATTTTCATATAATCCAGAGAAGTTTGTCAGAGTGCCTGCTCTGCATTTCACATACATGTTCCTCTTCAATGTAAACATTTATTCCATGCTAAACTCTAGAGTTTATTTTAAATCCCATCCGGAGCTACTTTTTTACACTCTTCTTTTATCAGTGAATCTTCAGTGATACTTTCTGGAAGAGATACTGCTTTCCAATAGACTGATGGAGAAATGACTGCATGTCCAGCCAGTTTGCTACTTTTTTTATAAATCGGGTCTATATATTATTAGTATCTAACAATTTAAACATGCATTTTGAACACTCACTTGGCCCTACGCACTGTGCTAACTGCTTTATATATGGTATTTAATGCTCACCATATCTTACAAGGTAGATGCTGTTCTTGTTACAAGAAATTTAGGTTTGGGGTGCCTATGTGGCTCAGTCAGTTAAGCATTTGACTTTGGCTCAGGCCATGGTCTCATGGTTCATAAGTTCAAGCCCACATTGGGCTCTGCACTGACGGTGTGGAGCCTGCCTAGGATTCTCCCTCTCCCTTTCTCTTTGCCCCTCCTCCACTTACATGTCTGTGCTCTTTTCAAAATAAGGAAATAAACTTAAAAAAAAAAAAAAACAGAAACAGGCTTAGGTTAATTTCCTATATCACTTTTTTAATGCTCCTATAATAAATCATCCTGAGGTTAGTGGCTTCAAACAGTACAAATTTATGATTACATTTCTGGAGGTCAAGAGTCCAACCATTGTTGGTTGGGCCATGATCCCTTCTAGAGGCTCTAGGGGACAATCTGTTTCCTTGCCTTTTCCAGCTTCTAGAGGCTTCCTGGTTTCTTGGCTTCTGGGCTGAGCCTTTCTCTTGTGGTCATCCATTTGGTTCTTTGCAGCTGGGGAAGGTTATATGCTTTTAAGGACTTAATGAATAGTGTGGGCCAACATGGATAATCCAGGGTAATCTCCCTATCTCAAGGTCCTTAATTTGAATTCTATCTGTAGAGTCCCTTTCCCCTGTGAAGTAACATTCACAGGTTTTGGGGATTAGGAGGTGGACATCATTGTGCTTACCACACTTCCCAAGAGTTTAGAGCTAGTAGAATAGACTGAGGATTTGAACCTTTGTCTCCAGAGCTGCTGTGGAGCTGTGCTCTACTGTACACTAAGGTGTCAAATGGAATGTTCTTTTAAGTAGTGGAAAAAATATCTGGAATTAGCAGTAGTTAAACCAGTGATGTTTATGACCTCAATAAATGTGAATTGGTTAAATTTCCCTTAAAAAAAGTAAGATCTGAGATTGGGTAAAAAATACAGAGTATAACTTGTCTATTAACAAGAAACAAACTTGAAATAAAATGAGAATGCTAATAGAGTAAAGAATAGGAGAATGTTAGTTTGCTGTGGGCCACAAACTGGGTGCCTTAAAACAACAAATGTATTCCCTCAGTTTTGGAAGCTAAGAGTCTGAGCTCAATATGTCAGCAGAGCCATGTTCCCTCTGAGACCTTTCAGTAGAACCCTTCCTGCCTCCTCCTAGTTTGGGTTGTGGCTGGTAATTCTTGGCATTCCTTAGCTTGCCACTAAATCAGTCCAATCTCTGCCTTTTGTTTCTCAGATTCCACAGATGAGTGAAATAATATGATGTTTGTCTTTCTCTGCCTGGCTTATTTCACTTAGCATTATACTCTCTAGATCCATATATGTATATATGTTTATATATACACATACACATATATACACCACATGTTCTTTATCCATCTATTGCTAGACACCTGGGCTGTTCGGTCACTAAATGCTGCAATAAACATAGGGGTGCATGTATCTTTTCATATTCTTTGGGTAAATTACTCAGTAGTGCGATTATGGAATTATACAGTCGTTCCATTTGAATTTTTTTTCCTCTTTTTTTAAAAAGAATTTTAAAAAATTATTTTTGAGAGAAGGAGAGAGAGTGTGAGTTGGGGAGGGGCAGAGAGTGGGACAGAGGATCAGAAGCAGGCTCTGTGCTGACAGCAGAGAGCCCAATGTGAGGCTCAAACTCAACAAACCGTGAGATCATGACCTCAGCTGAAAATTGAGAGTTGAATACTCAATCAACTGAGCCACTCAGGTACTCCTCCATTTTGAATTTTTGAGGAATCTCCATATTATTTTCCACAGTGGCTACACTAGTTTGCGTTCCTACCTACAATGCACAAGGGTTCCTTCTTCACATCTTTGCCAACACTTACTGTTTCTTGTGTTGTTTTTAGCCATTCTGACAGGTGTGATGTGATATCTCGTTAAAGTTTTGATTTGCATTTCCCTGATGATGAGGGATGTTGAGCATCTTTTCATGTGTCTGTTGGCCATCTGGATGTCTTTGGAGAAATGTCTGTTCACATCTTCTGCCCATTTAAAAAAAACTTTTTTTTTTTTTTTTTTTTTTAACATTTATTCATTTTTGAGAGACAGAGACAGCGCGCGAGCAGGGGAGGGGCAAGAGAGAGAACGAAACACAGAATCCGAAGCAGGCTCCAGACTCTCTCAGCACAAAGTTCGATGCGGGGCTCAAATCCATGAACCATGGGATCATGACCTGAACTGAAGTCAGATGCTTAACTGATTGAGCCACCCAGGTGCCCCTCTTCTGCCCATTTTTTAATTGGATTATTTTTGGGGGGTGTTGAGTTTGGTAAGTTTTTTATATATTTTGTATACTAACATTGCATTGGATATATACCATTTGCAAATATCTTCTCCCATTCAGTGGGTAGTTTTGTTGGTTGCTTCCTTTACTGTGGGGAAGCTTTTTGTTTTGATGGAGTCCTAATAGTTAATTTTTGCTTTTGTTTCCCTTGCCTTAGGAGTCCTATCAAGAAAGAAATTGCCATGGCCAGTGTCAGAGAAATTACTGCCTGTGTTCTACTCTAGAATTTTTATGGTTTCAGGTCTCACATTTAGGTCCTGAATCCATTTCATTTTTGTGTATGGTGTAAGAAAATGGTCCAGTATCAGGAAAAAGCTCTTTAACATTGGTTTTGGCAGTGAATTTTTGAATATGACACCAAAAGTGCAAGCAGCAAAGGAAAAGGAAACACATGGGATTACATCAAACAGTAAAACTTTTAAAAAAATATTTAGTTAAAAAAAAATTTTAAGTTTATTTATTTTGAGAGAGAGAGAGAGGGAGAGAGAGAATCCCAAGCAGGCTCCACACTGTCAGCACAGAGCGTGACTTGGGGCTTGATCCCTTGAACCGTGAGATCATGACCTGAGCTGAACTCAAGAGTCAGACACTTAACTGACTGAGCCACCCATGCACCCCAAACTGTAAAGCCTCTGCACAGCAAAAGAAACCCATTGGTAAAATGAAAAGGCATCGTATGGAATGGGAGAAATTATTTGTAAACCATCCACAGGATAAGGGCTTAGTATTCAGAATATATAAGAATTTGTATAACTTCATAGCAAAAAACTACAATTTTTAAAAGTGGGCAAAGGACTTGAGTAGATACTTTTCTAAAGATGTACAAATGGCCATAGGTATGGGGAAAGATGCTCAACCTCAGTAATCACCAGGAAAGGCAAAACAAAATCATAATGAGATTACCTCACATCTCTTAGAATGGCTGTTGTCAAAAAGACAAAAAGGTAAATGTTGTGAGGATGTAGAGATAAGGGAGCCCTGTGCACTGTTGGCAGGAATGTAAATTGGTATAAGCCACTATGGGTACATTATGGACGTTCCTCAAAAAAACTGAAAGTGGAACCATCATATGATGTAGCAATTCCCTTCTGGATATATGTCTTGAAGGAAATGAAATCCTTATCTTGAAGAGATTTCTGCATCCACATGTTCACTGCAGCATTATTCATAGTATCCAAGACATGAAACAGCCTAAGCAGTTGTTGATGGATGATAGATAAGGAAAATGTGATACACACACACACACACACACACACACACACACACACACACACCACATACATTGAATATTATTCAATTAAGGAAAAAAGAAGGAAATCCTGTGTTTTGCAACAATATGGATGGACCTTGAGGGCATTGTGCTAAATGAAATAAGTAAAACAGAGAAAGACAATTACTATATGTCTCACTTGTAGAATCTAAAAAAGCCAAATTCCTAGAAAAAGATAGTAGAATGAATGGTGGTTGGGGAAAATGGGGAGATGTTGGTCAAAGTATACAAACTTCCAGCTATATGATGACTAAGTTCTGGGCATCTAGTTATGTAGTATTGTGATTATAATTAGCAAATGCTTGTTACATGCTTGAACAAGTTAAGGGACTAGGTTTTAAGTGTTATGATCAGAAATAATAAGTAATTATGTGAGGGGATGAAGGTATGAATCATACTGTCATCATTTTGCATCAAATCATTACATTGCATACTGTAAACTTACATGTAATATGTCAATTTCTCAAGCTGGCAAAAAAGTACTAGGACTGTTTTCAATCACAAAAAAATTGCTGACAATCTGAATCTCTTATCATGGAACATTATGTAGCCATTAAAAAAATGCAGTTGGTATTATGCTAAGTGAAATAAGTCAGGCAGAGAAAGACAGATACCATATGTTTTCACTCATGTGGATCTTCAGAAACTTAGCAGAAGACCATGGGGGAGGGGAAGGGGAAAAAACAGAGAGGGAGGGAGGCAAACCATAAGAGATTCTTAAATACTGAGAACAAACTGAGGGTTGATGGGGGATGGGGGAGAGGGGAAAGTGGGTGATGGGCATTGAGGAGGGCATCTGTTGGGATGAGCACTGGGTGTTGTATGGAAACCAATTTGAAAATCAATTAATTTAAATAATAAAATCCCAGAATCAATCAATAAGTCAATAAATTAAAATGCAGTAGATCTGTGTGTGTGACATGAACTGACAAAGCAAGTTGCAGTAGAGTTAAACATGGTGCATTTTTTTATACTTACTAAAGAGTAAAGCAAAAACTGTATAGTAATAGAGTATGCTTTAAATACTATATAGTGTATGCGCCACAGATACATATTGTTTCACATATTGTGTATTGTGCAGATCTCAGATGATTTGATTGAGTGGGTCTTGGGGTAAGGACAGAAGGCCTGTTCTTGAAACAAACTTTTCCAGAAATTTTGATGCCGACACAGGTTTGAGAATCCTTGAGGTAGATGTTGGATTGCCTTAAATAAACATCCCTTTTTCTTTTCTCCAGGGCCTGGAAATTTACACTGCAGGATTCCAGGACAAACACAGTAAGTTGCTAAGGGCAATCACCTGTAACGTTTTTGCCTTGTCTTGCTGTAACAAATGGGATGATAGGGGATTAAGAAAGGGAAATGGGGATGGGTTCCTTGACCGTCCAGCCATGGCTGAGCACTCGTAGCTGGTCAGGGCACCTTTTACTGATATGAGAGTAAGCTAGATTTTGCCAAACCTTTTAAGGCAGGAGGATCCCTGCCAATACAGGCAACACTGGTCCTAATATCTTCCAGAAGTGTCTGTATCTCAGAAAGTTTTGCAGCACTTTGAATTCTGCTGTAGTTTACAGAGAAGGCTCAAAAAGGACCAGAGTCCATTCATGGCACCCCAGCCTTGTGAAACAAGCATTTTGGGGACTTGTGCTTGATTCTAGTTCTGCTTCTGACCTTAGGAAGTCACTGAGACAGTAAACCCCATTTGTAGGGGTCTAATGCCATTTTTGTGTCCGAGAATCAAGGCAACTTCCTCTGCAGGAAGCATTTTTATTCTTCAGATAGGATTTTATTTTTCCCTATAAAGGTAGGAAAAGAAAAAGGTAGATGAAGCTTATAAAATAATTTGTACAGGTAGGAAAAGTAAAAAAGACTTAATATCCAAATGTCATTGTTTCCTACTCTGTTAGCCCAAGACAGTTCTTCCTGTAAGCCTACTCTGCAACTCCAGTTAGCTTTTCTTTCACAAAAATCTTGGCTGAAATTAGTGTTAATGATCCATACTGTTGGGGCTAAGATCCCAAGATGATTCTTTGCATGGATTTATTATTATTTTTTTAAGTTTATTTTTTTATTTTGAGAGAGAGAGAGAGAGAGAGAGAGAGAGAGAGCGAGAGAGAGCACACGTGCTCACAGGGAGGGGCAGAGAGAGAGGAAGAGAGAATCCCAGGCAGGCTCTGTGCACCATCAGCATGGAGCCAGACATGGGGCTCAAACCCACGAGAACCATGAGATCATGGCCTGAGCTGAAATCAAGTGTCAGATGCTTAACTGACTGAGCCACCCAGGTGCTCCTGGAATTTTTTTTAAAAGAGTACATAGATTTTTCTTTTTCCACTGGGAAGTAATTTAATGAAGGAATTTTTTTTTAGTCCAAGAAGCAGGCTGTGTGTGTAGGACAATCCCTGACTGCTGTGTTTTCAGATTGTAGGATTTATATTTAACAGAAGGGTTGTTGAGAGTGGTGCCACATCTTTGAAAAGGCCTGGATAATGGTAGACTCTGGCCGCCTTAGGCAGTGAGAGCTCCATTCCTGCCTTCTGCAGATGGCTGAGGAGGACAGCCTCCTCCCGAATTCAGAGGACAGGAGAGTGCAGGATTAGAGGGGGTTGTGGGGAGATACTCTTGTTGTTCACTGCTTTTCAGAGACCTGTTGTATTTGCTGTTCTAATTTTTAAAATTTTGCTGAATAGAAAGGATATGTATGCGTACAGAATCATGAGAGCCTGTATATGGTTGCTTTGTGACAGAAAGCTGTTTTTCATTCTCTCTCCTCTCATAGGCTTATGTTGGCTCAGAAGTCCTGTATGATGAGACAGCTGTGGCTTCTTCCCCTCCTCCTTACACAGCCTATGCTGCACCAACCCCTGAGGTAGGGAGCAAATCTTGGTGTTTTGGAAGCCAAGTTTTAGGGAGGTTGGGGTCTCTGTGCTACTCTCCTCCCCACCCCTCCCAACTGTGCTACTCTCCTTTTTAAGAAACAAAACAAAAAAAATCCTTGAACCAGTATCAGAGAAATTAAAAATGCACTCAACCCTTTTCTTTAAACTTTTTAAAAACCAGATTATTGTCATTGTTTGCTTTCATAAAATAAAGCTATTGCTTTATAATCTCCATGTTTACATTTTGTTTTTAAGATAGGCCTGATAATGATTCATGGTTTTTTTTTTTTTATTTTTTATTAAGAAAAAATTTTTTTTAATGTTTATTTGTTTTTGAGAAAGGGAGAGAGACAGAGTGTGAGTGGGGGAGGAGCAGAGAGAGAGGGAGACACAGAATCTGATGCAGGCTCCAGACTCTGAGCTGTCAGTGCAGAGCCTGACGCGGGGCTCGAACCCACAAACCATGAGATCATGACCTGAGCCAAAGTCGGACACTTAACCGGCTGAGCCACCCAGGCGCCCCTTTAATTAAAAAAAAAAAAAAAAAAAAGTTAACATTTATTTATTATTGAGAGACAGAGCATGAGCAGGGGAGGGGCAGAGAGAGGAGGAGACACAGAATCCGAAGCAGGCTCCAGACCCTGAGCTGTCTGCACAGAGCCCGACGCGGGACTCGAACTCACAAACTGTGAGATCATGACCTGAGCCGAAGTCAAACGCTCAACCGACTGAGCCACCCAGGCACCCCTAATTTTTTTTTTTAATGTTTGTTTATTTTTGAGAGAGAGAGGGAGAGAGAGACAGAGTGTGAGCAGGGGAGGGGCAGAGAGAGAGGGAGACACAGAATCTGAAGCAGGCCCCAGGCTCTGAGCTGTCAGCACAGAGCCCGACACAGGGCTTGAACTCATGAACTGTGAGATCATGACCTGAACCAAAGTCAGATGCTGAACTGACTGAGCCACCCAGACGCCCCCTAGAAATGATTCATGTTAATCATAGTTGCTTTGATAATATGATATTGATGATTTTTATACTTAATGAATTACTTGAATTTTCTTTATAACCAGAAAAGATGCTTTATTTTTATTTTTACTTAAAAGATTCTGTTTATTTTGAGAGAGAGAGCGAGCAGGGGAGAGGCAGAGAGAGGGAGAGAGAGAGAATCCCAAGCAGACTCCACATTGTCATTACGGAGCCCAACGTGGGGCTCAATCTCATGAACTGTGAGATGGTGACCTGAGCCGAAATCAAGAGTCAGATGCTTAACTGAGCTACCCAGGAGCCCTACTTTTTTTTACTTTGAAAAAACAAAACTTAAGAAAAAAATCACATATCAAATACCTTAGGAGTATCTCCTAGTTAGATGTGTTAAGTGTTCAGTGCTACATATAGAAGTCTCTGTTGTGGGAGGGACTTCTGTTTTGTTTTGCTTTTTTAACTTTTAATAATTATAGATTTACAGGAAGTTCCAAAAATAATATGGAAAGATCTCATGTACTCCTCATTCAGTTCCTCAGTTGTTACATGTTGCATGAAATCAAAACCAGGAATTTGAAATTGGCAAAATGTTTATGTCTGGTTTCGTGTCATTTTATCATATGTGTAGATTTGTGTAACCAGCGCTTCAGTCAAGATATAAAACTGTTGATAAAATCTTCCCGCTACACCCTTACATAGTTATACCCTCATTCCCCTAACTCCCATCAACCACTGATTTGTTGATTTGTTCTCTGTCTGTATAATTTTGTTATTTCCACAATGTTATATAAATAGAATCATACAGCATGTGATCTTTTTAAAAATTTTTTTTAATGTTTATTTAATTTTTGAGACAGAGAGAGATAGAGCATGAACGGGGGGGTGGGGGGTGGGGGGTGGGCGGGGGGGTGGGTCAGAGAGACAGAGAGACACAGAATCCCAAGATGGCTCCAGGCTCCGAGCTGTCAGCACAGAGCCCGACACGGGGCTTGAACCCACAGACCGTGAGATCATGACCTGAGCCGAAGTCGAATGCTTAACCGACTGAGCCATCCAGGCACCCCTGATCTTTTTGAGTTTGATGTTTTTCACTTAGTACAGTTCCCTTGAGACCCAGCCAAATTCTTGCATGTATACCCCATTAAGTATTGATGGATGTTTACTTGGGGTTGTTTCAAAGTTTTGGCTATTACCACTAAATGTACTGTGAATTCTCCTCATGTACAGCTTTTTATATAGGCATAAAGTTTTATTTCTTTGGGGAAAATGCCCCAAAATGGAATTGCTGGGTCTATTATATGGTAAGTACATGGTTAATTTTTTAAAAAGCTAAGAAACTACTTTCCAGAATGACTCTACTGTTTCACTTATGTGAATAATCCAGTTTCTCTGCATCTTTCCCAGCATTAAATGCTGTCACCATTTTTTAATTTTAGCTGTTCTTACAGGTATGTAGTGATATTTCATTCTAATCTTAATTTGCATTTCCCTAATAGCTAGCGATGTTGGACATCTTTTTATGTGCTTTTTTTTTGCCATTGTATATCCTGTTCAGTAAAATGTCACTTCATGTCTTTTGCTTGTTTTCTAATTGTATTATTATTTCTTTTAACATTGAGTTTTGAGAGTTCTTTGAGTTTGAGATAGGAACACTTTGTCAGATATGTGGTCTGGAGCATTGTGTTATTATCCTCTTAACAGTGCCTTTCATGGAGTTTTAGTTTTCATGCAGTCTAGTTGATCAGTTTTTATGGTTTGTGCTTTTGTTGTCGTTTCATACTTCCTCCAAGACCAGGTTTCCTAATGTTTTCTCCTGTGCTATTTTTTGGAAGTTTCATAGTGCCAGGATTTACATGTAAGGCGTTAGGGTTAGGGTTCATTTTTTTTTTAATATGAATGTCCACTTATTCCACTACAATTTGATGAAAAGTCCTTTCTGGAATTGCTTTTGCATCTCTGTGAAAATTCACTTGGCTGTATTTGTGTGTGTCTATTTCTGGGTTCTCTGATTGTTCTATTGATCTATGTGTTTTTCTTCCTCTTGCACCACACTGACTTGATTACTGTAGCTGTATAAGTCTTAAAATTGGGTAGATTGATCCCCCACTATATCCTTTTCAGAATTCCCTGAACTATTCTGGTTCCACTTCCTTTCCATATGATGTGTCTAAGTCTACAACAAATCTTCTTGATAGATTTTGAAAGAAATTGTTTTAAACCTATGTATCAGGTTTTTGGGGGGAGAATTGACATATTATGTTGAGTATTTCAGTCAGTGAACATGGACTGTCTCTATTTAGATCCTCTGATTTTTTTCATCAGCATTTTGTAGTTTCAGTATAAAAATCTTGGGCATGTTTTGTTAGATTTACACTTACGTATTTTTTTTTGATCGTTGTCTATGGTATTATGTTTTAAATTTTAATTTCCCCAAGTTCATTGATTTTTGTTTATTGATCTTATAGCTTGTGAACTTACTAAGCTCACCTATTGGTTCTAGAAGTAGTTTTTTGTACATTCTCTGGGATATTCTACAATAGACGCAATCATGTCATCTGTAAATAGGGAGAGTTTTCTTTCCAGTCTGTGTGCCTTCTATTTCCTTGCCCTGGTTAGAACTTCTAATGTTATGTTGAATAGCAGTGGTAAGAGCAGTCATCCTTGTCTTGTTCCTGATTTTAAGGGGAATGCATTCGGTTTTTCTACATTACATGTGATGTGAGCTGTAGTTTTTGAAGATGTTCAATAACAAGTTGAGAAAGTTCCTTTTCTAGTTTTCTGAGTTTTATCATGAATAGGTGTTGAATTTTGTCAAATACCTTTTCTGCATCAATTGGCATGGTCATGTGATTTTTTTTTTTAAACCTCTGCCAATATGATGGATTATACTGGTTGATTTTCAAATAATGAACCAGAGTTGCATCCCTGTAATAAACCTCTCTTAGTTGGGTGTATAATTCTTTTCTTTTATTGCTGAATTCTGTTTGTTAATATTCTTACAGATTTTTGAATCTATATTCATGAAGGATATTGGTCTGTAGTTTTTTTGTACTCTTATTTGGTATTAGGTCATACTGGCTTTACAGAATGAATTTTGGGAAGCGTTCCCTGCTCTTCTATTTTCTAGAAGAGATTATATAGAATTTGTGTTAATTCTTTTTTAATTTATTTTTAAAAAATTTTTTAAATGTTTGTTTATTTTTGAGAGAGACAGAGACAGAGTGCCAGCAGGGGAGGGGCAGAGAGAGAGGGAGACACACAATCTGAAGCAGGCTCCAGGCTCTGAGCTGTTAGCACAGAGCCTGATGCGGGGCTCAAACTCACCAACCCTGAGATCGTGACCTGAGTTGAAGTTGGATGCTTAACTGACTGAGCTACCCAGGCGTCCCATGTTAATTCTTTTTTTAAATATTTGGTAGAAATCTCCAGTGAAACAGTCTGGGCCTGAAGATTTTGAGGGTGGGGTATTTTTAATTACAAATTTTATTTTTTTTAAATGTTTATTTTTGAGAGCATGCAAGTGGGGGAGGTTCAGAGGGAGAGGGAGACACAGAATTGGAAGCAGGCTCCGTGCTCTGAGCTGCCAGCACAGAGCCCCATGTGGGGCTCGAACTCATGGACCCTGAGATCATGACCTGAGCCAAAGTCGAATGTTTGACTGAGAGCCACACAGCCGCCTCCAAATTCTATTTTCTTGAGAATTATAGTACTGTTCATTTTCTATTTCATATTGAGTGGATTGTAGTAATTTGTACTTTTTGAGTAATTGGTCCTTTTCATATAAGTTGTTTAATTTACGTGTGCACCTCTGTCATTGGTCCACAGACGTTTACATTTTCTTGTGGGTTAACTGTATTATCATAATGTAATGTCCCTTTTTTTTTTTTATACATTTTTTTTTCAACGTTTATTTATTTTTGGGACAGAGAGAGACAGAGCATGAACGGGGGAGGGGCAGAGAGAGAGGGAGACACAGAATCGGAAACAGGCTCCAGGCTCTGAGCCATCAGCCCAGAGCCCGACGCGGGGCTCGAACTCCCGGACCGCGAGATCGTGACCTGGCTAAAGTCGGACGCTTAACCGACTGCGCCACCCAGGCGCCCCTATAATGTCCCTTTCTGTTTCTGGCAATTTTCTTTAGTCTGATGTTTGCTGTATCTGATATTAATATAGTCACTTCTTCTTTTCACTGTGTGGTATCTCTTCCCATCTTTTTTTTTTTTTTTTTTTCAACCTACATATTTCATTTGAAGTGAGTTTCTCATAGATAACATGTATGTGAGTTTTCCCTATCTGACATCTGACAAATATCTATTTTGTAATTAGTATATTTAGACCATTTACATTTAATGTAATTTTTGATATATTAGGTTTAAGTATGCCATTTTGTTTTTTGTTTCCCTTTGGTTCTGTGTTTTTTAAATTTCTCTGTGTTCTTTTACTTAAGCTTTTTGTGAATTATTTGAACATGTTTTAAAATTGCCTTTTGAGGGGCGCCTGGGTGGCTCAGTTGGTTAAGCATCTGACTACGGCTCAGGTCATGCTCTCATGCTCGTGAGTTCAAGCTCCTCGTCGGGCTCTGTGCTGACAGCTGAGAGCCTGGAGCCTGCTTCAGATTCTGTCTCCCTCTCTCTGCCCCTGTTCATGCTCTGTCTCTCTGTCTCTCTCAAATATAAATAAACATCAAAAAAATAAAGTTGCATTTTGATTTATCTATAATGTTTCTTGAGTGTGTCTCTTTGTATTGCTTTTTTAGTGGTTGCTCTACATTATTCATATTTACGTATTTTTCAAAGTCAAGTGTTCACGTTTCTTTTATATATGAGAACCACATCAGATGGTGTTAGAAATTTTGCTTCAGCTGTCAGACTTGTTAGAAAAGTCAAGCTGTGAAGGAAAGTTTATTTACATGTATTTTTGCTCTGTACCTATTTTTTTTTTTTTTTTTTTTTTTTTACCTCCTGATGTTTTAGGGTCCTTTCTTTTATTGTTTACATTTTGTTCAGTGAAATTCTTTTTTTGCCATTCTCTTAGGATAGTAGCTCTGTTGGCAACAGATTCTCAGTTCTTCATCTGAGAATGTCTTGATTTTTTTATTTCTGAGGGATATTTTCACTAGTGTAGAATTCTGAGTTGACATTTCTTCCAGCATTTGTCAAGTGTGTGCTATTTCCTTTGGTCTACATGGTTTCTGAGGAGAAATCTGCTATCATTTACATTTCCCCCCATGTAGGTAATGCATTGTTTGTTTCTTGCTATTTTCATTGTCCTTAGTTTTCAGAAGTTTGACTATAGTATGTTGGTATGGATTTTGGGGGCGTTATCCTATTTGGCGTTCATTGTCTTTTTGTTTCTTGCTAAATTTGGGAAAATTTAGGCCATTATTTCTGGAATGTTTTTTTCAGCCCTACCCCTTTTCCTTTTGAAACTAATGATATGGATGTTAGATGTCCCACGTGTCTCAGATTCTGTTCATTTTCTTTTTATTAAAAAAAAAATTTTTTTTAATGTTTATTTATTTTAGAGACAGAGCATAAGCAGGGGAGGGGCAGAGAGGGCTGGAGACAGAATCTGAAGCAGGCTGCAGGCCCTGAGCTGTCAACACAGAGCCTGACGTGGGGCTCGAACCCATGGACCATGAAATCATGACCTGAGCTGAAGTTGGACACTTAACTGACTGAGCCACCCATGCACACCTTCTTTTCTTCAATATATTTTCCTCTCTATTCCACTTTATAGTACGTTTACTGATTCTTTTTCTCTGACATTTCTATTCTGTTTTTGGACAACTGAGAATCCTAAACATCAGGAGGTAAAAAAAAAAAAAAAAAGTATGGTCAGAGCAGAAACTCTGGTAAATGAGCATTGGCCTCAACTTAAAGTCGCCAGCTGCATTAACCCCTAACAAGGGAGTCCACTTGTCCTTTGAAGCCAGGCATTGACTTCTCATCTGTAGCTATGAAAATCCTTGATAATATCTTCTTCCAATAGAAGGCTATTTCATCTGCACTGAAAATCTCTTGTTAGGTGTAGCCACCTTCATAAATGATCTTAACTGCCATCTTCTGGGTAACTTGTTGCAGCTTCTACATCAGCTCTTGCCGCTTTACCTTGCCCTTTTATGTTATAAAGCTGGTTTCTTTTCTTAAACCTCATGAACCAACCTCTCTTAGCTTCATACTTTCTTCTGCAGCTTCTTTCCCTCTCTCAGCGTTCACAGAATTGAAGAGAGTCAGGGCCTTCCTCTGGATTAGGGTTTGGCTGATCTTCTACCCAGACCACTCATACGTTCTCTGTATCAACTATAAGACTGTTCTGTTTTCTCACCATTTGTATGTTCACTGGAGTAGTGCTTTTAATTTCCTTCAAGAACTTTTCCTTTGCACTCACAACCTGGCTGTTTGGTGCAAGAGGCCCAGCTTTTGGCCTGTCTCAGTGTTCAACATGCCTTCCTCACTGAGCTGAATCCTTTCTAGCTTTTGATTTAAAGCGAGAGATTTGCGACTCTTCCTCTCACCTGAGCACTTAGCTACCGTTGTAGGGTTCTTCTCAATTAGCCTCATTTTAATGTTGTTGTGTTTTAGGGAATAGGGGACCTGAGAGGGAGAGAGATAGGAACTAGTGGTTGGTGGAGCAAGCAGAACACACGATTTATCTATTAAGTTTGCCCATTTATATGGTGTGGTTTGTGACACCCCAAAACAATTACAATAGTAATATCAAAGATCACTGATCACAGATTGCTGTAACAAATATAATAATGAACAGAGCTCTTGGGTGGCTTAGTCATTTGAGTGTCTGACTCTTGATTTGGGTTCAGGTCATGATCCCAGGGTCATGGGATTGAGCCTTGTGGTGGGCTCTGTGCTGAGTGTGGAGCCTGCTTAAGATTGTCTCCCCCCTCTCCCCTTTTCCTCCTCTCCTCCTCTCCCCCTTTCCTCCTCTCCCCCTCTCCCCCTCTCTCCTCTTTTCCCCCTCTCCTCTTTGCCCCTCTCCCTCTCTCCTCTTTCCCCCTCTCCCCCCCTCCCCCTCCCCTCTCCCTCTCTCCTCTTTCCCCCTCTCCCCCCCTCCCCTTCTCCTCCCTCCCCTCTCCCCCCCTCCCCCTCTCCCCCCTCCCCCTCTCCCCCTCTCCCCCTCTCCCCTTCTCCCCCTCTCCCCCCTCCCCCTCTCCCCCTCTCCCCCCACTCCCACCCACTCCCTCCCACTGCCCTGCTCCCCTGCTTGTGTGCTCGCTTGCTTGCTCTCTCAAAAAAAGAAAGATATTAATAATGAAAAAGTTTGAAATATTGTGAGAATTAGCAAAATGTGACACAGACATGAAGTGAACAAATGCTGTTGGAAAAATTGTGCCAATAGACGTGGTCCGTGTAGGGTTGCCACAAACCTCCCATGTGTAAAAACACAGTATCTGCAAAGTGCAGTGAAGTGAAACACAATAAAATTTCATTATGATGTTGAATAAAAGTAGTAAGAGTGGGCAGGCACCGTATTGTCTTGTTTCTAATCTTAGAGGAAAGCTTTTAACTTTACACTGTTGTTTATGATGTCCTGTGGGCTTGTTGCATATGGCCTTTATTATGTGGAGGTACATTCCCTCTCCACCTGCTTTGTTGGTGATTTTTATTATGAGTGGATGCTGAACTTCAAAATTGTATTTCTGATGGGCCTATTTCTTTTCAGCAGGCATATGGCTATGGTCCATACAGTGGTGCGTACCCTCCAGGAACTCAAGTTGTCTATGCTGCAAGTGGACAGGCTTATGCTGTACCCTACCAGTACCCGTATGCAGGTACCCCACGCCCACCTTCCATTCCTTATTTCTCTTCATTTACTGGGTGGATTTGTGAGGCCTGAAGGAATTGTATTTCTTAGTTTAAGGATAAGTGAGCAGTGCTTCTGGTTATAGACCACAAACGATTCTACTATGCTTCTGGTTATAGACCACAAATGATTCTACTATGCTTAAAAAAAAAAAAAGTTATGTATTTTTACGTTGTCTTATAAAGTTAGAGTAGGCTTGTGTTTTTTTTTTTTTTTTTTATTTAAAAAAATTTTTTTGCATTTATTTATTTTTGGGGGAGGGGCAGAGAGAGAAGGTGACACAGAATCCCAAGCAGGCTCCAGGCTCCAAGCTGTCAGCACAGAGCCTGACGCAGGGTTCGAACTCACAAATCACAAGATCATGACCTGAGCCGAAGTCGGACAGTTAACCGACTGAGCCACCCAGGTGCCCCAGAGTAGGCTTGTTAAAACTTCACTGTTGTATCCAGATTTATTCCCAAGGAGAGAATTTGTACCTACTGGTATTCACTTATATCCCATTTTAAATGATAACTTTCTCCTGTTTTTTCTCTTCTGGTAACATCCTTCAAATATTATTACTACTGAGGCGATACTCCATTTTGCAAGTGAAATAAAGGCCTGGAAGGTTCTTACATTTATTCCAGGCTTTTGATGCACTTCCATTTTTTACCTTACCTGAGGAAAATTGTAGTTGTGAGTAACTGGCCTGTGTAGGTAGCATCAAGTCCTGGGTGCAGTTTGGGCAGTGGGAGGTCTAAGGTGGAGGTGCAGGAGAGTGCTGGCTGTGAGGCCAGAGCCTACAGTCAGGATGAGGGGGCCCAAGAGCCCCCATCATGTGGTTGATGGACTGAAGAACAAGGCCACACCCAGAAGCCCAGAGAAGGGAAGTCAGGCAGAGGTGGTTGCAGTGGGCATGGCATATCGGATCAATGTATAAGTGAATGAAGCTGGCAAATAGCTTACAAGAGTCCTGAGCCCATAGAGCAGTTGGGAATCTGAATCTGAGGGCGCTGTGAACAAACCTAGTGCAGTGTCTTACCACGGCAGTGGAAGAAGAATCTGTTGCCAGAGAGGTAAGTGGTCACTGATGTTAATCTCACAGAGAGGTCCAGGGCTGCCGCCCCCTGACTCAAAGTATCCTGCTAATTAGTGGTGGTTACTTTGGTGTCTCATAGGTGAGCATTCAATATGAGAGGTTCTCCTTATCTGTTCCTGCAATCTGATGTAGTTCACTCAACTAGCATGGACTGTGACTTTTTGACTTTTTTTCATGTCAAATTGAAAACTAATAAAATGATGATGCTAAAAAATGAAGTATTTGTTGGCCCTGTGATCTTAGCACAACTATTTTTGTTTGAATTACTTTCCCCATACAAAATAAATTTTTGTCATTGAAATCTTATATCACCTTTTGCATTTCTTTTCTCATTTTAAAATTCTGTGTATTCTGAGTGCTACATAATTTCCATAAGTATTTTTAATGACTGCATATTATCATATTGGGTGATCTTCTAGTATTAACTGTTTACTTTTTCCTGTTTGCAGTCATAAATGTTGCTTTGAACATGTCTAATGATTTTCTTTTTCATTCCTGTTAAATCTTAGAATACATTTTTCATTTCGTGTATTAAGTTAATGTGTTAAAGGGCATAGACATTTATTTTTCTTTTGATACCATTGAAATTTAGAAAGCTTCTCAAACATGCAGAAGTATGGACAATAGTGTAATGAACTGTCATTTGTCCATTACCACCTTCAGCTAGCATATCATGCCTAATTTTGTTTCACCTCCATCTCCTGTCATCTCTGGATTGTTTTGAGGGAAATCCACACTGTATCCTTTCATCTGACAGTATTACAGTAAATCTTAATACCATTTATTTAATTTTTTTTTAAATGTTTATTCATTTTTGAGACACAGAGAGAGACAGAGCATGAGCAGGGGAAGGGCAGAGAGAGGGAGTCACAGAATCTGAAGCAGTCTCCAGGCTCTGAGCTGTCAGCACAGAGCTCGACGCGGGGCTCGAACTCACGAACTGCGAGATCATGACCTGAGCTGAAGTCAGACGCTTAACTGACTGAGCCACCCAGGCGCCCCAAATCTTGATACCATTTGCCCAGTTGATTCTCAGAACAGTTTGCCAGTTTCTTTCTTTTTTTTCGAAGAAAATCTATTGTTATTATTTTTAATTATGGTAAAAAAAAAAAAAGTACCATAAAATTTACTTTTTTAAAAACCATTTTAATTGTACAGTTCAGTAGTGTTAAGTACATTCACATTGTTGTGCATCAGATTTCCTGAATTTTTCATCTTCCCATATTGAAACTGTACTCGTTAAACAACAACTTCCCTTTTCCTTCCTCCTAGCCTCTGATAACCACTATTATACTTTATTTTTCTGCGAATTTGGATACGTTAGACATCTCATATAAGTGGAATCCTATAGTATGTGTATTTTTGTGACTGGTTTATTTCACTTAGCATTATGGTTTTTTTTCTTTCTTCTTTTTTTTTTTTTTTTTTTTTCTTTAAAGGAACTTTTATTTTTTTCTACTACTTCAATGATAGAATTGGAGATCGTAGCCTGGTGGGGAGGAATCAATGATAGACTGAGTTTGAAAAGGGAATAATTTAAGACTGGTCCAACTGAGGCCAGAGACCATTTACATGAGAAGAAAGGCAAATGACTAATAACAAAAAATTCAACTTCACTAATAAAGAAATGCAAATTGAAATGAGATACCATTTCTGCTGATCACATTGGCAAAAATGAAGATATTCTTCAGTGTTGGTAAAATTTGCCAGTTTCTACCACTTCTAGGAAGTTCCTGAAGCACTGGTTTCTCAGTTGTCCTGAAAGATTGCCTATTGTTATTAGCTCTAAAAGTTTTGATACCCTCCTTGGGTCTAAAGTGGATCCTTAGGTTGCTTTAGTTTACATTTTTCTGCTTACTGGCAGAGATAAACATGGTGTAATTGTTTACAAACTTGATCTCTTTGCCTGTTTGTCTTGCAGTTGGTGGGTTTTAAGCCCTAGCCTACCATGCCATGAGAGCGAACTTCTTTCTTACTCAGCCCCCAGACCTCTGACTGGGGTAATCTCAGCTGTTTCTTACTGTATAGAAGAGCAGATGTTTTGCAGAAGTGCTAGTAAAGGGAATTTCTGTAAATTGGATTCTTTACTTGCTCTTGCCTTTCTTCATAGAAAAAGAGATAGCCCTCTCATGAACACCCTCAAGATACTTGCTGCAGAGGGCAGAGTCAAGAAGTAGGTGGGCATTCAGCATTAGCATTGTGACCCATCTAGCAGGTATACTTGCTTTGGAGAGGGTGAGTTGAGTTTGTGGTCATCCCCCAGTAGCCTTGTCCTGATGACCAGATTGGAGCTTCTCAGTCCCTTTCTGGATACCCAGTGCTTGGCCAGCTTCATGACATTATGTGGTCTTTAGACACCATAGTCATGCATATAGCAGGTTAAAGACCTCTCTTTTTAAAAAAAAAAAAAAAAAAATTTTTTTTAATGTTTATTTATTTTTGAGAGAGAAAGAGAGACAGAGCACAAGCAGGGGAGGGGCAGAGAGAGAGGGAGACACAGAATCCGAAGCAGGCTACAGGTTCTGAGCTGTTGGCACAGAGCCAGACGCGGGGCTCGAACCCACGAACTGTGAGATCATGACATGAGCTGAAGTCGGACGCTTAACTGACTGAGCCACCTAGGTGCCCCAAGGCCTTCTATTTAATATGATTGGAGCCAGTGGTCAGTCAGCCAATTTAAAAAGTACAAAGGGTGCTGTGTACACGCTATGAGTGTTCTGTTTTAATTTACCTGTGTTAGTGGACAGTGTTCAGCTGTCTTTTGACATGGGCTCTAGGAGTTTGCTTTGCATTGGCTCCTTTGGTTGGAGTTTTCTTGTCTTGTAAACACTGTGCTCATGACCTATCACCGCATCACGGTTTCCCTTGGTAAGTACAAACAAGTCTAGGTTTTAAGATTCTTTTTTTAGTTTTTTAGTTTACTCATTTCCTTGCTCTGATAGTAATTTGTGAGTTACCTGCCTTTATTCAGTCCACCCTAAAGTATCGAACTTAGTTATCCTGGAAGCAATAGCTGCCTATTTCACATTCACATTTTGACCATTTATGTAAAGCTTAGTTAAGTTAGGTAATTACAGTACGTACAACTTAGAAATGTCCCCAGCTGACTTGGGTAAGGATTTCTCTTCCTGGTAGGAGCAGAGGCAAGCAGGAGCTGCAGGAGAGGTCTCTCCTGGTCATGTAGTGCAGGAGGCCCTTGATGTGATCTACTGAGGGAATGTAGATTTAGATTGTCCAAGGGATCTTCTAATTAAGTCAGCTTGCAAGTTCCTACTATCCTACATTTCATAGTTCCATTTGCCTAATTGAAAACTTTTAAATTTCAAGGCAGTGAAAGTAAATACTACTAGTTCACCAATTTTGAAAGGTAAACATTGCATAAAACATTGTTTGCTTCCAGTGCTGTTACCTGTACTTGATCAGCCCTTTGTTTATAATGGTGTCATTCTACTGTGCAGCTTTGGTGTTTTTTCTTTTCTCTTCTATTCTCCTCCATCATATTTGAGGTATTAGTGGTTTATGAGTGCACACTTGTAGCCTGAGTGCCTGGGTTTGCATGCCCTTATTGCCATTAACCCCTGTGTGCCTCACTTTTGCCCATCTGTAAAATGGGTATAATAATAAACTCAGCTCATAGGGTTGTTAGTATTAAGTGAGTCAGTATATGTAAATGCTTGTACTGTAATTGCTTAGAGTACTAAGGACTTCTAAATGTTAGCCGTTATTTTGCTGTTGGTTTTCATCTACATATACACATTACTGTTGTATTAGTTTCTTGCTCCCGTAGGGTTGAACTGTTAAGGGAACAGCAGGTCAGGGAGGGAAGTTAACATTATTTATATTTGAGTAATTTTAAAGCTAATTAGCTGTTAGATAGTATAGCTGTGAAGTATAGAACAGAACAAATAGTACATTTCCAGTTGTAAACTTTAGTCATGCAAATTAAATATTAAACTTGTTTAAAGTTTGCTTTTTAGAAGTTTTCCCCTTAACGTAAGTATTTTCCCCCATAAAGACCTATGATTAAAAATGAGCAAGTTTTATTAGCAGATTTAAGGTTTAATTTAAAAATGGTTTACATGAATATCAAGAAGCTAATTAGCTTTTAAATGGATTTTTCATTTTCAGCTTTAGGTGCAGATTCTTGCCTCTCACGATGCAGGCTCTATGTATCTCCCATGCTCTCCTGTATCTACCTGTCATCCTAATAAGTGTGACTGGAGGGGAGAAGTGGACATTGGAGACCAGAGCTTACAGCTGCATTAGGATCCTGCTGTTTGCAGTGTTTGGGGGAGGGCAGAAGTAGACATTGGGAACCCAGCTGCACTAGGACCCTGGCTGTTTGCAGCGTTTGGGGGAAGGCAGAAGTGGACAATGGGGACTGGAGCTTACAGCTGCACTAGGACCCTGCTGTTTGCAGTGCTTGGGGGAGGGCAGAAGTGGACACTGGAGACAGGAGCTTACAGCTGCAGTAGGATCCTGCTGTTTGCAGTGTTTGGGGGAGAAGTGGACATTGGGGACTGGAGCTTACAGCTGCACTAGGACCCTGCTATTTGCAGCGTTTGGGGGTTTGGACCTTGGAAAGTTGAGCACCTTGGTTTCCTCTTACTGCAGTCTTAGAAATAGTCACCATGGCCTGTTCTGGGGGAGAACCGGGGAGCACCCACTCAGCGACTCCACACACCTGTTGCGAGGAAGACAGCACTGTTGGAGAGGGATGCACATGCAGGGAGATGTGACCTCTGCCACTTCAGGGCACACTGTCTTTATGAGGGACTGTTGGACTTCACAAACTGCTCCTAACAGCATCTGCTTTTTCACTTCTTTTTTAGGACTTTATGGACAACAGCCTGCCAACCAGATCATCATTCGGGAGCGGTATCGAGACAGCGACAGTGATCTGGCACTGGGCATGCTGGCCGGAGCAGCCACCGGCATGGCCTTAGGGTCTCTGTTCTGGGTCTTCTAGAGTCCTTCAGATCTGGATGTGCATAGCTTCTGATACCCTGTGTGCAATAATATAATTTGCAGGGCATTTCTGTTGGTGATAAATGTTTTTAATAATAGTTTAATTGTTCTTTTGAAAGTGATGACATCATAGTTCTAACTAATCCATACACGTACTATAGAGAAGGCTTCTGATTTGTGTTTAGCTAAAACATGGAATCTCTGGGGCACTGGCTCATTCCAGGAGTTTCATTCTAGAACTCTTGGAATACCTTATTTTGGACATACCTATCTAGAATGGCATTTTCTTTTCAGAGTTAGGTATAGTGCTTAAGGGATAATTTAGTGTTCTGTTTATATATGGTGATGTATGAGTGAGCAATGTGGCAAGGAGAACTGCATCTTCTTTCTGTTTAACATTGAACTTTGAAGCCTTGGATCAGAGCTGGCTGCATGTAACTTCAGGAGTTGTGGACTGGTAAGCAACCAGGAACTTCCCTGAGGCAGTGGGGTGGTATCCCCAGGACCTCTGGGGCCAGCAAGGCTGACTGCTCAGGATGATGGGGTAGGGTCAGCCCCCCTCCCCACCCTCCTCCCTCCCCACCTTCCTCCCCACCTCCTCTTAAAATGATGCTTCTTTATTTTATTCTTTGTTTTTTTTGGGTATTATCCTTGGAAAATATCCCATATTAGGAATTGGCTTGCGCCTCAAAGTTTTATCCTTTAAAACTTGAAGAAGCCAAAACAGTTTGAAGTATGTGGAGGTAGATGTGCTTTATTCAGAGAAGACCCTATGTTTTTAGTGTCTGCTTTGGATATTTTTATTGCCACATCAGCCTACTTATAGCTTATTTTGCTACTTGTTGAGAAAGTGGTATTAAGAGTGGTGAGGAAATGGAATGAGAGCCATACTTACAGTGTGACTGTGTCAGGCCTCTGGGGATCACACTGTGCAGAGGGTGCTCTTTTCCTCTCTTCTATCCTTCTGAAGAGCAGGTGTCCTGCTTTGTGCAGGACTGGGGCACTGTGATTGTCCCCCAAGCACTGGGGTTCATGGAGCCCTGGTGATGTATAGGGGGGGCTCTTGGGACCATGGCTGTTGGGGAGACTCAGGTTACAGATGGGAAATGATTGCCTAAGGACATGAATGACCTTCTGTCAAGGTATTACTCAGCTTGACCAGGACATGGGCTTTGCTTTTATTCCTGACACAGAAGCTTAAACCATGTAATTTTGAGCCCCAGCTATGTGTGAAGCTCTGGAAAACCCATAATCCTGCACTTCTGTTATTTCTTTATATGAATTTGTAAAGCCCAAAATTAGTCCAGTCTTCTGTCCTGCAACCTTTAAAAAATGTACTTCCACCAAGGCAGTTTAGCACAATAACAGTCCCTACGCTGGCACTCCAAAATACACTCCCTAGTAGCACAAATTCTGTTTTTATTTTCTGTGGCCAGTTACATGCATAACTTGTTTCATAGGTCAACTGACTCCATCTCTGAGCAGACTTAAATAGATCTCCATATGAAGCCATCTGCCAAACGACCTTGATGTCAGGTCTGTTTTCCTGGGCAGTTCTGCTGAACTTACACTGTAGAGTCTGTTTCTAGTTGAAAGGAGGTGCACTTGACTGTCACCCCTTTGGATATTTGAGACAGTGGAAAATTGCCAACTGTGATTTGTGACAAGGTTGGTTTTGATGATTAAAAATGTTGCTCTTATGATTTTACATCCTTTGTAGTAAGAATGGCTTTGTTTAGATAGTCATTATTAAGAGCTGTATGCTTTACTAATAAAATATTAAACAGTTTTTAATGTGGTATTGGGTATTGATTTTGAACTTGGAGTTCCTGGAACCACAGGGTACTGAGTTATGTTGCTGAAATGCCTGGGAAGCAGAGTCCCCCCTCTGACGGAAGGGGCAGGTGTAAACTGAAGCTTGGGCCACATGTGTGTGCACTCTGTTGGCCAGCCCCATTGGGCAGCCACAGCTGAACCTGGAAATTCAGTGTTGCCAGTGACTTGATGCTGTTAGGAAATGCATAGTAGGTATAAAGATGGGCTGAGATACTTCATTTCCTTGGTCCAATTTCTATAGATGCCAGCTTTGTGATTGCCTCAATTTAGGTAATCCTAAATCAAAAAAAGTTAGATGAGGTGGAAGGAACTTGTTCAGGTGTGAGTGAGCTTTTCTCACTTTCATATGTGGAAGAAGTTGCCCACTGACATTGCACACATGCCAAGCTGATTGTTTTTTGGTTACTGGAGTGAACTTCAGAGTCTTAGATAGTAAGGAGAAAAGAAAGGCCAGTGGCTGTGTTTCAGATGATTATCCTGAAACAGGCCAGACCTGGACCCAAGACACTGGTCTCAACCATGGTTGAGACGAATGGCCTAAGTTTATTTTCTGCATCAGTTATGATCCTGTTTCATTTTTCTTTCTCCTTCCCAAGTTTATGTAGACACAGGCATGGAATGCAGTTCCATTTCTTCCCCCCCTAGAATTGATCTGTTTTCTGATTGCTTCCCTCTCATATTCTCTTGTGTCCACAGAACCTATTTTCCCTGTATATGCAAATTGTATGTTTATAAGGAAAATGTTAATACATTAAATGGTTAACCTTAAAGCAGGTTGCATTGTGACTTGTTTTTTTAAATTAAATTTAGTTAAACTAAATAAAACCCAGCTTACCTATTTCTCCCACTATCCACCCCCACTTCTGACAACCACCAATCCATTTTTTAAAAAAATTATAGTAACACACTGTCAGTTTTTTCTGCTACATCATGGGCAATAAGAATGGCAGTTACTGAGTGGGGCACCCAGGTGGCTCAGTTGGTTAAGTGTCTGACTTTGGCTCAGGTCATGATCTCACGGTTCATGATTTGGAGCCCCGCATAGGGCTCTGTGCTGACAGCTTGGAGCCTGGAACCTACTTTGGATTCTCTGTCTCCCTTGCTCTCTGCCCCTCCCCCACACGTGCTCTGCCTTTCTGTCTCTCAGAAATAAATAAACATTAAAAAGAAATTAAAAAAAAAGAAGAATGGCACTTACTGAGAAATCCCTGAGTGCTGGGGAATGTATTATCACATCAGAAAAGAATGACTCATTAGATTCTTAAAGTAACTCTATAAGGCACTATTGTCCAGGTTACACTGGATGAAACAGGCTCAAAAGTTAAATATTTTTCTCAGGAGCACACAGGTAGTAAGTGAAATGGGTTTATATCTGATATGAAAGCATATTCTTTTTCCTTATGCCATGTCCTATAAAGGTGTAATTTCCACAGGAACATATGGATGGCATGTGTAGTAATACTTGTAAGATGACTATTAGAAAACTGATCATCTTGAACCAGATCCACTTGGCAGTGCAGATTCAGTAACTTCTTCCAACTACATGTCTTTGGTTGCATGACTGTATTCTTTTTTTCCCTTTCCCCATCCCCAAATTAAATCTCTAGATCCTGAATTACCAGTTTCCTCTGGGCTAGTTTTTCTGTTTACCTCACCTATTGCAAACTTTCATTAAATGGTGATGTGTGGTTGCGTGTTACAGTTTAAGGTGAGTTTCATTTATACCAGAAACTTTGAGTCTCTTGGTTTCATTTCTTTAGAGAGCAATCCTCCAGTATTTTGCCAGGAGACACTTTCTGGGTGTGGAGAAGGGTAGACACTCCACACACAGACCACAGCCCTTTCCCTCTCCAGCTTGACTTTATCGTCATCTGTCATGCTGACCCCTGCTGCCTCCAGCTGTATAAAATTTTTTTTTTGAATAAGTTATACACAGCACCAGAATTTTTTTTAAAAACAACGATTTAGTAATGGGTTATCCATCTGCCCATTTCCTACCCTCTCTTGAGAAGAGAGGTTCTCTCTTCTCATGAAGGTTTATCTTTCATGTTATCCTTCATGCATATATAGTCTAGTACAAAAAATATTCTTATTTTTCTCCCCTTTTTACACAGAGGTTGATATATACACCAGTGGTACCCAGACACTTCAGTCGCAGGATCCTTTTACATTATTAAATTTTTAAGGCCTCCAAAGAGCTTTTAAACATGAGTTATATTTATCAATATGTTCCATATTATGAAATAAAATTGAGACAATTAGAAACTTAAAACCTATAACATAGAATTTACAAAACTTATTTTCCAAACCAAAATCTGAGGCAAAGCATTTTCACATTTGAAGATATTTCTTTAGCATCTGGTTTAATAGAAACCAGCTGGATTCTACTGTATGTTTCTGTGTTCGGTCTGATTTGATTTGTTAGTTGAGGCATAGAAGGAAATACGGCTGCACATAGACATGTAGTTGGAAAGGGAGGACTGAGCTGACCCCCTGAAAGGGTCTTGGGTACCCTAAGGAGTCCTTGGATCATACCTTGAAAACTGCTGATGTATGTATGCTATTCTTTACCTCTTTTTTTTTTTCCCTGACTTAACATATCTGAGGTGTTTCCATGTAGTACTTAAAGAACTTCCTCATTCATTTGATTTATCCTATAATTCCATCCAGTACCCATTTGACTTTTGCTATTGCTAACAATGCTATAATGAAGGATATTGTTCAAAAGTTTCTCATCCCAGTGTGGGGCTCTTGAAGGGGTTGTGTTCCTGTTGGCTCTGTGGAACTCATAGATGATAAGCTTCTCTGGAGCATAAGACCTGGAAGTGGGAGTCTGTGTCACTGTATGCAGAGGCTGACTGCTGTGATAAGCCACTTGAGATCTCAGGAGCTGAGTGCTGAATGCTTTACTGTTCAAGTCCTAGTCCTGTGGTTGATTTCCCCAGGCTATCATTTAGGGACCACACTGGTTGTCTTGGAGTCCTTCGTGGATGCTTTGGCATCCTGCTGGAACAGAAAGGTGGTGAAGATCTACCCATTCTTCAGCTTGGCAGTGGTGCTCAAACTGTAGACATTCCAGTGGTAAGAGCTAGTCACATGGCCCTGGCTACACAGTGTAGTCCGAGTTCAGGAGCAATCTGTCCTGATGACAGTTGCCAATGAACATCCAGTGAATGGCAGATAACAATGGCCAGCTATCCTTGACACTCAATGGAAATCAGTTTATATTAACCCTCAGTTGCGTAGTATTTACTGATTGGTACAGTAGGTGGTTGCAAATTACATGTAAATTGTTGGTTCATACAACACAAACATCATTGCTCACAGATTTTGTTCTTGTTCAATTATTTCTTTCCCTACTCCCCAGTTGACAGGCAGCTTGGGGCCTAGGGGAGGAGAGTCCCCCTTCACAGCAAGGAATGTGGTCATTTCACTCATTTGTTCTTTAATACCTTAAACTCATTTATCACACCAAATAGTGGGCTTTGTGGCAGATTACATCATTGCCCCTGATTGTTCCTCCTCCCTTCGCTGAGAAAGTTTTACATTTTTGCTTGCTTCTGTGTGACTTACCTTGTCTCCTCAATCACTGGGAGGAACAGACCTCTCTGCCTCACCTGGGGTATGGTGTGTGGCATGAATTGGCTCAGGAACATGAGTGTTCTCGTCCAAACTGTAGAGCCCAGGTACTGATAACAAGTGCATATCCCTGGGGCTCAAGTCCGGAAAGGCCAGAGGGGTTCAGGGTAGACTGGAGTCTTCATTTTCACCAAACCCCAGGGTACTCCTTCCAGCCTCAATGCCCCAGTCCCAGGGTCCCCAAGCCCTGCCTCCCCAGAACACTTATGCCTTCCTCTCTTCTCTGCCAGGGGTACCTCCCTTCCATCCTTGCTGTGCCTAGGGAGATTTTCTGCCCCTTCCAGGTGAAAACAGCAAGGAGGAGAGTGACACAGTGGGAGGCAGGTGTTTGGTACACTTTGCATGGCTCTCTGGCTGTTCCTCTGCCTGGCCAGTGGTAAGTCAGGTCAGAGGTACCCCCTGCCCCCCTGGCCCCCAGCCCTAGTCATTCAGATGACATTCCTTAATTAAGCAGGGCCATTCCCCTAGTGGGCAGTGAGCCTTGGGCTCTCCTGAGCAGCCAACCAGGCAGGGCCCTACCTGGTTCTTCTGGTGATTTTCAAGAGGCCAGGTGAGCATGTCATGGGCACAGAGAATGTGTGCCAAGCACAGTGGGAGGCTGGGGCCTTGGATCCTTGCGGGAAGGTGTGGGTATGGTCCCCATACCCGCAGGCTGTTCATCCCGGTTCCCAGGAGCCGCCTCTCATGCCACGATGGGGTGGCAGGTACAAGGCAGATGTGAAGGAAGGACCGCGGGAAGGACTTTGGGGGCTTCCCCAAGTCTAATAATAACAGAACCAGCCCCCAGACACATAGCAGGAGCCCAGATGTTCCTTCTCTTCCCCTCCATTCCTTTCCTAAACGAGGAAAGGAGTGTGAGTGTGGTCTCAGACCACCAGCAGCCCCCCTCCCCCAGAAATCTACTGGAAATGCAGACTCTACGGGCACCTGAGTGGCTCAGTCAAGCATCTGACTCTGGATTTTGACTCAGGTCATGATCTTACCGTTTGGGAGTTTGAGCCCCATGTCGGGCTCTGAGCTGCCAACACGGGGCCTCTTTGGGATTTGGTCTCTCCCTCTCTCTGCCCTACCCTTACTCATGCTCTCTCTCAAAATAAACTTTAAAAAAAAAAAAAAGAAAAGAAAAAAAAGAAATGCAAACTCTGGCTCAGCCCAGACCTGAATCAGCAACTCAGCCCTCAAGTTGATTCCACTGCAAGTTCAAGTCTTGAGAACCATTGGCCTAAAATAGACTTCTTCCTCCCACCCTCTCCCACCCACTCTCTCCTTCTCTCTTTCCGTCCTTCCCTCAATCTCTCCCACCCCACCCCTTCTCCGCCTTTCTCTGCCCCCTGTCCCACTTCTCTGCTGGGGAGCAGCTACACTTCCTCCTTGCAGCAGCTGGTTCTGAGAATCACCACTGGGTGTCAGAGCAGCCTCAGGAATGTCTCTGCTGTCAACCCCTCCCAGGCCTGCCCTGTCTCCCAGGGCTCCCACACTTAGCCCCAAAGAAGACATGCTTGGATCGTGGTGTGGGTCTGACTGCAGAAACAGAGCCCCTGTACCCACATTCCCGCTCCCTGCTCACTCCCCTGGACTGAGGAGTCCATGTTCCCATCTTCTGTCTCTAGTGTTTCGGGGCTGAGGAGGCCTTAGGTGCCATCCCTAGAGGAGAAGGGGCTTGCTGAATGTCAGTCACTCCAAGACTGTCCGGGTGGAGAGTGTTTCCCTGTCCTTTCCTAACTCCCCAGGGTAAGCCACATAGGCCCTGAGGAGGGGAAGCTGGTAGTGTCTGTGTAATGGGGACAAGGACAGCCCCCAGCACCATGTAGGCTGTCATGAAGGATGTGAGGTTCATGCCCAACTCTCACTCCTCCCAAGGTGCCTCTCTCATGCTGGCCCTCCCTCCACAAAGCTTCTGCAAACTCCAAGCTTTGAGTCCATCTGTGAGCCCTGGCCTGGGCCTCCCAGGCCCTGAGGATCCTCCATACAGGTCTAGTCTACACAGTTAGGCCCTGTCTGTCCTGCCACTGTAGGCCCTGTCTCAGGTCCTGTCCAGCCTTGTGGTTGCTGCTGCCTCCACATGAAAGGGCAGTGTGCCTCCTGAATGCCCCCCACCCCGCCCCGAGGCTATGCCCACAGTCCCTGCTATGCCCACAGACCCACTCAAGTCTTCCCCTCTATTTTAGGCCAGAGTACACCACCCATGCACTCAACACACACTGGGCTCTGCTCAGTGCTAGGCACTGGGGCATGAGACTAGAGAGACCAGGTTGTTGCCTTGTGGAGCAACCACCCCAACTTAGTGGGTGCTGCACAGTGCTGGGAGGGGCTGCATTGGAGGGCAGGGGTTATACTGGGTTTCCAGACTATGGTGGAGCCACGAGTGGCTTTAGCAGGGTGGCTCTGGGGACAGAGAACTTGGAGAAGCGCTGGGAGGAGCTGGCAGCTGTGTGGTGGAGGCCAAACCTTGGAATAATTGGAGATTTGTTGTCAAGTGACCCTTGTAGGACTTGCTGAGGGTTGGCTGGAGGATGGAGGAGTGATCCCTGACCAGGATCCTGGGCCTCATCCTGGGGCCTCTGGGTAGGACGGGGGCAGAGACGTTGGGAGTGTGCTGTGTGAGGTGTGGGATTTCTCCTGAATGTCCTATGGGAGCATCCGGAGGGCAGGACAGAGGTCTAGGCAGAGGGATGGTCCTGTAAGGCCTGCAGCTGGTAATCTGGGGCACAGGGACTCTCAGGACAGACCTGCCAGGATGTGAGGGAGCCACAGGGCAGGTGGGCATGGGGGTTGGAGTGGAAAGGGGCTGGGCTAGAGAGGGTGCTGTATGCAAGAGAGCAGCAGGGGAGGGTCAGAGAGAGAACGAGGGAGAAACCCAAGCAGGCTCCTTGTTGTCAGCTTAGAGCCCCATGCAGGGCTCGAACCCACAGACCGGTGAGATTATGACCTAAACTGAAATCCAGAGTTGGACGCTCAACTGACTGAGCCATCCAGGTGCCTGGTCTGCTACACCTCTTGATGTGTCCTCTTTGATGAGGGAGCATAAGGCAAGCTGACAGGCCACAAACAGCCCCCCACCCCCTGGTGGGATATGTGGGGATATTCCTCAGGCACTCTGGCTGCCCAAGAACAGAGGAAAGGGGAAAACAAAGGATTAACTGATAGAGATCTTAGTCCTGCAGGACCTAAGTCTCCATCATCCCTCCATAGTGAGGTGGTGAACAAAGGCAGAAGGAAAAGGCAGATAGAATTAAATTTCCTTATAAACTGCAGCCCATTGACAAATACTGGAGGTAGGCAGAGTAACTCCCTATGTCTTTTTGTTTTGTTTTGTTTTAATCTTTATTTATTTTTGAGAGACTGAGTGTGAACAGGGGAGAAGCAGAGAGAGAGGGAGACACAGAATGTGAAGCAGGTTCCAGGCTCGAGCTGTCAGCACAGAGCCTGACACGGGACTCAAACCCAGGAACTGGGAGATCATGACGTGAACCAAAGTCGGAAGCTCAACCTACTGAGCCACCCATGCAAGAGTAACTCCCTATGTCTTAATGATAATGCTCTGCTAGAAGGAAAAACAACCCTAGCTTGACAATAGCCAGGCCTCCGGGATCCTGGGAGTCTTCTTTAGCATATGAAAATCTCATTGGAAACTTCCCCTGGACTTACCTCCCCCAACCCCAGTCTCCTCATGGTCCCAGTCTCCTCATGGTCCCAGCCTCCTCATGGTCCTGGGGCAACTCTTCCCACCCACAGGTCCTGTCCCTGTGCTTTAATAAAATCACATTTTTGCCCTGGAGACGTCTTCAAGAATTCTTTCTTGACTGTCGGCTCCAGACACCACAAACCCCACTGTCACTCCCAAAAACCTCATCACTTTTGTCCTTTGGAGAGCAGTTTATCTAGTCTTCAGATCTTCTGGAGAGGGAAATGATTTATCTGCAGCTATAGATTAGGTGTGTCCACAGGAGGGGGTGAGCCCAGGACCCACCTACACTGCCATCTCGGATGCCATCTCTAGCTGCTTTCAAGATTCTTCTTGTCCTTAGTTTTCAGAAATTTAATTATGATGCACTCTTGGCATGAATTTATTTGGGTTTATTTTGCTAGGGATTTTCTCAGTTTCTTAAATCTGTGAGTTTGTGTCTTTTGCCAAATTTGGGAAGTTTTTGGCCATTATTGATTTGAATATTCTTTCAAACTCAATCTCTTTTCTCCTCTCCCTGAGACCATGATGATATGAATGTTAACTCTTTTGTTTTCCCCCAGAGGTCCCTGAGGCTATACTAGTTTATTTTCCTTCTTTATTCTTTATCTTGTAAATTCTGTTAGTCTGTCTTCAGGTTCCCTGATTCTATCTTCTGTCATCTTCACACTACTTTTGAGCCTAGCCATTGTTCCTTTTGTCCGTGATTGGCTTTTTCAATTCTATTGTTTCCATTTGTTTTTAAAATTACTTTTATTTATTTACTGAGATTTTTCAATTTTTTCACTTGTTTGTAATTTTTTGTTGTTGAAGCATTTTTATGATTGTTGATTTTGTGCCAAGTCTTAATTTATAAAGGTGACTGAATGACGACATGAAGAAGTTGATGTCATTGCAAGAAATTTAATGTTACTCACAATTTCCCTAAGAGGCATGCCATGTAAGGCCACAGAGGTGGGGAAGTACCTGTGTTGTTCAGGAGGCAGGAAGTAACAAAAGGAAGGCATAGGCCATGGCATTTTGGGGGATTTCTGAAAGAAAGGCAGGGCAGGGCAGGGCAAACAGTTTAGGATTGGCTACTTTGAATAATTCCAGCAGTTTCTGGGGAAGAGAGGCTGTCCCTAGTTGTCTCGTACCTGACTCTCAGTTGACTTAGGGTAGGAGAAATATTGCCTTGGTGTGACAGTTCCATAAAGGTTGGGGTTATGGACTCTGGATTGGTTGGTTTGCATCTGAAGGGTAAATTTGCTGGTGAAGCAATTAGGTGAAGCAAAACTTCCTAATTCTTAAGTTTTTAGGAATTAGGTAGCCCTGGGAGTGCAATCTCTTTCTGGCTAGCCAGGTCAAAACATCATTAAATATGAAAAACATGATTAATATATGGTTCAAAATCCTTGTTGGATAATTTCAACATCTGATTCATCTTGGTGTTGGTGTCAGGTGAGTGATTTTTCTCATTCAGGTTGTGATTTTCTTGACTCTTACTTTTTCTTATGAGAGACTTTGGGTTCTATTAAATCTAGTTATGTCTATGCACAGGTCTGGGCCCACTTTTTGTTGGCTGTGGTTTTAATGGCAGTTGAATTTTCAGAACTTTGGAAGTGATATTTTGTTCTGATTTATCTGGTGTTGTTGGGGCTCCTGCTGGCACAAGGTGGTGTTTTGTCCGGGGGTGTAGGGGGTTTGTCCAGTTTGAGGGATTGGGAAGAGGAGCCTCAAGTTCCTGGGGACAGAGAAGGTTCTCTGGCTATGTGTTTTTCTGGTGGGATCCATCCGTGGGGCAGGGTTGGAAAGCACCTCATGAGCTGTGCACTTACTGTGTGTGTGGATGCCCCCCAGCTACCTTGGTCTTTGGGTCAGAAAGTAGGATCTCCTGTCTGCAGCGGGAGGTGAAGAAGCTTTCAGGGCTGGGTACTAACTGTGGCAGAATACCTCTTGTTCCTGCCACCGATCTGCCTTCATGCCTCTTTGCAGGTGGGTGGGGTGAGGAGAGGAATCTCAGGCCCATGTATACAAAGAGGATTTGGGGTCCCTGCTTATAGTCGTGGTTCCCCCCAGCAGTCTCAGTGTCTCCCTGTCAAGGAGGGGAGTCTGGCTCAAGGGCACAAAGAAGCTTCTTTGCCTAGGTCGTTTGTTGTGGTAGAAGCCTTCTTGCCTGCACTTCCCTGTCCCTCATCCCGCCCCTGGGCCATCTGCAGGGGAGGGCAATCTCAGGCTCCCAGACATGAAGAGATTTCTTGTACTGGGCTACTTCTTGTAACCAGGCCATTCTTGCTGGTACCTCCAAGATACTATCTGGGCTGGGGTTGGAGAGTCTCAGGCCTGGTGAGGAAGGAGAATACCTCCTCAGCCACCTCCTCAGTCAGTGGGGCTCCTGACTGATCCCCTTGCTGGTGGTGCTGGGTTTGCTCAGTAGTGTTGGAGGGACTCCCGTTCCAACCAGAGGAAGCATGAGCCTACTTGTGCCACCTTGTCATACTAAGTTGGGGATGGGGGCCTGGGAAAGAAATGTTAGGCCTGGGTCATCTTCTGTTGGGAAGACAGAAGATGCCCTACACTGTGCTATGCCTTCAGTCCTAGTTTGGGGAACTAAGCCAGTTTTCCTTCCTCTTTCCATCTTTGAGAGAATTCTTCTTGGTTGCTTTTTGTTATTTCCAGGGTTTGTAGTTGTGCTCCGTGGGAGAAGCACGGAGAAATGGCTCTGTGCCATCTTATCCAGGCTGGCACTTCTCTTGCCTTTTTGTTAAAACATTTTTGAGTATATTTGACACAAGACATTACATTAGTTTCAGGTGTACAACATAGTGATTCCACTTCTCTATATGTTTTGCTCTGCTCACAAGTGTAGCTACCCTCTGTTATGTACAATGCTATCACAGTAACATTAACTGTATTCCCTATGCTTTACCTTTATTCTCGTGGTTTATTCATTCTGTAACTGGAGGCCTCTATCTCCTACTCCCTTTATTCATTCTGCCCACCCCCCCCCACTCCCTGTCCCTCTGGTAACCATCAGTTTGTTCTCTATTTATGGGTTGGATTCTGCTTTCTGTTACTTTGTTTTGTTTTTTAGATTCCACATATAAGTGAAATCATATGGTTTGTGTCTTTTTCAGTTTGACTTATTTCAGTTAGGTTAGTACCCTCTAGGTTTATCTTGTCATGTGAATGGCATGTGAATGGCATGTGAATGGCAAGATCTTATTCTTTTTTATGGTTGAGTAATATTTCATTGTGTATGTGTATACCACATTTTCTTTATCCATTTATCTATTGGTGGACACTTTGGTTGCCTCCATATCTTGGCTATTTAAAATTTTTTTTAGGGGCACCTGGGTGGCTCAGTTGGTTGAGCATCCAACTTCGGCTCAGGTCATGATCTTGAGGTTGATGAGTTCGAGCCCCACGTTCGGCTCTGTGCTGACAGCTCAGAGCCTGGAACCTGCTTTCAATTCTGTGTCTCCCTCTCTCTCTGACCCTCCCCTGCTCATGCTGTTTCTCTCTGTCTCAAAAATAAAGATAACATTAAAAAAAATTAAAAAAAATTTTTTTTACATTTTTAAAAAATGTTTATTTTTTAGAGAGAGAGAAAGAGCATGAGTGGGGGAGGGCAGAGAGAGAGGGAGACACAGAATCCAAAGCAGGCTTCAAGCTCTGAACTGTCAGCACAGAGCCTATTGCAGGACTTGAACCCACAAACCAGGAGATCACGACCTGAGCCAAAGTCAGATGCTCAACCGACTGAGCCACCTAGGTACATCAGAGATTAAACATTCTAATGCTTACTCTTAAGTCTACAAACCAGACTTAATAGTGTCAAATTTGCCCCCTAATTGACACTGGATTCTTAGAATGTTGACCTCCCACTATCCCTGCCATCTATTCTCATCTATTATTGTCCAGTAGTTTAGCTCCTTTTTATATTCTCCAATTTATCATAATTATTTTATAGTAAACATTTATATTTGCCTCATTTGCTATTTCTTTGTATCTCTTCTCTTTTCTTCTACATGTAATCTCTTTCTCTTAGGACTCATTTCCATTGGGTATGCAGTGATAAGCCATCTGAGTCTTTGCTTGCAAATATCTTTATTCTCTTATTACTCAGGAATAATGGTTTAAACTCAGTATAGAATACTAGAGTGATGGTCAGTTTATTTGTTTGTTTTGTTGGTTTCTGGTCAACATTTAGGATAGTTCACAATTGCCTATTCTCCAATTTTTGCTTTGAGTTTTGCTGTGAACATAATTTCTGTTAATTTTGTTAGTAATCTGCCTTTTCTTTCTACTTTTTACAGTTTTGTCTTTGCTGTTTATCAGTTTTGCTACAATATGTCTAATTTAGACATTTTAAAATCTTAAAACTTGTGATTTATGAATCTGAAGATTCATTTTTTTTTTATTTTTGAGAAAATCCTCAGCCATTTTCTTTTCAAAAATTGTGTCTTCTCCATTCTATCTTTGCTCCCCTTGTAGAATTTCTGTTAAGTGAATGCTGGACCTTCACCTGTTCTCTCCCATATTTCAACCCCTTTTTCATATTTGTCATCTTTTGACTTTAATTCTTTTTTAATTTTTAATTTATTTAATTAATTATTTTTTTAATTAGTTAGGACATAGTGCAACAATGAGTTCAGGAGTAGATTCCTTATTGTCCCTTAGCCATTTAGCCCATCCCCCCTCTTCCACAACCCCTCCAGCAATCCTCTGTTTGTTCTCTATATTTAAGAGTCTCTTATGTTTTATCCCCTTCCCTATTTTTATTTTTGCTTCCCTTCTCTTATGTTATCTGTTTTGTATCTTAAAGTCCTCATATGAGTGAAATCATATGATATTTTTCTTTCTCTAATTTCTCTTAGCATAATACTCTCTAGTTCCATCCACGTAGTTGCAAATGGCAAGATTTCATTCTTTTTGATTGCCAAGGAATACTCCATTGTATATACATACCACATCTTCTTTATCCATTCATCCGTTGATGGACATTTGGGCTCTTTCCATATTTTGGCTATTGTAGATAGCACTGCTATAAACATTGGGGTACATGTGCCCCTTCGAAACAGCACACCTGTATCCCTTGGATAAACACCTAGTAGTGCAATTGCTGGGTCATAGGGTAGTTCTATTTTGAGTTTTTTGAGGAACGTCCATACTGTTTTTCAGAGTGGCTGCATCAGTTTGCATTCCCACCAGCAGTGCAAAAGAGATCCTCTTTCTCTGCATCCTTGCCAACATCTGTTGTTGTTAATGTTAGCCATTCTGACAGGTGTAAGGTGGTATCTCATTGTGGTTTTGATTTGTATTTCCCTGATGATGAGTGATGTTGAGCATCTTTTCATGTGTCTGTTGGCCATCTGGATGTCTTCTTTAGAGAAGTGTCTATTCATGTCTCTTGCCCATTTCTTCACTGGATTTTTTTTGGGTGCGTGTTTTTTGGGTGTTGAGTTTGATAAGTTCTTTATAGATTTTGGATACTAACCCTTTATCTGATATGTCATTGGCAAATATCTTCTCCCATTCCATGTGTTGCCTTTTAGTGTCTCTGATTGTTTCCTTCACTGTGCAGAAGCTTTTTATTTTGATGAAGTCCCAATAGTTCATTTTTGCTTTTGTTTCCCTTGTGTCTGGAGACATGTTGAGTAAGAAGTTGCTGTGGCCAGAGTCAAAGAGGTTTTTACCTGTTTTCTCCTTGAGGATTTTGATGGCGTCCTGTCTTATGTTTAGGTCTTTCATCCATTTTGAGTTTATTTTTGTGTATGAGGTAAGAAAGTTGTCCAGGTTCATTTTTCTGCATGTTGCCATCCAGTTTTCCCAACACCACTTGCTGAAGAGACTGTCTTCATTCCATTGGATATTCCTTCCTGCTTTGTCAAAGATTAGTTGGCCATACATTTGTGGGTTCATTTCTGGACTCTCTGTTTTGTTCCATGATCTAAGTGTATGTTTTTGTGCCAGTACCACACTGTCTTGATGATTACAGCTTTGTAATACATCTTAAAGTCTGGGATTGTGATGCCTCTAGCTTTGGTTTTCTTTTTCAGGAGAAAACTCCCTATTTGGAGTTTTTTCTGGTTCCATACAAATTTTAGGATTATTTGTTCTACCTCTGTGAAGAATGCTGGTGTTATTTTGATAGGGATTGAATTGAATATGTAGATTGCTTTGGGTAGTATTGACATTTTAACAATATTTATTCTTCTAATCCAGAAGCATGGAATATTTTTCCATTTTTTTTATGTCTTCTCCAGTTTCTTTCATAAGCTTTCTACAGTTTTCACTGTATATATTTTTCACCTCTTTGATTAGGTTTATTCCCAGGTATTTTATAGTTTTTGGTGCAATTGTAAATGGGATAGATTCCTTGATTTCTCTTTCTGTTGCTTCATTGTTGGTGTATAGGAATGCAACTGATTTCTGTGCATTGATTTTATATCCTGCAACTTTTCTGAATTCATAGATCAATTCTAGCAGTTTTTGGGTGGAATTTTTTGGGTTTTCCACATAGAGTATCATGTCATCTGCGAAGAGATAAAGTTTGATTTCCTCTTTGCTGATTTGGATGCCTTTTATTCTTTTTTGTTGTTTGATTGCTAAGGCTAAGACTTCCAATACTATGTTGAATAACAGTGGCAATAGTGGACATCCCTGTTGTGTTCCTGACCTTTGGGGGAAAGCTCTCAGTTTTTCCCCATTGAGGATATTAGCAGTGTGTCTTTCATATATGGCTTTCATGATCTTGAGATATGATCCTTCTATCCCTACTTTCTTGAGGGTTTTTATTAAGAAAGGATGCCGTATATTGTCAAATGCTCTCTCTGCATCTATTAAGAGGACCATGTGGTTCCTGTCCTTTCTTTTATTAATGTGATGTACCACATTGATCGTTTTGCAGATATTGTATAAATCTTACTTGGTCATAGTGAATAATTCTTTTAATGTATTGTTGGATCCAGTTGGCTAGTATCTTGTTCAGGATTTTTGCATCCATGGCCATCAGGGAAATTGGCCTGTAGTTCTCCTTTTTAGTGGGGTCTTTGGTTTTGGAATCAAGGTAATGCTGGCTTCATAGAATGAGTTTGGAAGTTTTCCTTCCATTTCTATTTTTTTGAACAGCTTCAAAAGAATAGGTGTTAACTCTGCTTTAAATGTTGGTAGAATTCTCCTGGAAAGCTGTCCGGCCCTGGACTCTAGTTTTTTGGGAGATTTTTGATTACCAGTTTGATTTCTTTACTGGTTATGGGTCTGTTCAAATTTTTATTTCTTCCTGTTTCAGCTTTGGTAGTTTATATGTTTCTAGGAATTTGTCCATTTCTTCCAGATTGCTCATTTTATTGGCATCTAATTGCTCATAATATCCTCTTATTATTGTTTGTGTTTCTGCTGTGTTGGTTGTGATCTCTCCTCTTTCTCTCCTTCCTCCGTCAACCCAGCGGCTATAATGGTCAAATTTTCAGAAGACAATCTTTCTAGGAATTTTAAGACCAAATGTACAAAATGTATTATTTTACTAACTCTATTCTTGTCATATACTGACAACCTCTTTAACATCTAGAAAGACTAAATGTTGAAAATTAGGACTCCTCTGTCCAGTATATACACTATATACACAGCTAAGTAATCCAAAATGTGGGAACAAAAGGGACAACGGTGAAATCTTGCCTCACTATGAATACACTGGCAGAACTCTTGGCCCTCCCTTTTCCTTTCCTCCTCTGAACCAGTGCACAAACACAATGGCTACTGTTCAAAGAGGTGGTTTGGCCATTCCCCCCAAATTAAAACCTATTTCATATGAATTTCAACAAAAATATATCTACAGAATGTCTTTTTATTACCTCTATTTTTAACATATCAGATACTTAAGAACATCTGAAAAGACTAGAGATTTAAAAAAAGTACTTAGCTTTGTCAACTATGTATACAGTAGTTTAGGAATAAAATGCACACACACACAAATGGTTATAATATGAAAATGTCTTCTAAATATGACCAATGTGGCACAGAGCCTTCTTTCTTCCTCAAGGTCTTCAACTTCATGTCCTTTTACCCACTGAACAAACAGGAATGTGTGTGGCTCCTGGTGTCACTTGCAGAGGTGGTCTAACAATTCCATTTCAAAAGTCATTTCCAGAAGACGTTTCTTTTCTAACAAATAAACAGACATTTACAAGATGTGTGATTTTCTAGCTCTACTTTCTCATATGTCGGCAACCTCTTTACATCTAGAAAGCCCAGAGGTAGCAAAACGTTTTCTTTTGAAAGTTTGGGGGGTAACTTTGGGGCGCCTGGGTGGCGCAGTCGGTTAAGCGTCCGACTTCAGCCAGGTCACGATCTCGCGGTCCGTGAGTTCGAGCCCCGCGTCAGGCTCTGGGCTGATGGCTCGGAGCGTGGAGCCTGTTTCCGATTCTGTGTCTCCCTCTCTCTCTGCCCCTCCCCCGTTCATGCTCTGTCTCTCTCTGTCCCAAAAATAAATAAATGTTGAAAAAAAATTTAAAAAAAAAAAAAAGAAAGTTTGGGGGGTAACTTCATATTATATACACAGGCCTTCTATAAATGGCCAGTAAATCTTCCCAAAGGGTGGTCTTCCTTTTGGTCAAATGTGGTGTGAAATTCTCCCATTTCTATTTTCCAACATCAACCTCTGGTAGAAGGAAGAGCACTGCCTTATGCCCCGTTAACCAAAACACCTGTTGTGGACCAGGCCCAATAGAGCCTCTGTCCATTGTCTGGAGCAGTCCAACTAGGATGGAGCAGTCATCCCATGGCCCGCATCTGTGAGGCTCTGAGGCCCAGGGGTGGCCAAGTTCACATCAATGTAGACCTGCCTTGTTGGGCCCTCCCACAACTCCGAGTGGCTTCCATTCTTCTCACCCCAGCATGCCCCACCTCTAAAGACACTGCGTCCCCACTGGCTGGGCTGGTGCTTGGCATAGGCCCCACAGACTTGGGCCAGGAGAGTGGGCAGCCAGCAAGGTTGGGGTTCCAAGAGGCCGCCTCCATTGGAGCCGGGGTGGGGGTGGGGAGAGGTTCATGGCTGCTTCCAGGCCTGGACCTGGCCAGTGGACAGCCACGGCCAGGGCACTGGGTCTCTGCAGGTCAGAGCCCGCGACCTGTCCCTGGGCCCCCTAGTTCACCCACTGGCCTGATAGATGCCAGCGCTGATGACTGCAGGCTCCCCAGGGACCTCAGTGAGGCCTCAGGGTGGGGATGGAATGTAAAAGTCAAGAAGCAAGGTCAGGAAGGTCACTGAAAGCCATCAGAAGGAGTTTGGACTTTATCTTGGGGCGATGAGGAGCCACTGAAGAGGGCGAGGGAGGAGAGAGGTTGACTGTAGGGAAGATCAAGAAGCTGTCAGGTCTGGGGTGAAGGGCCAGCTAGGAGGCTGCTGCAATTATCTCAGCCAGAGATGGTGAGTGTGTGGTGGAGGGTGGGAGGGATGCAGCTGTCCCAGGAGCCTGTGGGTCTGTGTCTGATCACAGTGCCCAAGGGTGCCCATGGAGTGAACATCTTCTTCAGGTCATTCAAGTGCCTCCACACAGTGGGCTTGTCAGGCAGGTCAGTTTCCCTGTCTTTTCTGCAGTGTCCTCGCCACTTTCCCCACCAAGGGGGAAATGGGCAATGGGCCTCTCTTCATTAACCTACACCGAGTACCTTGCCTCAAGTTTCCCCCAGGAAGTGGTTAAGGTGAGGGCTTCAAATGCTTTCCTTAAGAACGTGGAACAAGTCTTAGCGCTGAGCTAGGTGCAGACACCAACCTTCCAACCTGAGTTGGGGATGGCTACATCAGGCACAGCTGCTGGCTGCTGGCTCCCTGCTCCTCTGTAAGGCTGTCTCTGCCTCTGCCTGTCCTGTCTCCTGGCTGCCCAGGCTCAGCACTCTCTTTTGTGGGGGACATGTCTGTTTTTCTTTTACCTGGGCATCTGAAATTATGGCCATTTAAAGTAGGCAAGACACAACACAATGGATGCCCTCATTGGCTATGCCCTGAGGGACTGTCACCCCCGGTGCTGGCTGGGGAGCCCTTTTGCTAGCCCATAAAGGGGATTGAGAGATGCTCCAGGGATATGAAATTGTCTACAGTGAAAACAGATAAATTAACCGATGTTTACACTTATGCTCATTTAAGCTCCAAAGACGACTTATGTAAAAAGCGGCCACCTAATTTGTGGAAGAGGAAGAATCGAGATTAATTGAAACAGTAAATCAACATTATGGTTGTGTGGGAGAATACATTTCCAGCGCATTTTTCACCAGCTCACCAAAGCAGCACCATTTAGCATGCTGATTTACAAACAGGAACAGGAATGACTGGGACATCAGATTGCTTTGATGTGCCACCAAATCAGAGGATTCCTCTGAGAAAGGCACTCTTTGGCATTTGAGTGTAGAGTCAGGCCATCTGTGGCAGGAAGGTCCCGCGTTCCCCAGTTCTGTTGGTCTGTAGCCACAGGGGGCTGTGCTCTGGCAAGTTGGACAAGCAGACCAGTAGTAAACACAGGGCTTCCCAGAACATTTCACTGAGACAAGTCCCTGATGATAGACGGGTGTTTACATCTGCACCCTTTCCTGTGCCAGCAAGCTCTGCTGTGTTTTTCCCCTAAGAACTTAGGACAATCTAACAGGCTTAATCTGTGTATTTACTACCTGTCCTATCTTACTAGAGTGTAAGCCCCAAGAGGGTCAAGGGCTTGTCTGTTCCATGCCCTGCCCTGTCATCTACCCTGGATAGACCTGGCACATCATAGGTGCTGCGTGAGCTTTTGTGGACTGACAGAGTCAGTCCTGCTGTGAAGACCTGCTCTGAGAACACTCTGCTCTCACTGCAGAGGCTGCATGCCTAGGTCAGGACCCGTTTCATGATGTCACTCCACAGACATTAAGGAATTTACCTTGCTGGGGACATTCATGTAGGCTGAGAAGAGAAGAGAAGAGAAGCCAGAGAAGAGAAGGCATGGTTTCCCTTATTCTCCTATCTTTCTGCTGGGGCAGGTGCTGAGGCCAGGAGGCTGATTTTTTTCCAGTGGAGCAAGCCCTGCCCTGCTGATATCCCTCCTGTAGGGCAAGTGTGAGGGTAGTTTTCCCAGTGGGTGTAAGCAGACGTGTTTGACATTGAGTGGTCCGAGTCTGGGGTGCCAGCTGTTTATAGGAGCTGCTCAGCACCTGGGGACTATCCTGGCAGGAAGCTGAGCTTACTTTTAGAGAATCTCACTTGTACCACATTTTATGCTGAGAAAGCAGGCACAGAGGGTTGGATAATTTGCTCAAGGTCGAATGCCTGCCAAAGTAGAAGATATAAAGATTTGACTCCTAAGACTGATTCTGTCCTACTGAGCCATCCTGCCCTCACTCCTCCAAGCTGCTAAACAATCTGAGGAGAGACCCTGAATATCAGCACTGGGTTACCTCTGGAGGCCCTTGTGTCTGTGGTCTGGACTCGCAGGTGGTCAGGTCTCCTGCAGCAAGCAGGGAGATATGGAAGGACATGGCCTTTGTCAGGGTCTGCTGAATGCCCAGGGTTCTCCATGCACCCTCTCACTTACTCCTGGTGTCCCTACAGCTGAGGCTCCGGCATGTGGCTACCTGCCTAAGCTTACACAGTGAGAGATGGTGGGCCAGTGGTCTCAGGCCACCGTCCCGAGTGGTCTCTATGTAGGACCTGTTCCACAGCACTTCCACTGTCCTGTGGCAGTTCCCAGTGGTGCAGCTGCCGAGAGTTTTCATGGCACTTGGTATCCTGCGCTGGTCCCTGTGATTCTGCTATCAGAGGCTGTGCCTGTCTCACCTCCTGTCATCTGGGGATGCCTTGTGAGCTCCAGCAGGGCTACTTTTTCCTGTGCCTTTCACCTCTGGACAGTGTCCAGGCCACCACATGCACCCTGCTATCTAGTTGTGACTGGCCTTTGGTATTTTGGAGCATTGTCTCAGCCAGCTTTGACACCACCAGGAACCAGGCCTTCTGGCGTGGGAACAGGACCACAAACCAGCTTCTCCACTGAAGAAGCCAGCCCTTAGCACAGAGATGGGGGCCTAATGTTAATGGAATGAGGCACAGCAGCACCCATATAAATGTATGGCCCACATGTGTGGGTCATATGCACACACATCAATGCAGAGACACGTGTGCCCTGCAATCAAACACATGCTCAGGTTTCATACATGCCAGTTGCCCTGTGTGTGTGCACATAGAGAGACAGACACCAACCCACGGCCAAACAGACATGCAGAGAAGTGGTGTTGGGTGGAAACAATCTTATTTGGCTCCTCTATCTGTTGACTTTTGATTCCTTCCCCTTGGAAATAAATCATACTTTGATGAGTGATTGAGCAAAATGTGGCTGAACTCAGGTTATGGGAGTGGTGTCGGCTGGGGTGATCTGAGTCCAGGGAGAGACTCCAGTGTCCAGGCCTGAGCCCACCAGTCGCCTCTGCATTGCCAGGCCCACACTTTTTCTTGGGGCCTGCTGGCGAGCCCTTCCCTTTTCCTACTGGGCACAGCCTGTGGGTCCCTCAGCCACCTCCTCCATGCCCCACATCCTTCATGCCCCCCTTGTGACTGCCATGCAGAATTTTGGTGCCATTTTGCACACTCTTCAGAAAAGACACTGTTCTCCTGGTGTGTCCCTGTCCCAAGGCAGGCAAACCTGCAGGGATCAGGATACTGGTTGTGGCACACCTTGCAGGGCCCCTGGGTGAGCCACTGTGCTGCTCTGCCTCAGTTTTACTTTAAGAAGGAAATAATGAGAGGCACCTGGGTGGCTTAGTCGGTTAAGTGTAGGACTTCGGCTCAGGTCATGAGCTCAGGTTTGTGAGTTCTAGCCCCACATCGGGCTTCATGCTGATGGTGCAGAGCCTGCTTGGGATTCTCTCTCTCTCTCTCTCTCTCTCTCAAAATAAACTTAAAAAAAAAGAAGGAAATAATGACCCTACATGAAAGGAATTGCGGTGAAAAATAAACTGAAATAATTATGGGGAGAATCATAATTGCTTGAGGGATTGTAGGTCTCAGGAAAGGGGTGCTCTTTGTTAGGGAGGCTGGCTCTTCTCCTTTTGCCCCCACCCTCATTCCTTCCTCTGCTCTGTGCCTTGCCCAAGCCCTTGAAGGGCAGCCGTCCTCACATGCCCCTGGGATACCTCTGCCTGTTGGCATCCAGATGGGTTTGACCAATGGAGAGCACTGGCAGATGTGGGTGTGAGGAGAGAGGGCTGGGGCATCTCTTCCCTGTCTCCTCCCTGCTGGGCTCTGTTTCTGGGTGCCTTCTCACCTGCCCCCTCACCTAACCCTGAGGAATGCCATGGCCTCACTGTGGATGGCCCCCAAGGGCCATGTCTGTGTGCTCTCAATCCCACCTAGGCCTCAGGACCATGCCCTTTATTTGAGTCTCCTGTCTGGGAAGGGGCACTGGGCCTTCCCAGTGGGAGTGGGAGTGGGAGCCCTGGCAGGTGGGTTGGGGACTGGGAAGTTTGTCTGGAAGGGGCACTGGGCCTGCCCAGTGGGAGGGGAATGGGAACCCTGGCAAGCGGGCTGGAGACTGGGAAGGTTGTCTGGAAGGGGCACTGGGCCTGCCCAGTGGGAGGGGAGTGGGAACCCTGGCAGGCAGGCTGGGGACTGGGAAGGTGGGTGGCCCACAAAAGAGTGGATCTGCCTAGTGGGAGAGAGGAATGACATCTGCTGAGTTCCCACAGTGTCCTGGGCATTGCAGTAGGGACAACACCTGATTTATTGTTCACATTAAGCCCAGGATGTGAGTGTTATTGCACTTTCCTTGCATGGATAGGTGGGGCAGGAGAAGTTGGTGACTGCCAGACTCACAGAAAGCTGCACAGCACTGGAGGCCAGGTCCCTCAGCCATGGCCCTGACCGGTGCAGGGTCCTATACAGGGAGGGCCTGGCTGTTGACCCTGGGACACAGCACATGGTGAGCCTTGGAGAGGTAACTGCCCTGCCTGACTCAGCTGCCTCACCCGAGAGGAAGTAAGCTCCTGCTTGACTTGAACACCTCTGCTGGGATTGTCACTCGGCCATTCTTGTTTTGATCAGTCCTGCCACAGAGAGAGTCCAGTTCCTGCCTTCTCAGTAGCCTTTGAGTCTTCCTGAGCCCAAGGCTCAGTCCTGTGCAGCCAGACAGGCCCCTCTGGCACTCATGATAGATGTCCCCAGGGAAGAGACACAGCTCAGGGGCACTGCCAACACCACAATTCCACCCATCACTTAGCTGCAGGGTGTGCCTCTCTGTCTACACTGGAAAGACCCAAGGAGCCTTACATAGAGGCACTTCCAACCCCATGGGTGACCACAAACAAGTGAACAAGGCATGTGGGTGCAGAGAAAATAAGATGCATCTAGCGCCAAGGGGTCCACACACAGAGCACTCCCCACAGGGCCTATCCATGAGCTTCCTTCTGGCCCAAGTAAAGAGGGAAAATGTTACCTGGAATTCGCTTGCAACCAAGGAGTTCCTGTGGGCTGTTCCAGACGTGGGGCCTGGAGTGCGGTGTCTTAAGCTGCCATCTGTCCAGGGCCAGCCTGTGACAGCAAGCTTCGCATTTCCTCGTCTAATGGAGTTAGACTCTTGGCGAGGCTCTGGCTCTTCACCTCTGCTCATTTCCCCTCCTCTTTGTATGGGGTTTGTTTGCAGGCGTTTGTCTGCTGTACTTGAGGCTGAGCCTGGAGGAGAATCCAGAGGTCAGATGAGGCCCTGGCCATGGGTGGCACTTGGAGAAGGAGTCCCTGATGTGGAGACCTTGCTGCCCTGGCAGCATAGCCTCTGCTGTCCCTCTGGTCCCGTTACTTGTCATGACAGGTTGGGGTTGTAGTGAGGAAGAGTGGGAGAGAGGAAGAAGCTGAGCGGAAGTCACAGCTTATAAAGAAATTGTGTCGGGCTGTGGCATTTCTGCTTTTATAATTCTCAGTCAGAATGTACCTCTCTGAGCAAGGAATGGGGTCTCCAGTCTGCTCCTGTGATGCTGGCAGGTCGGTGACATGGCAGGACAGATGTCTGCATCCCTGAGGTGTGCTGGGCCCCACAGATGCCAGTCTGCTGAGGGGGTGGTCTTGGTCCCGCCACGGTGTGCAGGGAATAAAAGCCTAGCAGCGGCTCCTGTGGTTCCGCGTGTAGGGTGTTGCTCCTACAGCATCCCACGAGAGATTCAGCCTGCCTTTCCTAGCACAGGCCTTACCATGCTGAACAATGCACAGAGCCCAGACAGCTCTGCACTGATGGCAGGCTTGGTGGGCTTCAGGGAAGAGCATTCCTCTGCAGAGCTATGCCTTAGGACTGGGCCTCAGGGGTCCAGGGAAAGCAGATGGGGCTGGGCTCGAGCCCCCATGCCCACATTATGCAGACCCATGCCAGGTTTCCCTGTTCTATATGTGCTGCTTCCTTTTCAGACTTCATTTGCAGAAGGAGTCCACAGCTGAGAGTGCCTGAGAGAACCAATGGCCTCACAGGAAGGCTGCCAGCTGGTTCTTTGGCAGAATTTGTGAATATCTCTTCTCCCACTTGGACTGTTTGTGCTGATGGGGCAGCAAAAAGCACTGCATGGGGGCAAGGACCGGGGATGCACAATGCTGGTGCTCTTGGTTGGCCCATGCTGGTCCTCCCTGCCCTCTCCCATGTTCCCACACCCTCCTCTCCTGTTGTCCCTCAGAAGAATGGGCTGGCAGGGAGTTAGGGAGAACCCTCCTGGGGAGCACAACATACAGGCGCAGACAGCCACTGGGTGGGATTGGAGGATCCTGGAGAAACTTTTGTTAGAGGACCTTTGAGGCCCCATCTATGGATAAGTGTGGAAAAAGTTGTTTCATGAGTTTAGTAATCACGGCAGAATCAGTTTTCTGTGTAGCCAAAAGTCCGCATCCATAACTTACTATAAAATATAGGCATCAGAAGGTAGGCCTTTTTATATTTGTGAATATTTCTGTATCACCTTGTGACAACCTTGTAAATATTGTTAAAGGATGGCAGTTTGACTCTGAAACATTCATCCTACCGTGGTAAATGGCTTGTCCCCCACTAGAATGGAGACTAGAGGGTGGGGCGTCGGTGTGGGTGGGGTGGACTCATGCACTCAGTCTGTGTGCAGGGATCCTTGCTCCCTAGGGGTGGGGGCTGGGGCCCTGGGTGGCGATGGAGCGTCTAGGCTGTGCCGACGCTTGGTCACAGCAGCTGGAAGGCCTGAAGTGAACTTTGGAGGGAGGGCCAGGGGTCAGTGAGAGGCTGATAGGCACCTTTTCTCTGTGTTGTCTCCCTCCCCTAGGACACCTTGCAGCCAGACTATTATTGTCTTCATCTTACAGAGGAAGCAGGGGCTGGAGAGGTCAGGTGCCAGGCTCTGGTGCCCCAGTGTGAGAGGCAGTTTGGAGTTTAACCAGTGCCATGCTGACCCTTGGGTCTCAATGCCATCCAAGAGACTGCTGGTACCCAGGTAGCAGAGAGCCCAACTGCAGGGTAAGTTTCCACAGGGCACAGGGCTGCATCATGGAGACTTCATGCCTGGACACGGAGCCTGGAGGCTGAGCCGTACTGTAAGTTTTATAGCTGTGGTCACTTGTGCTCTCCTGGTGGAGTTATTAGAGGACACAGGTGATTTCCGCACACTTAGACCATGACCAGCTCACTATGGTCATCAGCTGCTGTTGCTGCTGCTGCTGTTAGCGGGCAGTGAGTGGACCCTGCTGTGTTCTTCCGGTGTCCTCAGCAAGTGGACCCTGCTGTGTTCTTCTGGTGTCCCCAGCAAGTGAACCCTGCTGTGTTCTTCCAGTGTCCTCTATGGCTTTGCAGTTTTCCTGAAGGGTCTGGCTCACCCAGGCCATCCTTGGGCCCATTCTGTCTGCCCTGACTGTCATCAGGTGTCTGACCCCTATCTCTGCACGCTTATGTGGGGTGAGCTGAAGCTTCACATACATGGTTTCATCTAATTTTCCTGTATACCCATGAAGTGGGCTTTGTTATCCCTTTTCCTTGAATGAACTGGGGATCAGAAAGATTAGGCAGCTTTCTCGAAGTCACAGAATTTGAATGTGTGTTCTATTTTTCCTTTAAAGCCATATAGGTCTTGTATTTTATTGTAGTACATTGTACCACATTGCATGGCCTCTCATGCTCAGTATGAGCTAGGAACTTTTTGAACTGATTTGACCTGAGGTATCTTTCCATGAATGTCAAAGTGATATATCAGTGACCATCTGGCCTGTTGGGTGCAGAATGAAAGGCAAACTTTAGGGCACACAATAAGCATGTCATGGTGTTCTTGATTTCTCCTTGGCGATAGAGATTTGATTTTGGGGGTCTCTGAACGGCCAGGTCCTGCCATTTCTGGCGCATATATGCCCGGAGGAAATAAGCCCTGGTGATCATGAGAAAGAAAATGACTTTGTGATTTAAAAAAAAAAATTTAATGTTTATTTATTTTTGAGAAAGAGAGACAGAGAGTGTGAGCAGGGGAGTGTCAGAGAGAGAGGGAGACACAGAATCTGAAGCAGGCTTCAGGCTCTGAGCTGTTAGCACAGAGACCAACGCGGGGCTTAAACTCACACACTGAGATCACGACCTGAGCTGAGGTCAGACGCTTAACCAACTGAGCTACCCAGGCACCCCATGACTTTGTGATTATTAACCTGGCCATATCCTCCTGGGCTATCCTCTGTCAGATAGAATCCAAGAACTTTCTGGGGAGATGGGGTGGATTACCATCCCTTGGGACACACGTGTATCTGCTCTTACCTGGGTACTGTTGCAAGAGTGGTGGTGGTGTTGGATGTTGCCTGAGAGACAGTCACATGTCTGGTGGTGGGGAAGCCAAGTGCATGCTGTCCCCTCCAGGGGGAGCCTTGGGTTCTCCAGCAGATGGGGGCTCTTCTCTCTGGCACACCCCTCTTCTGGGGGTTACACCTGAGGACAGGCCTTGGTATCTGACCTCTCTCTTTTCTGCCTAGCCCTTTTTGCCTTGCAGCAAAGACTTTTGCCTCTGTCTTCAAAATTCTGGATTCCAGACCCAGACACACCTCGCCCACTGCCCCATCTTTGGCCTGGTCAGGGCACTGAGTCTCTTACTTGGGCCTGGCTGCCACCTCCCACCTGTCTGTATGGAAGAGCCCTTGAAATCAGATTCAACACCCCTGCCTTGTCTGCTCTCCCTCCCTGACCCTCTGTGGGCTTCCTAGAGGCTCCACTGGATCTGTGCCTGGTTTTCTCCCCACCTGTTTCTTGTTGTCACCCCAGGCTTGTCTCATTGTCCCAGCCACTCTAGCCTCTTCTCTGTCCCTCACATGTGCAGGTGCATACCCTGTCCTCAGGGCCTTTGCTCTTCTTCCCACCACCTGCCATAGAAAGCCCATCTCATTCTTTCACACTGTTGTTCAGTTCCCTGCTCAATGTCACCTTGTCACCTGATCTACAGAAGCCTCTGTCTCCACCCCTACTTTGTTTATTACTAGCAGGCAGGAGATGATATACTTCCTTGTTTACCATCTGTCTTTTTAGCCAGCCCACACCCTCTGCTCTGCTCGCTGTGGCATCCCTCCCACCTGGGCCAGGCCAGCATCTGTTGTGTGCTGAGGCCACTGCTGTTGGAAGAGCATGGATATGAGCCTGGGCCCCTGACAGCAGAGACAGGAAGCCCCAGAGCCCTACAGGACTTGGGACAGGTGCATCCCTTGAGGTTTTTGGTTCTGAGCCCTCCACTCTGGGAGTGGCACTGGGCAGGCAGACAGGCCCACAAGGAAATGGGGACAGGTCATCGACCTGGGGTAACCCCTACCATTTACTGTAAGCCTATTCTGGGTCAGCTCTCCTTGGGCCCTGGATGTGCATGGTCTCCCTGAGGGTTCAGGGTGATTGTGGAGCTTCAGGAGATGTGGAGATGCAGGACCTGCCTGAACCACCTACTCCACCTACTGCCACCTACTCCCCTGTGGAGAGAGCACAGTGGGGGGCAGCATGCTGCACTCTCAGGCTCACTTCCTGTCAGCTGAGGGCTCCTGGCATCTCATTTATTTATTCAATAAATGCTGGCTGATGACACAGGGCCACTGACTGGGAGTGCAGATATATAAATGATCCACTGTTGTCAGGAAGGGTGGACAGGAATCAGCAGGGCAATGACAGGGAGGACAGCAAAGCCTGGAGGGGGAGCCGTTCCCTCTTGGATACTCATTGCCATGTTCCAGCTCAAACCCGAGACTCATGGGAAGATGTATTCCCTGAGTGTGGGTTAGCTCATCCTCACCCTAATGGCATTGTGTGGAGACAATGTCAGTATGCATCTTAACTGCAGAAAAAATTCCTGGAGCAGCAAGTTGTTGGGGGTAGAGCTTGGATAGTAGTCTAGTTAGGTATGGCTGCATAACAAATACCCCAAAAATGTAACTTAAAACAATCAGTTTATTATTATTGATGATGATTTTGGGAGTGGAGTGGGCTTAGCTCAGAGAGTCTTATTCTCAGGGTCCCTCTATGTGATTTCAGTCAGATGGTGTGTGGTGGTAAATTTTCTGTGCCACCTTTGTTAGACTATAGGTCCAAATGTTCGATTAAATCCAAGTCTAGATGCTCTGTGAAGTTATGTTTCAGACATGATTAGTATTTATGTAGACAATGGGTAAAGCAGATTACCCTCCATAATGTGGGTGGGCCATACCAATCAGTTGAAGGCCTTGAGAACAAAGACTGAGGTTGCCTGAGGAAGAAGGGGTTTCTTCCAGGCTGCTCCTAGACTCAAGACCACAGCAGAGCTCTCTCCTCAGTCTCCACCATTTGACCTGGCCTGCAGATTTTGGACTTACCAGCTCCCACAATCTAATGAGCCAGTTCCTTAAGATGAATCTCTCTCTACATGTGTGTACTCATCCCAGTGGTTCTGATACTTTGGAGAAAGCTAACACATGCTGTCATCTCAAAGTTTTACACACTGTGTATGTGGTGGTTGGGGTGAGATGTTGGATGGGTGGTCAGCCAGATACACATGCATGGCCCAGACTTCCTTAAACATAGCACCTGAGCAAAGAAGGAGCTTGAGAAGATGGCAGAGTAGGACCCTGAGCTCACTCCATCCTGTGGTTACAAATAGATATCCACATCAAAGTAAATAAACTGGAGGGTGATTTGAAGACTGGCAGAACAAGTTCCACAACTAAATATGGAGAAGAAGCTGCAGCTGAAAGGTTAAGAAGGTCAGAAAGGTAGAGGGAGGCTGCCCCCAGGAGGGAGGGAGGTTCATGGAGAGGGCCAAGAAACAGGCCCCTGCACCAGGGAGCTCTTACGGGGAAAATTAATCCTCATTGGCTTTGAAAACCAGAGAGTTTGTAAAACCAGTAGGAACCTGGAGCTTTGAGAGTCAGCTGAATGAGCACTGGGTGAGCCTGGAGGGCAAGGAATAGCTGGGTTGCTGCCCTTAAAGAGACAGCAGCCTTCAAGGAAAGGCAACATAAAAACAGCAGTTGATACAACACCATGGTCAAATGGGAGACAGATCTGTTCATACTGATTTTGGAGGGTGTTGGGGACTTCCCTGAAAATGAGGGAGCTGGCAGGTTCCATTTCCCTCCCCTGTCCCCCAGCGTAAACACAGGTCATCTGTGGGAGGTGACGCTGCACAGACTCTTACAACCAAACCATCTAGCAGTGTGCCATGCCTGTGAGTTCTCCTGAAGACTCACCCACTCTAAGTCTGTGAGCCTTGGCCCTGGGCTCAGAGCAAATTTTGTTAAAGCTGTGCACACTCATCCTACCCAGCCATAGGGCACACAACTGCTGCCTCAGGCCATGCCCAGCTGCTGTGCAGCACCCAGCTGTTGCAGCACTTTGGGGGATCTGGAATAGGACTAGTGGCCTAGCACAAATTTGCTAACACTGCCACCCCACTCCCAAGTTCTGTGGTGGACACACCCTCTCAGAGCTGGCCTGCCTGGATTCCACTAACACCACAGAAAGCAAGCATGACCCACCACAGGCAGAGAGTGCAGATGACTGCACTAAAAGGAATAGTGACTCAGATACAACAGCAGGGAATAAGCAACACACATAGGATAGTTTGTTGCACTGCCAGGTTCTGGTGAACAGGGGGCACTGCACGTCAGGGCACTCCACGACCTCTTCTTCATAGAGCAGAAGACACAACTGACTTTCTGAACACAGAGAGAGGCAGACAAAATGAGGAGACAGAGAAATGTATCCCAAATGAAACAACAGGACAAGGCCACAGCCAGAGATCTAAGTGAAACAGATATAAGGAAATGCCTGATAGAGAACTTAGAACAACAATCATAAGGATACTCACTGGACTTGAGAAAAAAGAGAAGACAGGAATAAGACCCTTAACAGACAAATAAAAAAGAGCATAGCAGAGATAAGGGGCTCAGTAAATGAAATGAGAAACATACTTGATGGAATGAACAGCAGCATGGATGAAGCAGAGGAACAAATTGATGACCTAGAAGACAGAGTGATGGAAAGTAGTCAAGCTGAACAAAAGAGAGAAAAAAAATTATACAAAATGAGAATAGATTTAGAGAACTCAGTGACTCTATCAAACATAATAATATTCATATTATAGGAGCCCCCAGCAGAAGAAGAGAGAGAAAAGGTGGCAGAAAATTTATTTAAAGCAATAATAGATGAAAACTTCCTTAATCTGGGGAAGGAAACAGATTTCCAGATCCAGGAAGCACAGGGAACTCCCATCAAAATCAACAAAAGCAGACCCACACAAGACATATTGTAAGTAAATTGGCCAAATATAGTGATAAAGAAAAAAATTAAAACAATTTTTTTAATGTTTATTTATTTTTGAGAGACAGAGAGAGACAGAGTGCAAGCAGGGGAGGGGCAGAGAGAGAGGGAGACACAGAATCTGAAGCAGGCTCCAGGCTCTGAGCTGTTAGCACAGAGCCTGATGTGGGGCTTGAACCCACAAACCGTGAGATCATGACTTGAGCTGAAGTCTGGTGCTTAAACGACTGAGCCACCCAGATGCCCCAAGAAAAAAATTTTAAAGCAGCAAGACAAAACAACTTATAAGGGAAAACTCATAAAACTACAGGAAATTTTTCAACAGAAACTTTGCAAGCTAGAGGAAGTGACATGATATATTCAACATGCTGAATGGGGAAAATCTGTAGCCAAGAATACTCTATCCAGCAAGGCTATCTTTCAGAATAAAAGGAGAGATAAAGAGTTCCCAAGACAGAAACTAAAGGATTCATGACCACTAAACCAGCCCTACAAGAAATATTAAAGGGGACTCTGAGTGGAAAGGAGAGAACAAAAGTGACAGTATAAAGGTAGGAAACACAAAAACAGTAAAAATGAATATTTCTTTAAAAAAATCAGTTAAGGAACTCACAAAACAAAAGGATATAAAATGTAACAACATATACCTGAAGTTGGGGAGAAGAGGAGTAAAGAATCCATTCAAAGTTAAACAACCAGCAACTTGGGGCGCCTGGGTGGCGCAGTCGGTTAGGCGTCCGACTTCAGCCAGGTCAGGATCTCGTGGTCCGTGAGTTCGAGCCCCGCGTCAGGCTCTGGGCTGATGGCTCGGAGCCTAGAGCCTGTTTCCGATTCTGTGTCTCCTTCTCTCTCTGCCCCTCCCCCATCCATGCTCTGTCTCTCTCTGTCCCAAAAATAAATAAAAAACATAAAAAAAAAAAAAATTAAACAATCAGCAACTTAAGGTAGAATGCTATTTGCATAAGAGGTTATATAGAAACCTAATGGTGAGGGGCGCCTGGGTGGCGCAGTCGGTTAAGCGTCCGACTTCAGCCAGGTCATGATCTCGCGGTCCGGGAGTTCGAGCCCCGCGTCAGGCTCTGGGCTGATGGCTCAGAGCCTGGAGCCTGTTTCCGATTCTGTGTCTCCCTCTCTCTCTGCCCCTCCCCCATTCATGCTCTGTCTCTTTCTGTCCCAAAAATAAATTAAAAAAAAAAAAAGAAACCTAATGGTGAGCATATATCAAAAACCACTAATAAATATGCAAGTAATAAAGAGAAAGAGGAGATTGAACATGGTGGAGAAATAGGGGGACCCAAAGTTCCCTCGTCCCTCAAACACAGCAGTGTTGAGGTCAAAGCACTTTGAATTCCAAGAGTCCAGGCTGCAGAGTGACAGGGACATCTCCAGGGACCCATGAGGACAACCTGGTGGGCCATAGCTGTGTGATTGCAAACTGGGAGGGATAAAGTAGGCAGCATCCGCACGGATTGGAAGGATCCCCGTCTGCGGAGAGACAAAGGAAGAGAAAGAGAGGCTGGCGAAGCGTAGGACCCTATCTGGACAGGAGACACCACGGACCAGGATGGAGAAAGATCCAATATCTGACTGTGGGGCTTCCTCCGGACTGGGGCCGGCTCCCCAGTTCGCGCACTTGGGAAGGAGGGGAGCCAGCAAGGATCGGTAACTAGTTCAGAGGTGCAATCTGCAGTCGGAGAAAGCAATCCCCTCCCTGGAGTGCTGTAGGAAGAAGGTGTATGACAGCTCAAAGGACCCTGCCTGCGTCCGCCAGCCAGAGGCCAATATTGGTGGGCGGAGTGGCACTTCCCCAGAACTGGGGAGCATGGAGCGGGACCCTTTAAGACATTGGGGTTTAAATACCAGCTGAGTACCATGAAAGCACCAGAGCCAGCAGAGCTGGACAAGCCGTCTGGTTCGTGCCCGAGTGGCACTGAGAGGAGGCCCTCCATCGGTGGGGTGGAGCGCACTTCCCGGGAACTGGGGCGCAGGGAGGATTCTTTAAGACATTTGGGTTTGAAAACCAGACAAGCCCCAGGAAGACGCTGGAGACTGTGGAGTGGAAAAAACAAAAACAAAAACAAAATGGTCTGCTCTCGCCACTCAGCACTGTGAGGACTGCTTGAACAGAGTAGTTTGGGACACCCAGTCTGTGGAGGAAACACTGGGGTGTCACCATTTTTCTCCCCATCACCAACAAGGTGGGGCTTCCGGGAAGGGACAGTGGACCCACAGTGGAGGCAGGACCCACCTACACCAAACCACACCCTTCTCTGCCTGGTACCTGCATATCTAAGGAGCGGGACTGACCATGAGGAACCAGACGTTCCTTCCTCCAGATCAGCACTGCCACCAGGTCCAAGGAACCCAGTGTTTTTGCATTTTCTGATTTAATCTTGGATAATTCTTATCACGTGTGTGTGTGTGTGTGTGTGTGTGTTTTCTTCTTCCTTTTCTCCTTATTTCTTCCCTCCTTTGGGTATTCTGGTTGTTGGTTTGTTTAGGCAGACATATTTAATCTATTCTCTTTATATCTGTTCTATATCTCCTTTTCTTTTCTTTCTCTCTCTCTGGATTAAGCAGTATAGTTTCTCTGTCTGGTGAATTTTCTTTTCTTTTTCCTCACCCCTGTCATTTCTCTTTGTATAGGAGAAGACCTTTTCCATCAACACTGTGCCCCCCCCATCCATTTTGTTTGTTTGTTTGTTGTTGTTGTTCCAGGGCTTTTTCCAGGGCTACTTCAAAGAACAAGTCAAAGCACACCTGGTGGAGGGACCAAACTATCACTATGAGTAGGGAGATAAAACAACTAGAGTCTAAAAAACAGAGAGCAAGTAACATACTCCAAAAAACACCTCCAAAACCAAGCCCTGGACAGTGTATGTCCCCTCTTTTTAAAAAAATTTTATTTATTTTTTTAAATTTACATCCAAATTAGTTAGCATATAGTGCGGCAATGATTTCAGGAATAGATTCCTTAATGCCCCTTACCCATTTAGCCCATCCCCCCTCCCACAACCCCTCCAGTAACTCTCTGTTTGTTCTCCATATTTAAGAGTCTCTTGTGTTTTGTCCCCCTCCCTGTTTTTATATTATTTTTGCTTCCCTTCCCTTGTGTTCATCTGTTCTGTGTCTTAAGGTCCTCATATGAGTGAAGTCATATGATATTTGTCTTTCTCTGACTAATTTCACTTAGCATAACACCCTCTAGTTCCATCCACGTAATTGCAAATGGCAAGATTTCATTCTTTTTGATTGCCGAGTAATACTCCATTGTGTATATATATATATATATATACACCACTTCTTCTTTATCCATTCATCAGCTGATGGACATTTGGGCTCTTTCCATAGTTTGGCTATTGTTGATAGTGCTGCTATAAACATTGGGGTGCATGTGTCCCTTCAAAACAGCACTCCTGTATCCTTTGTGTAAATACCTAGTAGTGCAATTGCTGGGTCATATGGTAGTTCTGTTTTTAATTTTTTGAGGAACCTCCATATTGTTTTCCAGAGTGGCTGCACCAGTTTGCATTCCCACCAGCAGTGCAAAAGAGATCCTCTTTCTCTGCATCCTTGCCAACATCTGTTGCCTGAGTTGTTAATGTTAGCCATTCTGACAGGTGTATGGTGGTATTTCATTGTGGTTTTGATTTGTATTGCCCTGATGATGGGTGATGTTGAGCATCTTTTCATGTGTCTGTTGGCCATCTGGATGTCTTCTTTGGAGAAGTGTATATTCTTGTCGTTTACCCATTTCTTCACCAGATTATTTGTTTTTTGGGTGTTGAGTTTGGTAAGTTGTTTATAGATTTTGGATACTAACCCTTTATCTGATGTGTCATTTGCAAATATCTTCTCCCATTCCATGTGTTGCCTTTTAGTTTCGCTGATTGCTGTGCAGAAGCCTTTTATTTTGGTGAGGTCCCAGTAGTTCATTTTTGCTTTTGTTTCCCTTGTCTCCGGAGATGTGTTGAGTAAGAAGTTGCTGTGGCCGAGGTCAAAGAGGTTTTTGTCTGCTTTCTCCTCAAGGATTTTGATGGCTTCCTGTCTTACATTGAGGTCTTTCATCAACTTTGAGTTTATTTTTGTGTATGGTGTAAGAAAGTGATCCAGGTTCATTCTTCTGCATGTTGCTGTCCAGTTTTCTCAACACCGCTTGCTGAAGAGACTGTCTTTATTCCATTGGGTATTCTTTCCTCCTTTGTCAAAGATTAGTTGGCCATATGTTTGTAGGTCCATTTCTGGGTTCTCTATTCTGTTCCGTTGATCTGAGTGTCTGTTCTTGTGCCAGTACCATACTGTCTTGATGATTACAGCTTTGTAGTATAGCTTGAAGTCTGGGATTGTGATTCCTCTTGCTTTGGTTTTCTTTTTCAAGATTGCTTTGGCTATTCAGGGTCTTTTCTGGTTCCATACAAATTTTAGGATTATTTGTTCTAGCTCTGTGAAGAATGCTGGTGTTATTTTGATAGGGATTGAATGAATATGTAGATTGCTTTGGGTAGTATTGACATTTAACAATATTTGTTCTTCCTATCCAGGAGCATGGAATCTTTTCCCATTTTTTGGTGTCTTCTTCAGTTTCTTTCATAACCTTTCTGTAGTTTTCAGTGTATAGATTTTTCACCTCTTTGGTTAGATTTATTCCTAGGTATTTTATGGTTTTGGTGCAACTGTAAGTGGGTTCGATTCCTTAATTTCTCTTTCTGTTGCTTCATTGTTGGTGAATAGGAATGCAACCGATTTCTGTGCACTGATTTTATATCCTGCAACTTTACTCAATTTGTGAATCAGTTCTAGCAGTTTTTTGGTGGACTCTGGGTTTTCCATATAGAGTATCATGTCATCTGTGAAGAGTGAAAGTTTGACCTCCTTCTGGCCGATTTGGATGTCTTTCATTTCTTTGTGTTATCTGATTGCTGAGGCTAAGACTTCCAATACTATGTTGAATAACAGTGGTGAGAGTGGACATCCCTGTCTTGTTCCTAACCTCAAGGGGAAAGCTCTCAATTTTTCCCCATTGAGGATGATATTAGTGTTGGGTCTTTCATATATGGCTTTTATGATCTCGAGGTATGATCCTTCTCTCCCTACTTTCTTGAGGGTTTTTTTCAAGAAAGGATGCTGTATATTGTCAAATGCTTTCTCTGCATCTATTGGTCATGTGGTTCTTGTCCTTTCTTTCATTGATGTGATGAGTCACATTGATTGTTTTGCAGATATTGAACCTGCCCCACATCCCAAGTATAAATCCCACTGGGTTGTGGTGAATAATTTTTTTAATGTATTGTTGGATCTGGTTGGCTAATAGACCCCTCCTTAATATAGTAGTGCTTGCAGGTGTAGGACATATAACAAACTTTTAAAACACATAAGGGACAGAAAATAAGCCAAAATGATGAAACAGAAGAATTCTCCTCAAAAGAATTTCTAGAAAGAAATGACAGCTAAAGAATTGATCAAAACAGATATAAACAATATAACTGAACAAGAATTCAGAATAATAGTCATAAGATTATTCACTGGGCTTGAGAAAAGCATAGAAGACAGCAGAGAATCTATTGCTGCAGAGATCAAGGAACTAAAAAATAATCATGATGAATTAAAAAATGATATAAATGAGGTGCAAAATAAAATGGATGCGGCCACAGTGCAGGTTGAAGAGGCAGAAGGGAGAATAGGTGAATTAGAAGATAAAATTATGGAAAAAGAGGAAGCTGAGAAAAAGAGACAATAATTCTAGACGAGAGGAGAATTAGAGAACTAAGTGATTCAATGAGGCATAATATCTGTACCATAGGAGTTCCAGAAGAAGAGGCAGAGAAAGGGGTGGAAGCTGTACTTGAACAAATCATAGCTGAGAATGTCCCCAATTTGGGGAAGGAAATGGGCATTGAAATCCAGGAGGCACAGAGAACTCCCTTCAGACATAACAGGAGTCAATCTTCTGCATGACATAAAATAGTGAAATTAGCAAAATACAAAGATAAAGAGAGAATTCTGAAAGGAGCTAGGGACAAATGGGCCTTAACCCACAAGGGTAGACACATAAGGGTAGTAGCAGATCTATCTACTAAAACTTGGCAGGCCACAAGGGAGGGCAGGGAATTTTCAATGTGCTGAATAGGAAAAATATGCAGCTGAGAATCCTTTATCCAGCAAGTCCGTCATTCAGAATACAAAGAGAGATAAAGGTTTTCCCAGACAAACAAAAACTGAAGGAATTCATCACCACTAAACCAGCCCTACAAGAGATCGATCCTAAGGGGGACTCTGTGAGTGGAATGTTGCAAAGACCACAAAGGACCAGAGACAACACTACAAGCATGAAACCTACAGATAACACAATGACACTAAATCCATATCTTTCAATAATAACACTGAATATAAATGGACTAAATGCTCCAATCAAAAGACATAGGATATCAGAATGGATGAAAAACAAGACCCATCTATTTGCTGTCTATAAGAGACCTATTTTAGACTTGAGGATGCTTTCAGAATGAAAATGAGGGGATGGAGAACCATCTATCATGCTACTAGAAGTCAAAAGCAAGCTGGAGTAGCCATACTTATATCAGACAAACTAGGCATTAAACTAAAGGTTGTAAAAAGAGATGAAGTAGGGTATTATATCATAATTATGGGATCTATTTATCAAGAGGAGCTAACAGTTATAAATGTTTATGTACCCAATTCAGAAGCACCCAAATACATAAAACAATTAATCACAAACATAAGCAATCTTTTTGATAAGAATGCAGTACTTGCAGGGGACTTTAATACTCCACTTACAACAATGGACAGATCATCTAGACAGAAAATCAATAAAGAAACAATGGCCCTGAATGATACACTGGACCAGATGGACTTGACAGATATAGTCAGATCTTTTCATCCTTAAGCAGCAGAATACATATTCTTCTAGAGTGCACATGGAACATTCTCCAAGACAGATCACATACTGGGTCACAAAACAGCCCTCAATAAATATAAAAGAATTGAGATCATGCAACACACATTTTCAGATCACCATGCTGTGAAAGTTGACATAAACCACAGGAAAAAGTTTGGAAAACCTCCAAATGCATGGAGGTTACAGAACATCCTACTAAATAATGAATGGGTCAGCCAGACAATTAAAGAAAAAATATATGGAAACAATGAGAATGAAACCACAACAGTCTAAACGCTTTGGGATGCAGCAAGGCAGTCCTAAGAGGAAAATACATTGCAATCCAGACATATCTCAAGAAACAAGAAAAATCCCCAATACCAAATCTAATAGCACACTTAAAGGAACTAGAAGCAGAACAGCAAAGAAACCCCAAGGTCAGCAGAGGAAGAGCAATAATAAAGATTAGATCAGAAATAATATAGAATAAAAAACCCAGTAGAACGATCAATGAAACTAAGAGATGGTTTTTTTGAAAAAATAAATAAAATTGATAAACGTCTAGCCAGACTTCTCAAAAAGAAAAGAGAGGACCCAAATTGATAAAACCAGTAATGAAAATGGATTTATCACAACTAATCCCTCAGAAATACAAACAATTATCACAGAATACTATGAAAAATTATATGACAACACACTGGAAAACCTGAAGGAAATGGACAAATTCCTAGACACCCACACACTACCAAACTCAAACAGGAAGAAATAGAAAGTTTGGACAGACCCATAATTAGTGAAGAAATTGAATCAGTTATCAAAAATCTCCCAACAAATAAGAGTCCTGGGCCAGATGGCTTCCCAGGGGAATTCTACCAGACACTTAAAGCAGAGTTAATACCTATCCTTCTTAAGCTGTTCCAAAAAATAGAAAGGGAAGGAAAACTTCCAGACTTATTCTATGAGGCCAGCATTACCTTGATTCCCAAACCAGACAGAGATCCTACAAAAAGGGAGAATTACAGGCCAATATCCCTGATGAACAGGGTTGCAAAAATTCTGAACAAGATACTAGCAAATTGAATTCAACAGCATATAAAAAGAATTATTCACCATGTTCAAGTGGGATTCATTCTTGGGGTGCAGGGCTGGTTCAATATTTGAAAATCAATCAATGTGATACATCACATCCATAAAAGAAAGGATAAGAACCATATGATCCTGTCAATACATGCAGAAAAAGCATTTGACAAAATACAGCCTCTCCTTAATAAAAACCCTCAAGAAAGTTGGGATAGAAGGAACATACCTAAACATCATAAAAGCCATATATGAAAAGCCCACAGCTAATCTTATCCTCAATGGGGAAAAACTGAGATCTTTCCCCCGAGATCAGGAAACAACAGGGATGTCCACTCTCACCACTGTTGTTTAACATAGTGTTGGAAGTCCTAGCATCAGCAATCAGACGACAAATGAAATAAAAGGCATAAAAATTAGCAAAGAAAAAGTCAAACTTTCACTTTTCACAGACGACATGATACTCTACATGGAAAACCCGAAAGACTCCACCAAAAAGCTGTTAGAACTGATACATGAATTAAGCAGAGCTGCAGGGTACAAAATCAATGTATAGAAATCAGTTGCATTTCTATACACCAATAATGAAGCAACAGAAGGAGAAATCAAGAAATCGATCCCATTTGCAATTGCACCAAGAGCCATAAAATATTAGGAGCAAACCTAACCAAAAATGTAAAAGATCTGTATGCTGAAAACTATAGAAAGCTTTTGAAGGAAATTGAAGAAGACACAAAGAAATGGAAAAACATTCCATGCTCATGGATTGGAAGAATAAATATTGTTAAAGTGTCAATACTATCCAAAGCAATCTACACATTCGATGCAATCCCAATCAAAATTGCACTGGCATTCTTCTCAAAGCTAGAACAAAGAATCCTAAAATTTGTATGGAACCAGAAAGAGTCCAAATAGCAAAAGTAATGTTAAAAAAGAAAGCCAAAGCAGGAGGGATCAGAATCCTAGATTTTAGCCTCCACTACAAAGCTGTAGTCATCAAGACAATATGGTATTGGCACATAACAGACACATAGACCAATGGAATAGAATAGAGAATGCAGAATTGGACTGACAAATATATGGCCAACTAATCTTTGACAAAGCAGGAGAGTATCCAATGGAAGAAAGATAGTCTCTTTTTATTTATTTTTTTATTTTTTATTTATTTTTATTTATTTTTAAATTTTTTTTTTAACGTTTATTCATTTTTGAGACAGAGAGAGACAGAGCATGAACGGGGAGCGTCAGAGAGAGGGAGACACAGAATCTGAAACAGGCTCCAGGCTCCGAGCTGTCAGCACAGAGCCTGACGCGGGGCTCGAACCCACGGACCGTGAGATCGTGACCTGAGCCGAAGTCGGCCGCCCAACCGACTGAGCCACCCCGGCGCCCCTAGATAGTTTCTTTAGCAAATGGTGCTGGGAGATCTGGACAGCAACATGCAGAAGAATGAAACTAGACCACTACACCATACACAAAAATAAATTCAAACTGGATGAAAGACCTAAACGTGAGACCTGAAACCATCAAAACCCTAGAGGAGAACACAGACAGTAAGCTCTTTAACATCAGCTGTAGCAACTTTTTCTAAGTATGTCTCTTGAGGCAAGGGAAATAAAAGCAAAAATAAACTATTGAGACTTCATCAACATAAAAAGATTCTGCACAGTGAAGGAAATAATCAATGAAACTAAAAGGCAGCCTACAGAAAGGGAGAAGATATTTGCAAATGACATATCTGATAAAGGATTAGTATCTAAAATATATAAAGAACTTATAAATCTCAACACCCAGAAAACAAATACTCCAATTAAAAAAATGGTACACAGTGTTACCTGGCTGGCTCAGTTGGTAGAGCATGCAACTCTTGATCTCAGGATGTGAGTCTGAGCCCCACATTGGTTGTAGAGATTACTTAAATATAAAATCTTTTTTTTTAAAATTTTTTTTCAACGTTTATTTATTTTTGGGACAGAGAGAGACAGAGCATGAACGGGGGAGGGGCAGAGAGAGAGGGAGACACAGAATCTGAAACAGGCTCCAGGCTCCGAGCCATCAGCCCAGAGCCTGACGTGGGGCTCGAACTCACGGACCGCGAGATCGTGACCTGGCTGAAGTCGGACGCTTAACCGACTGCGCCACCCAGGCGCCCCAATATAAAAGCTTTAAAAAAATGGGCAGAACAGACATTTTCCAAAGAAAATATCCAGATGGCCATCATACATGAAAAGATGTTCATCATGACTCACGATCAGGGAAACGCAAATCAAAATTACAATGAGATATCAACCCATACCTGTCAGAATGACTAAAATCAACAACACAAGAAACAACAGGTATTAGGATGTGGAGAAAGGGGAACCCTCTTACACTGTTGGAAGGAATGCAAACTGGTGAAGCTACTCTGGAAAACAGTATGGAGTTTCCTCAAAAAATTAAAGTAGAACTTCTGTATGATCCCATAGTCACACTTCTAAGTATTTATCCAAAGTTACAAAAACACTAATTCAAGGGAATACACATACTCCAATGTTTATAGCAGTATTATTTACAATAGACAAATTATGGAAGCAGAAAGTGTCCATCAACTGATGAATTGATAAAGAAGAGGAATATTACTGAGCCATAAAAAAGAATGAAGTCTTGCCATTTGCAATGATGTGGATGGATCTAGGGAGTATAATGATAAGTGAAATAAGTCTGTCAGAGAAAGACAAATGCCATATGATTTCCACTCATATGTGTAATTCAAGAAACAAAACAAATGAACAAAGGGAAAGAGAGAGAGAGAGAGAGAGACAGAGAGAGAGAAACCAAGAAACAGACTCTTAACTATAGAGAACAAACTGTTGGTTACCAGAGGAGAGGTGGGTGGGGGAATGGGTGAAATAGGTAATGGGGATTAAGGAGTGCATTTGTGATGAGCACTGGGTGATATATGGAAGTGCTGAATCATTATATTGTACACCTGGAACTAATATAACACTGTATGTTAACAAAATGTAATTAAAATAAAAACCTAAAAACAAAAAAACCCTAAAAACAACAAAAAAAACACACCCAAAACATGGCACCTGGGCTCTCATAGGGGTGTCCCAGGTGGACTCTATCACCTGTCATGACCTCATCTTGGAAATGACCCAGCATTTTCCCCCTAGACACAGCTCCAGTAAATTCAAAGTGAACCCAGCTGGCCTTTTTAATTTTTAATTTATTTTTTAAAATTCAGGGTTGTTAACCTATAGTGTATTATTGGTTCAGGAGTAGAACCCAGGGACTCATCATTTACATATAACACCCAGTCCCCATCCCAACAAGTGCCCTCCTTAATGCCCATCACCCGTTTTGCCCATCTCCCCACACAACTTCCCTGCAGCAACCCTCAGTTCTCTGTATTTAAGAATCCTTTATGGTTTGCTTCTCTGTTTTTATCTTATTTTTCCTTCTCTTCCCCTATGTTCGTCTGTTATGTTTCTTAAATTCCACATATGAGTGAAATCATGATATTTATCTTTCTCTGACTTAGTTCGCATAGCATAATACACCCTACTTCCATCCAAGTTGTTGCAAATGGCAAGGTTTCATTCTTTTTGACAGCTGAGTAATATTCCATTGTATTCCATATAATTATATATGTTCCATATAATATTCATATATATATGTGTGTGTATATATATATATATATATATACCACGTCTTCTTTATCTGTTCATCAGTTGATGGACTTTTGGGCTCTTTCCATAATTTGGCTATTGTCGTTAGTGCTGTTATAAACATTGGGGTGTGTGTGTCCCTTTGAACCAGCATTTTTGTATCCTTTGTGTAAATACCTAGTAGTACAATTGCTGGGTTGTAGGGTAGTTCTATTTTTGATTTTTTGAGTAACATCTATACTGTTTTACAGAGTGGCTAGCCTGCCTTTCAGTGCGAGGCATGTCAGCAGCACATGGGAAAGAGCTCAAGAGCTGGGTGGTCTTGTTGCTGCTAAGTTAGAAAATCATTGGCTTCAGTTGGAAGCTGGGGGAGGAAAGAAGAGGGGGAGGCTCAGGAGAATCTGGAGGAGGCCTTTTGCTGGGGATATAGGCCCTGGGCATGTCTGGCCTATAAAGCAGGTCCATGCACGGGCTCTCTGGACTTGGTCAGAGTCTGCTTTTAGTCATCTTGGCCTGGAAGGAAGGAAAGAGGCAGCTCCCAGAGAGCCCTGGACTGGAAGTGAGAGGTGATGTCGTGGGGCCTGGTGTAACTCTGGGGGTGTGAGGGAGGCTATGGAGGGACAGTGGAGGAGTGAAGACGGGAAGGGCACAGAGAGACTGTACATGCAGGGAAGGGCTTTCTGGAGCAGGGTGTACGTGAAGGGGGCCTACTGTACTCCCCCCAGCAGCTGCTTCCCAGGGCCAGAGTGTTCCCCTGATGCTGAAACCCTCACAGAAACAGACAGTGCTGTCCCAGCTCCTGGCGCATGCACACACACACACACACACTCTCCTGTGGACACACACCCACACTCTTACACATACGCACTCATGCACACACACCCTCACAGTCATGCATGCACTCCCATGTGTACACACTCACCCAGACTCTCACACACATATTCATTCATCTTTACACACTCCCACGTACACACACTCTCATTCACATATACAAAAATCACAGTGATACACATATACACATTGACTCACATACACAATCACATACTCATATGTACAAACAATACCCCACTCACACCACACATTGTCACAATCTCATATTCTCACAGACTCACTAGTCACTTTCATACACTCACACACACAAACAACACCCCACTCACATATATCCTCACACATAGACTCACACATACTTACACACTGATGCACACAGGAACAAAACCTCTTACACACTCACGTATTAACAGTCACATACAAACTCACAAAATCACTCACCCACATACTCACAAACACACAAAAACACTCCTCTCACTCTCACACTTGCCTCGGGACTACCGCTTTCACTCATTGGTGGAAACCCACCTGCTCTTTCCCTCACGTGCAGGGTGCATTGGGACCACCTGGGAGCTTTTGTTTTCCTCCATTTTTTAAAACGAATATTCTCAAGTGTACAGAAATGTAAAAGGAAGATTGCAACGAACATCTGTCTACCCACCACCTGGCTTCAACAATTGTTAACACTTTGTCATAATATTATTTTTGCCTGAGTATTTGACAGTTTATCTCTACCCACTGCATCTTTCTCTCCCTCACCCCCCTCACATTATGGATTCACATTTTTAGTTATTATTTGCTTTATAATACCTTATAATCATTAGTCTGTTTGATGCTTACGTTTCTCCAAATTTATCCAGCAGAAGCCCCTTCAAGGGGCCTTCTGAGTCCTTTTGACTGAAGCATTTCTTTCGTTTTGGCCTAACAAAGCATCCCAGCTTCACCTGTCCTTTCCCTGTCCCTGCACCAGAACTGGTCATTTCTCCAAGGAGCCCTGGTTTCTGTTGGTGAGGGGGTATTTGGAAACCAAAAACTGCACTCTGGGTGTGATCATTACCGCTAGGATATCAGTTTCTAGGCCTTTTCAGTGGATAGAGGTAGGAGACTTATTTTTTAAATCATGAACTTGTATTAATATTTAAAATTCCAATTTTATGTTGAAGATTTGTTTACTTTATATTTGCATCTTTTTTCTCTTACAGTGAAAAATTTGATTTCTAACTGTATTTACACAAATGTCTTCCTTGGTCTCACACCCTGGTCTTGGCCTCTTTGCCTCAAAGCCTATGCTGTTCATCATCTGCCCACTGCTCACTCTGCCACTGGAGCCCTGCTAAGCCCAGCTTTCAGGTGGGTGTCAGGTGGGTACAGTCAGTAGCACCCATAAGTTTCTGATGAATTGTCCATTTCCCCACTGAACTCTGATAGGTTCCCGGGGAGAATGCAGTCTTAGCCAAATGTGAAGCACAGTTTTATCTCCCAGAGTAGACTAAATCACTCTTTTTTTTGTGGAACCAGTCAGGAGAGATGTTTCCTGTTTCAGCTGGATTCCAGAGACAGAATTAGGTTGAAATGGGAAGCTGATATTGGAGAAGGAGAGCAATGCAAATCAGTGAGAAAAATAGGACCATTTAAGAAATGAGTCGGCATAACTGTCTAGATATCTGGGGGAAAAGAGAATTTATCTGCCTCCTACCTTACACCAGACTAAATTTTGGACAGACCAAGGCTTTAAAACTAAAATATAAAACCATAAAGATAACTAGAAAAAACTTGAGATTAAAAAAATTTTTTTGTAATCTTATTTTAGGGAAAGCTTTTCCCAGCATGGAAACTGCAAAACCATAAATGAAAAGTGATAGATTCAACTATAAGACAGTTAAAAAAAGTTCCACACCGAAAACTAGAAATATATAAGCAGTCAAGAGGCAAACACAGACTAGGGTAGATATTTACATAAAAAGTGCTCATGTCCTTACTAGAAGGTTTCCTACAATTACCTATAGAAAACTGCCAAAGGCCATAAGGACACAGAAAAAAGCTTTGCCGGAAAGCAAAAGCATATAGCTCTTAAGCCATCATGACAAATGGAAGTTCAACCTCACTTCTCACTTCTAATGAGAGAAATACAATTAAAGGTCCAATGAGTTACCATTTCCAGCTACTAGGTGGTCAAGGAACATGATTCTTGTTAGCAAGCTTGTGGGTCAATGGATACTCTCATACATTGGTGAAGGGAGTATGGAATTGATCCAGTGTCTATGGAAGGCACTCTGTCAGTATCTGTCAAGGTAGAAAGTACACAGAAATTATTTTGCAGCCATACAATCACTCATAGGAGTGGCATTTGTCTCAGGTCATGCACTGCAATATTGTTAGCAGTTGCATTACATTTGGACACCTGTCTATCACAAGGCACCATTAAATATATTCTGATATATTCAGGTACAGAATATGATGCAGCTAACTAAAAGTGTGAGGAGGCACCCTAACTGCTGATGTGCATTGATTTCCAAAGTGAAAACTATGAGATGGGGAGAGAGTGCTATTTGTCACAGTGGAGTTAAATCTGGGCAGGTATATGCACAGCCTGTGTCTGGACAGAGGCCCAGGACCTGGTGTGGGGGAGGGAGGGAGGGGATATTTTCACTATAAGGCTTTTGTATCTCTAAACTTTTTAATGTTGATATTAGGAATAACATCTTACACATTAAATTTTACGTATTAAAAATAATTTTTAAAAATTACTGGAAAAAAATTGATCTGGTTGATAGGTTTCTTCCAGGGAATACTGTATCACACCTCCAACCGTGAGGAGATGTGGGGATTTCTGAGGCCACAGCTGGCCTGGGAACCCTAAGGCCATGTGGGGACTTGTGGTCACCACCCTTAGAACATGAAGTGTAGTTCATATCATAGAAAAAATGGGGGCCTGGAGAAAAATCTCTATCAGTCAGCGCATGCACTATAATACAGGTTTATGGCATCTCCATGTCTTATGGCCACTAGAATCTATGTCTTACATTCATGTCTGTGGGTGGCTGGGATGGCTGTGCTTCGAGGCTGGGAGGCAGATGAGACCCAAGCACTAGCAGTGCAAGAGGGTATCCAACTGCATTAGCATGAGTGTTGCACCTGTTAGCATCCCATTTGTCAAAGCAAGTCCCATGGCCAGCACCTAGAACTGTGGAGTAGAGGAGCATGATGTGCTGAGGCTGGGTCTGAGGGAGTGAAGCCTTGAGGCTCATAGTGCATACAGTATGCTTCCTTACACACTTACTTCATGTGTCCTTCCTCAGAATCTACAGGGCACGTGGCAGTTTTAAGGAAGAGTCTTTCTTTGTCCACCTCATTTTCTTTCCAAAGGTTTCTTAGCCAAAGTTGTGTGAGTCAATACAATTCCTTCTCCACCTGACAGAAAGCATGGATAGGGTAGCAATAACCAGAATAAAAGGACAAAAATGGCTCAGCACATTAAAGGTTAATACAATTACTGGAATACTGATTCTGTAGCAGCCAGCCACAGACCCGGAAATCTGTCTAAATGCCTCCCAAACACCAGTGGAGAAACAGGGATGGGTTGATGCATGTAGAGGCAAACCTCTGAGAAACCCCAGAATCCCCAGTGTCTGGTGAAGACAATGGAGTGCTGAATGATCTCCCACCACAAGTTGCCCAGTGCACTCCAGTAATAGGGCTGGTTTGGGAAGGATTTGGGGCTTGCAGGGGTGCTTCACTCTGTTTCCCATAGCATCGCAGTAAAGCCAGCACTGGTTCAGGGGTGCCTGGCTGGTCTTTGTGGGCCATGTATGAGAGTTTAAGTGAGAAACTCCTGATGTGTAGCACTGATGCAGCATTGGTTTACTTCTGCCCAAGAGGATGCCAGGGAAGAGTGTTGGCTAAAGATGATGAACACAGGTGGAGCAGACATCCTGCCCAGAAAAACAACTATCTGTAAAACTGAGGAAGATTCATGCATCCAGGGAAGAAGCCAAGCACAGGCATCCAGAGCAGAAAGGAGAGACCCTTTCACTGTCATCTCCAACTGTGAGCTCTTGGGCTGGGTCATTGTCTCTGAAGTGTTGGTATACTTAGGGATGACAGAGGCCAGCCTGGTGAGAAGTGGCCTTCCCAGATGGAGATTCATGAAGGGTAGGAGTGGCTGCCAGTGTTACATTCTGAGTATTTGTGCTAGAGGCTGGCTCAGGATGGAACTACAAGTGTGGGCTCTACTGCTAGGTGAGGAGACTTCAGTGGGCTTTGTCAGATCATCAGGAGTGTACCTTGCAAAGATTTCACGATATCTGTGACCAAGCTTTGAGGGGACCCCATCCACAATGCATATGAATCCTGGGCACATGGATAATCTCATTGTAGGGACATTTTATGGATGGCACTTTTATAATCCAGAGATGGTGCCATTAAAACTATTGTAAGGTCATTAGAGCACAAACCCACCAGCTGGGTGGATAGGATTTGGTTACATTGAGAGGGCCATGGATAAAGAGGGAGTGACTCTTTTAAGCATTGCTTCCATTGGTATCATTTAATGTAGAAGGAGGTGATCTATGGGTCAGAATCCATGCCTGGTGGCATGCTAGTCAAAGCTCTTCTAACAGAACCTGCCAGCACCAGCACTTAGCAATCCTGCAGTGCAGTTGTGTACCTGGCTGATTTTGTTCCCGCACATCTCCTGAGACAGGGGGTCTACTAGCAACCCTATTATCCAGGCTGTGCACCGTAAGAGTAATAGTCACAACCAAGGGGGGGATTTACATTTGGGTAGCTTGCAGGGGCATCCTTTGGGGAAAACAATCTGGATGCTGACCAAGGGCAGTATGGCTGCTTTGGAGCAAGAGGTTCTTTACCTCTTTGTCTGTGGTCGGTTAGGGCTTGGCCTGGGTCTGCTGATAGAAGCCACCAGATCCCAGGGTTTCATTTCCTAATGTGACTGACATCCACTTGGTGAAGGGCCTCTTCTCCTGTGAGATTCACACATTTCTGCTATTTGTCCTGGAGCTATAATGTCAATCTCCTGCAAAATCTGTGATGAATCTGGTTTAATTCGCCAGGATTTATCACCTGAATAGTGAGGCAAAGCTGGTGGCCTTAGCTTCATATCTGGTTATGGATCATCATCTGGGCCAATAAATCTGTAGAATTATGATCTATAAACAATTTAGTAGGGGTTTTCCCTTGGGATTTTTATCCTAAGGGGGTCAGACTGCATAATCTTCCCCTGTTCAAGTTGCCATCATGTGGAAAATGGAGAGACAATGGGAAGAACAGATATGTATGATGTCCTTCCTGATGTCAGAGGAGTGGGGATTCCCTGAAGCACTAGATGGGAGTTCTTAGCAGAAGACTGGTAACTGGTGGGGCGTGGGCATGGAGACCTGAGGGCCAGGGATCAAGCAGTATTGGAGACTGGGCTAAAATTTCTGTCCATGTAGGGGACTTCCTGTTGTTTAAAAGCTTGAGGAACACATCTTTGAATAGGCCATTGTCCCTCTCTATATGTCCACCCACTTGGAGCTGGCAAACTAGGTGGAGATTCCTCAAGATTCCACGTTATAGAGACTGTAACTGATCTGCCTGGGAGGTGAAACGGGTATCTTAATCTGAATCTATGATGTCTGGTGGACCAAAGGGGATGAGCACATATCTGGTTAAGAAGGAGATTCCATGATGAGCAGGACTGGTGCTTTGTGTATTGGTATATCCCAGAGCTGAGTAGCAGTTCCCAGGCCACTTCTGTGGGCATTTTACATTTAGTGAGGAGCTTGCTAACTCCCTTGGGCATTTTGGGTGGCTTTGACACTGGGTGCTCAGGCTATTAGATCTTGTGCCCCCACGTGCCGTGGGTAAGGAACCATGATATCCCATAGTGTTGGGTGGTGAGGTGAAACAGCAGCAAGGTGCACAGCAACAGAGGGACCGAGGGCTCCAGCTGCACCTGCTTTTGTGAGGAGCTACATCTTCCCGAGTGAGGGTGCCCTTAATGTATTGGTTAGGACTTGGAGTTTCAGTGCTACACACAAACATAGTGGAGTATCTCTCTCCCCCTAAGGGCATTGCCTGGCACCTTTACCCAGAAGCTCACCCTTGGGTGGGGGTTGCCACTAGTGTGTCCTGGCTGTTAACTAACACAACAGGACCTTTCAAAAATCCTAGCCAATTCTCCTAACAGTTGATAGGTCCATGTTTAGAGTTGAGAAACACACCCCAAATTTAATACCCACTGGGGAGTTCATCTTCTGTGGAATGTTAGCAGTTAGAAGACACATTCAGGGTACCTCAAGCTAGCTTCAATGAGTGACACCCCTAGATTTGGGAGAACTCTGGCTGTTTCTTTCCCAGCTTTCACTTTGGGATGGGAATTTGAGGCAGCACTCTGCATAAGCAGTACATTGCTGAGAAAAGCAGTGTGAATGAATACCAGCAAGTGGTGGATCTGTCTCTCCAGATAGAATTACCTGTCTGCAGAGCCAGACCACCATCCACAGCTAAAAGGCATTCTCATTGGGCAATAGCAAGCACGCCTCTACCATCCTGTTTGTGATGTTAGTCTTAAATTAACATCTTTTAAGTGGAGCATAGGGTGCTGGATGGTGAGCCATAATTCAAAAACAGACCACAGGAAAAATTTCAGTAGAGTTCATTACTCACAAGTTCAAGAGCAAGGACATGGCAGGCCTCAAGACACCAAGCAGGGAGATCAGGGTGGAGTGCAGGCAGGGAGAGCCATAGGACCTGTGACTCATGCATTTGTTAGATTCCTTGGGTAGAGTGCTTTGGGGTTCCCAGGCTAAGTCTGGGTTGGTTAATCCAAAACAAAGAGAGTGGAGTTTTGGTGAGCTCCACAGGTGTCTTATCTAAGGGATGCACAAAGGGAAAGTCCTGGAAGGAGGGGGAGACTGATCACAAGGACCATTGGTAAGTCCTATCAGAAACTAACTTGTGACTCTATGGGCCATTATATAGGGCATGCACTTGCATGTGGGGCTAGTGTCAATTTATATTTCCCACAGGCTGCTTAGCCAAATGAAATGGATGTCAAGGCAGCAGTACCATGGAGTAGCTTAGCTAAACTCTCCAGAAGATCCAAACAAGTAATGGCTTAAAACAACAAAAGTTTATTTCTTGTTCATGGGACTCACCTGGACTATTGAACAGATCTGAGGGCAGCACTTTTCCTTGCTCATTTCCATGGTCACTGAGGGACATAGGCTGATAGAGCCTCTGCCATTTTGGATACTTGACTTCTAAAGGGAAGAGCGTGGGAGCCTTTTGAGGGTGGCCAGAGCTCAGGCACAGGCACTGGCACTCTCATCTGTAAGGAGGCTGGGATGCAGCCTGGCTGTGTGTTCAAGAGGACCAGCTGGCTACTGTCTGCAACAGTTGCCTCAGGATGCCTTAGAGGTATGGAAACCATCTGTGACCAAGAAGTGTAATTACTGCTCTTTGTAATGGTGAAACCCTGGAAACAACCCAATATCTAGCAATGAGAAATTAGCAAAAATATCTATGCAGTGTGACATTGCATGGCTACTAGAGGTCATGCTTTGGGGGATATTTAAAGAATAAAATGAAATGATAGTATAAAATATTAACTGACAAAAGCAGGGCACCAAACTGAATATTCAATATCTCACCTTTGAAAAATCTAGAGCAGATGAATATGTACTGAATTAATAACAGTGGTTCTCTCTGGGAAGGAGAATTATGGATAGCTTTTATTTGTTCTTCATCTTTCCCTATTTCCTAATTTCCTGCAATGAATACAGATTTACAGTCAGAAGAAATGATACAAAACTACATGCTGATTTACAAGGAACAGGCTTGGAGGCCCTTCCCTCCTCTCATGTCTTTGTAACGACCTGGTCTGTGTTGATTGATTTTCTCATGGGCAGATCAGGGAGCCCTGCTGCAGCCTGGCAGAACTAAATTGGGTATTGGCCCAGCAGGCCTGGCAGCAGACTCAGGCATTGTCCATCTCTCTCCTTGGCTTTGCTTTCTCTAGAGGGTCCACCTTTTCTGCTCTGATTCTCACAGAAAGTAGAGCATGGGCTCACACTGCAGCCTAGACCTTTGGGGCAGAATGAGGGGAGGTCCTGAGGGGCCCTTACCCAAGCAGACCCCCACCCTGGCATCCAGGTGCTGTTGTTGCACTGGGAGGGCCATGGAGAAAGCATACTCCCCACACATTGACTGCGTTATCTATTTACTCCACAGACCAGCTCTGAAATAGTGTTTGCTTAGTCAGCCAATGAGAAGGCAGCCTCAGGCAGGGAAGCACACAGTCATAAATGGTTGAGAATGGATGCAAAGATGTATGTGCCTGATTGCAAAGCCCTAGAGAAAAGTGTGCTTTACTCCCACTGAACTGATAGAAGCTCAGTGAACTTTTCCTTTCCTGAGGAATGGGCCATAAAAGGACAGTACTTTTCCTCTGCAGTCTGAGGCTGTCATGATGAAAATGCTGACCTGTGACCTCCTGGATTTTTGGAGATACTTCTCTGTTAGAAGCAGGTCCAGCAGTAGTCTGGATGCAGAAGGGTAAGCACCCAGGGTCCAGATAGACTGGCCTGGAAATACTAGTCCTTGAGACAGAGCCCAGCAGCAGGCACTAGTGGGTAGATGCAGGCAAGCTGGGGGCATTTAGGAGTGAGTCAGGAGCAGCCCACAGTCTCAGGGCTGGAAGTACCATTGGGGGCCTGGCCTCTCTTGCACTGTGTCCAGCACTGCTAAAATTCATTTTTATTGATATTTCGGGTAAATATCATACTGGTTCTGCCAGAAGAGACTGCCAATTTCCATTTTGTATAAGCCAGAAGTTGGCAAAGGATATAACTGCAGCTGTGGGGCACAGGACGTGTGGCTGGCTGGGGAGTTGACGGGTTGGTTCCAGACTCCTGTTCCTTTAGTCACTGTGTGGCTCCTGACATGGCACTGGCCTTTCCACAGGAGCTGACAGGAAGCTTTCCAGAGACAAGGCCCTGGGAGGCAGTGACAGGAGTCCAGAGCCAAGCTCTTTCCAGGGACAAGGGCTTGGGAGGCAGTGACAGGAGCCCAGGGCTGAGCTCTTTCCAGGGACAAGGCCCTGAGAGGCAGTGACAGGAGCCCAGGGCCGAGCTCTTGGCTCAGAGCTGCTCCAGGTGGGCCCAGCTTAAGGCAGGACCTCCCTGGACTACAGCTGGCAGACCCCACAGGTCAGGGTGAATAAGCAAAAGCGGTCACTGGTGCAGGGGGTGGTGAGGACAGGCTAAGTCCAGCCTCAGAGGTGGAGGACCTGGGGCGGGGGCAAGTCCCATGGTCAGTCCAACACACAAATGGCAGAGATAGGGCATGTCCAGCCTGTCTTCAGTGACACTGTCCCTGACACTGTCCTTCCTTAGGTGCTCCTTTCTCTGTTCCTGATTAGTTTCACCTCTATCATCCACCCAACCCCGGTAAAAATCTGTGTTCAGGCAAGTGTTTGACATTACCCTGTCTAGGAACACAAGCGGGCTTGTTGGTGGAAAAGGGCTGGGCTACTGTGGTTATTGTCATCTCCCTCTAGGAGATGTTGGCCACAGCCTGCTGTTCTGCAGGGATTTCTATTTCCAGTCTCATGCCTAATTAGATTATGGAAAACTTTGAAGCCTCAGATAGCAGATAGGAGGTCAATTAAGGCATCAGAGCAACAGCAACTTTTTTTTTGAGTGGAGTTTCTTGGTAGTTGAGAAATTACAACAAAAATAACAATATTAAATCATACTTTAATGAATGTTCATCATGAAGCAACACTTTTCCTACATTATCTCATAAACCTTTATTTTACTGATGAGGAAATAGAGTAGGGAGCTTAAGCAAAGCAGGATCCCAAAGTCAGTGGAACAGGTGGTGCCAGCCCAGTTGCTGATTCCTTGCTCTCCAGCACTGTACCACCCCAGTGGCTGCAGGCACCTCCTCCCTGCCCCTCTGTTCTCCTTCCTGTGTGCGTAGAAACCAAGGCCTCGCTGTTACTGTCACTGGCTGTGGTACCCATGTAGGGCTGCACTTCTTCACCCAGTCCAACCCCCTCCCAGTCCAAGCCCCTCTGTGGGTGGCTTAGTCAAGCAGCTTTTGCATTTGGCTGATTTAGGTGGAGCAGGGGTAGGAGGGGTACGGTGGGGGGAGGCAAATGCTGGGGCTCTGGATAAGTTCCTTAGCTCTGAACAAGGGTCCCAGAAGAAGGGCAGCCATTCTCACCTCTAGTGTTTCTATGTCTGGATGTGGCCCCTTCCCAGCCTGGTGGTAATGCCACATTTAGCAGAGGGTAAAGACATGAGAAGGCTGTGCTCCAGCCAGCCATGGCCGCCTAGTTATGAGACCCACTCATACTTGCTGTTAGCAGCGCTTTTGGTTGGCTGCGGCTCCCTGCTGAATCACTCTACCCGAGACAGCCCAGGTCTGCACTGAATGTCTTGATAGCTTAACTCATTTAAGTTTGCCTCACTCACTGTGTGATGTGGTTTTTGTTCCAGAATGTGGGCTTAATGATTTCAAGAAATCCTTGTGTGGTCTTCATGCAAACCTTAATTTAAGATCCCCCAGTTGTGTGTAAGGAACTAGATGTTCTGGAGACCTCCTACCTCTGTGAGCTGTGATTCTGGGGTCTAGTGTGGAAAATGCAGGTAGGCCTCTTTCCCTGAGTAAATGCTTTCACAATCAGGTTTGCTTTTGGCAGAGAATAGGATACATGGCATCTAATTTTTTCGGTCTTTGTGAATACCACACACATGTCTGAAGATCCTAAAGGTCTAGCTGCATTTTTATTATTTTATTTTTTAATTTTTTTATTAAAATTTTTTCTTTTACATTTATTTATTTTTGGGAGACACAGAGAGAGCACAAGTGGGGGAGGGGCAAGGAAAGAATGAGACACAGAATCTGAAGCGGGCTCCAGGCTCTGAGCTGTCAGCACAGAGCCCAACGCGGGTCTCAAACTCACAAACTGTGAGATCATAACCTGAGCTAAAGTCGGACGCTTAACCGACTGAGCCTCCCAGGCCCCCGGGTCTAGCTGCATTTTTAAAAATGAAATGAAAAAAGGGAGGGAAACACAATGACACATATGCAGTGAAATCGAAGGTGGAATCTGGTGTGAGCTAACAGGCACAGACTGAGACCCATCACCCACCCCTTCATTCACCCTGCTACAGCCCCTCCTGTCCAGGGTGCCCTTTTGATGAATGGTGATGAGAGGTGGCACTGATGGGATTACTGAAGAAAGGATGAGAATTTCTAGGTGATGGCCATGGCCAGACCCAGAGGAGGAGCCCATTTTAGTTTGTCTTCTCTAAAACTATTTTTCCTAGATGATCACATTATGGTTTCTCTTGGCGAGTTTAATTGCCTGACTACTGATCTTTCAATTGCGAAGTTAGAAATTTCTGGGCTTCTCTCCCCTGGAATGAAATGTTTCATGAATGTCATGAGCACCTCCCTGGGAATGGAGCCCATCATTGCATTGAGCCTTCCTATGGAGGCCTGGCTAAGTTTCAACCAAATCTCTCCCTCCCTAATGTGAATTTATTTAACTTCCCTCTGTTTTTATGAAACACATTTTGGAAGACATTGGAACAAACAAGCTTCACACCTTTGTTGTCTTCTGATGCCAATTTCCCCTGCCTTTGAGTTGCTGAAAATCCAGTCTTTTTTTTTTTAAAGACTTTTTATTTATTTATTTTGAGAGAGAGAGAGAGAGAGAGAAAGAGAGAGAGAGAGAGAGAGAGAGAGAGAGAGAATCTTAAACAGGCTCCATGCCCAGTGCATAGACTGATGTGGGGCTCAATCTCACGACCATGAGTTTATGACCTGAGCCGAAATTAAGAGTCAGATGCTCAACCTACTGAGCCACCCAGGCACTTGGAAAATCCAGTCTCTCTATCAAGCTCTCATCCCTCTCTAAAAGTGTGCCCTGAGAAGAGGCTGTCTTGGGAGTGCAGGATTTGATGGGCACAACCATGTTTACCCTTGGGAAAAGGATCATGGAGTGGTGCTATAGGGTTTTCAGAAAACAGTTCTCCTGGGCTGTCCACTGTGAGGGGGCCAAGAGATCCACAGAGCCAGCTGTGGATGATGGTGTCCTATGTGGCTTCAGACTGAATGTGCTTACATATCTCCCAGGGGTCTCATTAAGGAGCAAATGTGGGTTCAGGAGTTCTGGATGGGGCCCCAGTTTCAGCATTTCTTACCAGCTCCCAGATGAGGACAGTGCTGCTGGGCTGAGGGCCCAGAGCTTGGGCAGAGCAGAAGAGAGGGGCTTCCAGGAGAAGCAGGCAAATGTGGAGTACACGATAATCCACAGACTCCTCTGCTTTCTTTTCGTGCAGAAATAAATCTCATGAGCCCCGTCAAGTGTGAGACATGAGACATGGATCCAACCCAAGATAAGTCTCTCTTCAGACAGGCTGTCAGGACTTCAGAATGCAGCACCCCCATATCTGGATGTGAGTTATGTACTGACCTGGGCTGGGATATAGTGGACTCCAAATCTGTGGTCCAGGGCTTGGGGTAAACATGTGGAGTTGCCAAGTGTCCCTGAAGGTTGCTGCATGGGGTTCCCAATAGCAGGGTGAGACGAGTTGCCACGTGTCACTGACTCTGTCTTCCCAAATTCAGAATCCACTTATGCTGGTCTTGTTGGAGTGTGCTTCTAGAGTTTGCTTTATACAATGCAATAGTTTTTCAAATGTGACTATTCAGTTGAATTCTAAAAAATTTGTACACTAATCATAGGGCATTCTGAAGTTGGAGGACTTGTGTGTGTGTGTGTGTGTGTGTGTGTGTGGAGGGAATGGAGATAAATTTGACAAAAGAGATTTTGTTACATTTCAACTGACCTGAGTTCTGGTTTGTCCAACCTTTGGTCAATTGTCAGCCCATCAACTAATCCACTAGGTCATTTCTTCCTCTGTGCACCTGATCTGTGCCCAGACATGCTTCGATTATGGCAACTGATCACTGAGGGTCTGCAGTAGGCCACAGCATTGTGTGATATGAGGTCATCCTCTGGTCATTCCTCCCACTATGACTTGGGGAATTGGAATGGTTCACACTTTATGGATGAAGATATGAAGTTTCAGGGAGGCTGAAGGCTTGGCCACATTATATGGCCTGCAGATGGCACAGTTGATATCAAACTGCCCAGACACCCAGCCTCTTTGGCTGCCACTGAATTCTCATTCTGTAATTGCAGACTTTGTTTTTTTTTTTTAATTTTAATTCCAGTATAGTTAACACACAATGTTATATTAGTTTCAGGTGTACAGTACAGTGATTCCTGGTACTCATCATGACAAGTACACTTTTTAATCCCCATCACCTATTTAACCCCTCCTCCCCACTTCCCCTCTGGTAATCATCAGTTTGTTCTCTCAAGAGTCTGTTTCTTGGTTTGTCTCTCTTATTTTTTACCCTTTGCTTGTTTGTTTTGTTTTTCAAATTCTACATATGAGTGAAATCATATATTTGTCATTCTTGGACTTATTTCACTTACCATTATACCCTCTAGCTCCATCCATGTTGTTGTAAATGGCAAGACTTTGTTCTTTTTTATGGCTGAATAGTATTTCCTTATTTATATATCACTTCTTCCTTATCCATTCATCTAATACTTGGGCTGCATCCATAATTTGGCTATTGTAAATAATGCTGCAATTAACATAGGGGTGCATGCATTCCTGTGAATTAACATTTTTGTATTTTTTGGGTAAATATTCAGTAGTGCAATTACCAGATCTTAGGGTAGTTCTATTTTTATTTTATTTTTTTGAGAAATCTCTATACTGTTTTCCAGAGTGGCTGCACCAGTTTGCATTCCTACTAACAGTGCAAGGGAGTTCTCCTTTCTCTACATCTTCATCAACACCTGTTGTTTCTTGTGTTGTTGATTTTAGCCATTCTAACAAGTATGAAGTGATATCTCATTGTAGTTTTGATTTGCATTTCCCTGATGATGAGTGATGCTGAGCATCATTTTATGTGTTTGTTAGCCATCTGGATGTCTTCTTTGGAGAAATGTCTGTTCATGTCTTCTGCCCATTTTTAAATTGGATTATTTGTTTTTTGGGTGTTGAGTTTGATAAGTTCTTTATATATTTTGGGTACTAACCATTTATTGGATATGTCATTTGCAAATATCTTCTCCTATTCTGTTGGTTGTCTTTTGGTTTTTTTGATGGTTTCCTTCACTGTGCAAAAGCTTTTTATTTTGATGAAGTCCCAATAGCTTATTTTTGCTTTTATCCCCCTTGCCTCAAGAGACATATCTAGAAAAATGTTGCTATGACCAATGTCAGAGAAATTACTGTCTGTGCCCTCTTCTAGGAATTTTATGGTTTTCTGTTTCACATTTATATCTCTAATCAACTTTGAATTTATTTTTGTGTATGGTGTAAGAAAGTGGTCCAGTTTCATTCTTTTGCATGTTGCTGTTCAGTTGTCCCAACACCATTTGTCGAAGAGACTGTTCTTTTCCCACTGGATATTTTTTCCTGCTTTGTCAAAGATTAATTGACCATATGGTTGTGGGTTCATTTCTGGTTTTTCTGTTCTGCTCTATTGATCTATGTGTCTGTTTTTGTGCCAGTACCACGATGTCTTGATGACTACAGCTTTGTAATATACCTTGAAGTCCAGAATTGTGATGCCTCCTTGCTTTGCTTTTTTGATTCAGAATCATGCTTATTTATTTAGTTATATCCAAGTCAGTCAACACATAGTATAGTAATCATTTCAGGAGTAGAATTTAGTGATTTATCACTTACATATTACAGTGCTCATTCCAACAAGTGCCCTCCCAGTACCCATCACCCATTTAGCTGACCCCCCCCCACCCAACTCCCCTCCAGCAACCCTCAGTTTGTTATCTGTATTTAAGAGTCTCTTATGGTTTGCCTCCCTCTCTGTTTTTATCTTATTTTTTCTTCCTTTCCCCTATATTCTCTAGGGCTGACTCCTCCTCTGAGCCTCCATGGATTTTCTCCAGGAAGAGACCCTGCCTTCCCAAGGGCTGTGAGTATTTTAGTATTCCCTGTCCTGAGCATGGTACATGGAATATAGCGGGATCTCAGTAAGTTATTATTGTCCAAGTGTGGAAAAGAGTGACAAAGTTTATAGTTACAAAGACATTGAATGGCCAAACCAATTTTGAAAAAGAAAAGCAGGTGCTTTGATGGTCTGTTCCATACTTGGACACTTACTCAACTTCATTTGTTAATAATAATTTACTGAGATCTTGCTATATTCCATGTACCATGCTAAGGACAGGGAATATTACAATAGTCATAGCTGTTGGGATGGCACATAGATGCACTGAGCATCAGTATATCAGGGTCCCTACCTGGAGCAAGATTCAATGGAGGCTCAGAGGAGAGGTCAGCCCAGCCATGGGTCAGGGATCTGGAAGTCAGAGAAGATGTTGGTCCTGCAAGGTGCTCAGGAAGCCAGAGGAGGGGCTGCCTCTGTCAGGGGTCAGAGGTCTTTACAGAGGAGTTTGCCCCCTGCACGTGTCAGGGAGGACATACTGGGCAAATAGACTTAGTGTGCCACAGTGTGGAACATGGTTCCTGGTGTTCTTCTCCATGTGTACATAAATCTTGTCTTCTCAGAGGGTCACAGGCTCCCTGAAGACTGGTCTCTGTTTCACTTTTCTCTGTTCATGGCTGGCCTGCAGAATGGGCTGTGACAATAAAGCAGAGCTGAAGGAAAACCTCTATTGTCTGAGGCTTGCATATCCCAGCTACTCAAGGCAGATAAAATAAAATGATACCATTTTGAGGGGACAATTATATTAGCTAGGATTTAATAATAGCCTTTTTACAATGCTAGCAAGTGTGAAAGGAGACACAAATGGATAAAGTGGATGTCAGGACCAACTTTCAAGAAAGCACTTTTTCACTTGGTTAACATTTATATATATATTTTTTGATTTGCTTATTCTGATTTTAGGAATCTGTTTTAAGAAACAGTAAGAAACTCAAAGCCACAGCAGAAACCTCCTGGTGTTGCTCAGAACCGTAGAGCTGGAGTTTGTCTGGGGGTGGTTGTACAGGAGAGCTGAGGAGGGGTTTGGTGAGAGCTCTGTGACTAGTCATGAACACTGTGGGAGTTTGGAATAGCAGGGACATGCTTATGAATTGACGGTAATTGAGAAAAGGCCAATACAGAAACATGTGGTGTCATTGCAGCAAGTAAAATTGTATTCAGACAGAAAGAAACACACTGGAGTATGACTAATGGTTAGCTTTGAGAGAGATACTTATAGCTGACTTAGTTTATTTCTCTGTAATTTATAAAATGGTCTGCTGTAAACCTTTGACAATTGTCTAGTAAAGACCTCATTACAAATAATTGAGACAACACAATTTTGGTTGAAGGAATGTGCAAAAGCATGTGGGGTGTATTTGTTTCCTATGGTCACCGTAACAAATTACCACAAATTTAGCAGCATAAAACACCACAAACTTACTATCTTCTCGTTCTGGAGTATAGACATCTGAAATGGGCTAATATCAAGGTGTTAACAGGATGCATTCCCTCCAGAATCTCTAGGGGAAAACTTGCTTCCTTGCCTTTTTCAACTACTACAGACTGCCTGCGTTCCTTGATTTATGGCCAGTCTCTTCAAGCTCTGCCTCCTCCATGTGTCCCCTTCTCTGGTTCTGCTATTCTGCCTCCATCTTATGAAAACTCTGTGATTGCCTGAGCACATCTGGATAATCAAGGATGATATCCCCTATCCCCAGATCCTACATGTAATCACATCTGTAAAGTGCTTTTTACTGCATAAGGTAACATGGTCACCGGTTCTGGAGATTAGGGCATGGGCATCTTTTGGGAGCCATTACTCTGCCTACCAGAAGGGGCAATTTACCATGGGGGCTTGAGAGTGCCATGGCTGGTACTGGGGAACCTGCCTAGCACATCACCACCACCTTGCAGAAGTGTTCTCTAAAGTTCTTAGCAAATCCAGTGTAAGAGCTTGAGAAACAGAAATTGATCACCTGTCTGATGTTGTCCAGGTGGATCTTTCTTGATAAATGCAGCACCCACAGAGACCTCTGGTGGGGTTCAGTGGTGGAGGTCTGGGTATCTGAGTTCCTGGAATTTCAACTGACAATCAACGTCACAGAGAAAAGTGAGGGGAAGCAAGTTTGGGGGTGTGTATGCAGAAGAGGATTTGACCATGCCCTGAGACAACTTTGTGGAGAAGTATAGGAAACTGGGGCCAAGAGTTGTATTCCAGAGCCCCAAAAGGCAGGCAGAATTATGGGCAGTGGAGGAAAAAACCATTGCATCTGTACAGTGCTTCACCTTCTACAGCATGTTTTCTTGAATTGTTTTACTTCATTTATTCTTTCATGCATTAATTCAGCACATTTTGGGGAGTGGCTATTGTGACAAAGGGACTAAAGATGGTGCCTTGCCACACACAGTCCCTGTTCCTGGTGGGTGCGGGATTTCTGCTGCAAGTCCAGAGGCAGTCCACCATGTCTCCTGAGAGGCCCAGGTCAGGAGTAGGCCCCCTCTCACTCTGCCCACTAGACTGTGCTCCAGGGACCTCAGACTCTCCATCTACCTCTTTGGGTCTGTAGAGCCTCCTCCAGCCAGACCATGAAGCTTCCTCCACCCCTGCCATGAGTCTTGAGAGGGCAAGAGGCCCAGACCACTGTGTGGTCCATCCTGCCTTTCCCTGGAAGCTGAAGTCCTCCTGGCCTGGCCTTTCCTCATCTCTCTGTCCTTGCCTCCCTTCTTGGTTCCTCACCTTCCCAGGTCCTCCTTCTTTCCCTCAGGACCATCCATCCTTCCTTCCTCCTATTTTCTCTCCACAGAAGTCACATCCTGGGGTTGGAGCAACAAGAGTGGAAGACACTTCAAATTCCCCTGAGGAGTCCACCCCTTTGGCAGGCCCTGTTCCTATTTCTTTCTGTAGCATAAACGAAGTCACCCTCATCAGGAGGCAAAGAAGACAAAGGAAAAGCAGAGAGAAAAGAAAATGCTTTTGGAACTGGGACCAGAATCTCATCTGACATTTGGGAAGTAGAGCAGACAGGTGCTGAAGGCAGGGCTCATGTTGTCCCATTGATGACCAGTGCCTGCTGAGAGAGAGGGTGGGAACCTCTGTGTGTGTGTGGCACTGTCCTCTGTACTGTCTGCCTGATCCCACACAGAGTGTTGGGGGTACAGGGTGGGAGGGGCTGTGTTTCCTGGGAACATCAGGTGAGTGTCAGGTTGAATGCGCTCTTGGTGGGGGTTGCAGGTGAAGCAAGTGGTTTAAGGCTGGGGGATGCTGTTCTCCTCTGAACCTCACGTCTGGGCATTTAGTCTACATGAAGGCTCTGTTCCCTGCAGTGAGCTCCCACAGGTGTGTTCCTGGAGTACCTACATCCCGACATTGCTGCTGACAGTGGCAAGGGGATGGCGTGGAGGTGGACACAGGGTCTGGTGCCCTGAGCATTTCTCCATGCCAAGGATCAAGGATTACTCATTCCAGAGCTTGGGGCCAATGAAACTTCGGTGCCACAGGCCACTCCTAAGCCACTATGGGAGATGCCATAGGCTGAATTGTGCACTCCACCCCAAGTTCATATGCTGAAGCCCTAACCCTCAGTGTGATCATATTTGGAAGTAGGACTTTTGACAAGCATTAGGGTTGGATGAAGTGATGAGGACCAAGCCCCAGTGATGAGATTACTACTCTTATAAGGAGAGTTGCCAGAGAGCTTGCTATCTCTCTCTGCCATATGAGAACGCAATGAGGAGACCATCTGCCAGCCAGGAAAAGGGCTCTCACCAGAACCTGTTATGTTGGCACCCTGACCTCAGACTTATGGCCCCAGGAACTTTGAGAAAACAGACTTTCTGTTGTTTAAGCTGCTCAGTCTATGGCACTTTGTTATGGCAGCCCGAGCTGACAAATACAGATTTTGGTACTGGGAAGTGGGATGTTGCTGTAACAAATACATGAACACATGGAAGCAGCTTTGGAATGATGGGGTGATGGGCAGAGGCTGGAAGAGTGTTGAGGTGCATTCTAGATATATGGATGTTAAGGGTGATCCTGATGAGGCTCAGAAGGGAATGAGAAACACGTTATTGGAAACTGGAGGAACAGTGATCCTTGTTATTAAGTGGCAGATCACTTGGCCACACTGTGTTCTAGCATTAGTGGAAGGTAGAACTAGTGACTGATAAAATAGGATATGTAGCTGAGGGGATTTCTTAAATTTTTTTTTAATGTTTATTTACTTTTGAGAAAGAGAGAGACAGAGAGAGGAGGAGACACAGAGTCCAAAACAGGCTCTGAGCTGTCAGCACAGAGCCCAATGTGGGGCTCAAACTCACAGAGTGCGAGATATTGACCTGAGCTGAAGTCGGACGCTCAACGGACTGAGCCACCCAGCTGCTGCTGTAGCTGAGATTTCAGCAAAGTATGTGGCCTTGTTTCTCCGGACTGCTTAAGGAATGTAAAATGTAAAAGGAATTAAGATGTAATTATAAAGCAAAAAGGAGCCAGAACTTGAAGATTTGGAAAATTCTCAGTCTATCTATATTGCAAACAACAAGTAAGTTTGTTCTGCAGAGAGCACTAACAGTGTGACTGAATGGCCATCTGATAAACAGGTCATAGGATGGGTGCCACTCATATGCTTAATCAGCCATTGCAGTGGAAAAGAGGGGTAGAGATGACATTGTGCCATCGGAGACACTGCCCACTTGGACTAGAAGGGACAAAGAAATAGAGACAGAATGAAGGAAGGCCATCAGACTTCTAGATCCTACAGGACCTGACTGGAGAGCCATTTGGCTGCCAGTATGAGCCATTCTTCAAGGAAAGGGAAGAAGGGCGAAGGTAATTTGGAGACTATCAAGGCCACTGTTTTGGTTCCAGCAGGTCAGGTGGTCTATGACTGAAGCCTTGGGACTGCCCTATGGAGCCTTGGGGAGAAGTGGCCTCAGGCATGGAGGCTGTCACTTCAGTGAGCCTGGAGGGCAGGGTGTTGAGCCAAAGAGGACTATTCTCATGCCTTAAGATCAGATGGAATCGGCCTTACTAGGTTCTGGACTTGATTGGGACCTGTCACCCTTTTCCTTCTCTCCTTTTTCTCCCTTTTGGAATGGGACCTCTGCCTGTCCTACCATTGCATTTGGGAAGTGTTTAATGTGTCTGATTTCACAGTTCACACAGCTGGAGAGGAATTTTGCCTCAGGATGGTCTGCGCCCAGAGTTTCACCCACACCTGATTTAGGTGACCTTTCTATTTTTCTGTCTATCTTTCTCTTTCCCTTCCTTCCTTTCTTGTGTTTTTTATTTAAGTATAATTGACACACAGTGTTATGTTAGTTTCAGGTGTATAACATAATGATTCACAGTTCTATACATTGTTCAGTGCTCATCACAGTAAGTGTAGCCACGATCTGTCACCAAACGACATTATTACCATCTTATTGACTATATTCCCTATGCTGGACTTTTCATTTCTGTGACTGATTTGTTTTGTAACTAGGAGTTTGTATCTCGTAAGATGCCTTATCTATGCCACCCTCCCATCCTCCCTTCTGGATGCTACTAGTTTTTTCTCTATATTTGTCTGTTTTTTGTTCTTTGATTGCTTTGTTTTTTAGATTCCACATATAAGTGAAATCATATGGTATGTATATTTCTTTAACTGACTTATTTTGCTTAGTATTACACTCTCTATACTTTTATTCTTTTTATGGCTGAGTAATATTCCCAGTTTATTAACCCAATAAACATAGGGTTTGCAGCATTATGTACAATAGGTGATATTAAAATTTTTTAATGTTTATTTATGTTGAGAGAGAGAGAGAGAAAATGAACAAACAGGGGAGGGCCAGAGAGAGAGGGAGACACAGAATCCAAAGCAGGCTCCAAGCTCTGAGCTGTCAGCCCAGAGCTCAATGTGGGGCTTGAACTCATGAACCATGAGATCATGACCTGAGCCAAAGTTGGATGCTCAACTGACTGAGCCACCTGAATGCCCCTACAATAGGTGATATTTAGATGAGACTTTGGACTTTAGAGTTCAGAATTGGTGCTGGAATGAGTTCAGAGTTTTGGGGGCTCCTGGGATGGAATAACTGTGTTTTGTGTGCAAAGGACATGCATTTGTGGGCCAGGGCTAGAATATCATGGACTGAATAGAGGCTTTTTCTTAGGGGCACTTTGGAGGCGAACTCGCAGGGATACACTCCAGCTTGTAAGGTGAGGTTGTACCTGCAGTCAGAGGGCTGACTTGTGGGTGAGGGATGAGGAGATGGTGTGAGGCTGGCTTCATTTCCTTTCCCAGGCACCTTCCCACTGAGTCCTGGGACAGCCCTGGGAGGCATGCAGGCACACCCTGTCCTGCAGGGGAGCTGGGAGTTGGCCAGGTGGGCTGGACCTTACCCTGTACCTGTGCCCCCACATCATTTATCTCCAGCACACGCTTTCAGGTTTTTTTTTTTTTAATTTTTTTAACGTTTATTTATTTTTGAGACAGAGAGAGACACAGCATGAACGGGGGAGGGGCAGAGAGAGAGGGAGACAGAATCGGAAGCAAGCTCCAGGCTCTGAGCCATCAACCCAGAGCCCGACGCATGGCTCGAACTCGCGGACCGTGAGATCGTGACCTGAGCTGAAGTCGGACGCTTAACCGACTGAGCCACCCAGGCGCCCCCGCTTTCAGGTTTTGAACCAGGGTCACTGTCTGCATGCTAGTCACCTGAAAAGACTCAGTATTCCTGCACAGATGACTAGCTTTCCAAATATCATCAGGCAGTGTAATGAGTACATTTTTATAGACTCTGCTGTTGGCAAGGTTTGAGGGCTATCTGAGCTGGCTCTCCCTTTCTTTAAAACCTTGGTTTTCTCAATTTAGCATTGTTGTAAAGATGAAGTAGATAATGTGTAAAGTGCTTCATGAAGTGCCTGCCCCTTCCCCTTCCTCTCCGCACTCCCCATTATCTCGTTTGACTCACCCACAACCCTGTGTCTTCTCCTGGGGAGGAAGGGAATGGCCATCCTGAGCCCTTCTTCCCTGGACACTGTGGTGGGGCTTACACTGATGTTACATCATCCTTCTAAAGTCTCTGGACCTGACTGTTTTTCCACATCCCCCAAATCCACAATGAGAGTCTCTTATGTGCTACTCTGCATTCTAAAGGCTAGAGATTCAGCAGTGATGGAAACACAAACCTCCACCTTCTAGGAGCCTACATTTTTGTGGAGAAACAAATAAGATAAGTAAAACAAACAAACAAACAAACAAACAAAACCCTGTAGAGTAGGTGACATGATGCACAGTACCAAGAAGAAAAGTAAAGGTGGGGATGTGTGTGTCAAGTCGGAGGTTTGTAACCACAAATAGATGGCCTGAGAAGTTGAGCAGAGGCTGAAGGAAGTGAGGGGGGAATCCTTGTGAAGTGCTGGGAGGAGAGTTTCAGGCAGAGAGAGCAGCAAGTGCAAAGACCCTGAGAGGGGTATGAGAGGGCAAGACCAGAATTAATCAGGCCTGGGCCACTGCAGGGACTTTGGCCCTCACTCTTAGTGAGATAGAAGTCCAGAGGCAGCAGAGAGAAGAGGATGGATAGGAACTGACTTTCATTTAACAAGCTCACTCTGACTGCCTAGCCAAGAAGAACCCGAGGAACAAGGGTGGGGTGGCTGAGCAGGGATGCACAGAGAGATGCAGTGGCGCAGGCCAAAGGCTGGCAGGGTGGGTGGTGAGAAGTGCTTGGAGTCCATGTCTATTTGGAGGCAGACACCTGGATGGCCTGCTGGACTATGTGTGGGCCTGGGGAGAGGGAAGGTCATAGCTCACTCCACGGTTTGTGGCTAGCACCTGGCACCTGGCTGTCTGGAGCCATGATGGCTGACACAGGGCAGGGCAGGCTGACCTGCAGATGGGAGTGGCTGTGTGGCTCCAGCAGAGTGGGGAGCCAACAGCAGCAGGCCTGGGCTTCGTTCAGGGCAGAGGCACAGACTGGACTTACACCTCTGGGGTTCTCGGGGAGGGGCAGTTTACTTGCCAGGGCACTGGATGAGACCCAGAGTGGCCAGAGGGAGGAACCCCAGGTTCACTTTCTAGAAGTCAGAGACTAGGAGGAACTAGCAAGTGAAACAGGAAGAGGAGGGGCAGGAGGAGAGCAAGGTGTGCTCATCACACTGGGGAGCCAGGGGCAGGGAGGGACCAGATATGAATCCTGCAGAAGTGTGGGGCAGTGTCTTGAGGGATTAGTGATCCTGGTCAAGCGGGTTTAGTGGGGTGATGGAGCCACTTAAGGGGAAGGACCAGCTGTGTTCTGTGTTCAGGCTCCTGTCTCTTGCATATGAAATGTTGTTAAGGACAGCAGTGCTTGACACTATGTTCACCATCTCTTGGGTCTGGCTTCCAATGTCTCACTGTGAAGTGGGCATTCATGTCTCCATGCAGACGTCCTGTGGTCCCTTTATTGATGATTGACTGGCACATGCAGCTGTGCTCCAGTCAAGAGCCTCGTTTTCATTGAAAAATTCTGTCATTGCCCTCACCTGAGGAGTCCTTTCAGCAAGGAAAGAAAATGTGTTCTACACTTTGGAAGATGCCAGAAAGGCCATCAGGTGGGGTGAGCAGAGTCGACTGGTTGACTTTGGTATCCTGTACTCTGAGAAACCCTCTGTCAGGGGGCAGACCCACCCTGGAGACCACCCTTTGACTCCTAGATGGGCAGGAACTCAGGGGGTGTTAAGGGACCCCCAGATGGGTAGGGATATGGGGGAACCGGGGGGGTGAGGGTATGGGGGATCAGGGTCCCCTAGAAGGGTGGACACCGAGGGAGGGGCACTTTGAGGTGTCAGGGCCTTGTTTATGGGGACGAGACCAGGTATTTTCCAGTCTGCATCTCATGGCTTGAGAGACATCTTATTATTTCTTCTCAGAGAAAGCTTTTCCTTCCTTTTTGAGATTCTCCTCATTAGTCATAAATTCAATTTTATACAGATAGGGTTTGAGACTTGGTCTCAAAAGGCTTACTTTTTAGCCATATTGGTCATCACAGGAGTTGGTGCCTTTTTGGACATTGTTCTGCATTAAGAATGGATGTGAAATATTCCTGTACAACTGTGTTGTATGTCACAGCAGACTGCTCCTGACAGCCTCGTATAAGGGTGTCACTATCCCCAGATAGGAATGTACAGAAAATATACCTGAGGTATTTGTTACTCACTTTATGTGTGTCTGGGAATTGTAAGGAGCCTGGCAGACCTTGCAGGGTCAGGAAGGGTGAAGCAGATTCTCTGCATGCTGGCTAGTAGCATGCAGGACTTGGGGGGAGCTGGAGCAGGCTCCCCTGCTTATCTTCCCCGTCCCTCTCCATTGTCCCTCCTGGTCCCAGGAGTCCAGGTAGCCTGCTGAGTGCAGCCAGGTCACACAGCCCCACAGATGAAATCTTCCAGGAGTGTCACTTCATCATGTCCACTTACATTCTGTTAGCTGAAGCAGATCTGTTAGCTGAAGCAGATCAGGTGGCAGTGCTGAAATTCAAGGGGGCTGGGAGACGCAGTCCTGCCATGTGTCCAAGAAGAAGACTGGGAATTTTGTTACTTGTGTGGCTAGTTGAGGGGAGCTAGGATGTCTCCCTGAGCCCCAGTGACACAGCTTCCTGTGCTCTCTTGAGGCCCTTCCTTTATCCCAGCACAAGCAGGGACCTCCTTGTGATTTGGGAGCTGCCCAGGCCTGGCCCCTCATCCTCTTGGCCATCCCCTTGGCCCACACTTGGCTCAGACAGAGACTTTTGTCTCTGGATCCATCTGGATGTGTGACTTCAATTTGGACTCTTTCCTCTGACCAGCTTCTTCCTTAGAGCCCTTCCTTCTGGAACCCCCTCCTCAGCCCCACAGGGACAGGTGGAGGAAAAGGAGGGGACCATATCTTATTGTACAGTGCTGGCTGTCTCCCTAAGGGGTGGGCTTTCTCGTAAGGCAGTATGGCAGCAAGGGGAAATAGAAGGCTCAGCCATTACAGAAAGAGAACTTTGGTTTTTCTACATTGTGGCCCTTATGTATGTTGACCCACTTGCAGGAGTGGCAGCTGTTGAGCTTCTCAGTGAGCACCTCCTATGGGCAAACATTTTGCCTCTTTCATCTTTTTCAAAGGCACTATTGGTTTAACAGATGAAGAGACTGAGGTCCAGAGAAAGAGAGATGAAGTCTCCAGGCTGACAAAGCCAAGCAGTAGCTGAGGGAGACTTGAACCTCAATCACTTGGTGGGCCTGGACCTGCTTGATTCCACACTGCTGCGCCACCCCAGATAGGGGGCTGCTGCTCACCAGCTTTGTTGAACTGTGTAAAATAGAAATGGGAGCTCTGGAAGCCATAGTGTTTGTCACAGATGAGTTAATGCAATGGTGGAGTCCTGGTTCCTCCTCCGTGCATCCTGGGGGCAGCCATCCAGTCATGGGAGGGGACAGCAAGGAGGGAGTGGTCTGGGGCAAGACGCCAGGCCCGGCACAGAGGAGGATTTGTTTCCTTTCTCTTTCTCTCTCTCCCATTATCTATCTTGTCTATCGATCTATCATATCTATCTATCTATCTATCTATCTATCATCTATCTATCTATATCTATCATCTATTAAAAAATTTTTTTAACATTTATTTATTTTTGAGAGACAGAGAGAGGCAGAGCATGAGCAAAGGAGGGGGAGAGAGAGACACACACAGAATCCAAAGCAGGCCCCAGGCTCTGAGCTGTTTGTTAGTACAGAGCCCAATGTGGGGCCCAAACCCATGAACTGCAAGACCATGACCTGAGCCAAAGTCAGACGCGCAACCGACTGAGCCACCTGGGCGCCCCTATCATCTGTTTAATCTATCTATATCTATCATGTATATATTTATCTATGTATCATCTATCATCATTGTCATCATCTATCATTCATTTAATTAAATGTGGATGCCTTTAGATCGGGTGGAGATACACTAGTGTCCACACTGATTTCCACTGGGATGTGCTCCTTCCTGCCTAGTGTGTGATCACCTGTCCACACAGGTCATTTGTGTCTGCGTCTTGTTCTGACTGCAGGCCTCTATGGGCTCTTTCTCTTTCTCTGAGCCTCTTTACAGTCTTCTCTTGCTCTATTGGGAACATGTAGGACTCTGGACACCACTCTGGGCCTCTGGGAAACTGGGAGTGTCTCAGTCCCTGGCACAGATGTGACTGTGCTTTTCTTTCTTTTTTAATAAAAATAATATTTACCATGTGATATTTATTTATTTATTTATTTATTTATTTATTTCCAACGTTTATTTATTTTGGGGACAGAGAGAGACAGAGCATGAACGGGGGAGGGGCAGAGAGAGAGGGAGACACAGAATCGGAAACAGGCTCCAGGCTCGGAGCCATCAGCCCAGAGCCTGACACCAGGGCTCGAACTCACGGACCGCGAGATCGTGACCTGAGCTGAAGTCGGATGCTTAACCGACTGCGCCACCCAGGCGCCCCTACCATGTGATATTTAATATACAAAATGAAACATACAAACACATGCAATTTATGGAGCATAATGTCAAAATAACACTCTTATAGCTCAAATCCTAAAGTATCCCTAAAGCCACATGTCTTTCTTCTTAACTGTCAGCCTCCCCATAGGGAACATCATCCTGAAATCTGTGCTTATTATTTCTTTGGTTAAAATGGTTATATTAGGGGTGCCTGGGTGGCTTAGTTGATTGAGCATCTGACTTCTGATTTTGGCTCAGGTCATGATCCTAGGATTGTGGGATTGAGCCTTGTATCAGGCAAGATTTTCTCTCTCTCTCTCCTTCTGCTCCTCTCCCCTACTTGCTGTCTCTCTCACAAAAAAATGTATTTTCCCTAAACAACATGTCATTTAATTTTGCTCTTTAAAAAGTGTTGAGTACTATAAAGGAGGTCTCAGAATTATCAGATGGTGCCAAATTGTTTATCACAGTGGCTGAATTAATGCACTTGCTCTGATGGTCTGGAAGATTGTCCCTCTCTCCACATCCTAACACATAGGATTATCAGACTTCTTAACCTTTGGCAATCTCGTGGGAGTATCTTAACTGTGATCTTAACTTCTATGTACCTGATAATCAATGAGGTTGAAATTCTTTGACTTTTGTGTATCTTTTGTTATGAAATGCTTATTATCTTATGTCTTTTTCTATTGAGTTGTTTTTCTTTTGATTTATAGGAATTTTTTCTAAGTATATTCTGAATACTAATCACTTGTCAGTTGTATGTGTTGCAGATCTTTTCCAAGTTTGTATCTTGTCTTTTCATCTTCCTTTTTGAATTAATTAACTAACTAATTAATTAATTAATTTTGGGGGTATGGTTGACACACAATGTTACATTAGTTTCAGTTGTACAACATAGTCATTCAATAAGTCTATATGTCATACTGTGTATGACACAAGTGTAGCTACCATGTGTCACCATACAATGCCATTAAAATACCACTGACTATATTCCCTGTGCTGTACTTTTAATTTTAATTTTAATTCCAGTATAGTTAAGATACAGTACTGCATTAGTTTCAGGTGCACAACATAGTGATTCAACAATTATATACATTACTCAGTGCTCATCATAATAAGTGTACTCTTAATCCCCATCATCTATCACACACATCCCTCCTCCCACACACATCCTTCCTCCCACCTCTGCTCATCAGTTTTTTCTTTATAGTTGAGTCTTTTTTGGGGGGGTTGTCTCTATTTTTCTTTGTTCATTTGGTTTGTTTCTTAAATTCCACGTATGAATAAAATCACATGGTATTTGTCTTTGATTTATTTCACTTAGCATAATACTCTCTAGATTCATCTATGTTGTTGCAAATGGCAAGATTTCATTCTTTTTTATGCCCAGATAATATTCCATTGTATATATGTACCACATATTCTTTACCATTCATCTATTGATGGACACTTAGGCTACTTCCATAATTTGGCTATTATAAATAAAGCTGCAATGAACATAGGGGTGCATATATATGTCTGAATTTAGTTTTTGTATTCTTTGGGTAAATACCCAGTAGTGAAATTACTGGATCATAGGGTAGTTCTATTTTTAATTTTTTGAAGCACCTCCAGACTGTTTTTCAGAGTGGCTGTACCAGTTTGCATTTCCACCAACAGTGCAAGAAGATTCCCCTTTCTCCACATCTTTGCCAACACTTGCTGTTTCTTGTATTTTTGATTTTAGCCATTCTAACAGGTGTGATGTGATATCTCATTGTAGTTTTGATTTGCATTTCCCTGATGATGAGTGATATTGAGCATCTTTTCTTGTGTGTTAGCCATCTGGATGTCTTCTTTGGAGAAATTGCCAGTTTATGTCTTCTGCCTGTTTTTGTTTGTTTGTTTGTTTGTTTATTTTGAGAGAGATAGAGACAGAATGATCAGGGGAGGGGCAGAGAGAGAGGGAGAGAGAAAGAGAATCCCAAGCAGGCGCTTCACTGTCAACACAGAGCCCAATGCAGGGCTCCAACTCACGAAATGATGAGATCATGACCTGAGCCAAAACTGAGAGTCAGATGGACTGAGCTATCCAGGTGCCCCTCTTCTGCCTGTTTTTAATTTGGATTATTTGTTTCTTTATTGGTAAGTTGTATAAGTTCCTTATATATTTTGGATATTAACTTCTTAAAAAAAATTTTTATATGTTTATTTATTTTTGAGAGAGAAATAGGGTATGAGCAGGGGAAGGGCAGAGAGAGGGAGGGAGACACAGATCTGAAGCAGTCTCTAGGCTCTGAGCTGTCAGCACAGAGCCTGACGTGGGACTCGAACTCACAATCCATGAGATCATGACCTGAGCTGAAGTCGGATGCTTAACCAACCTAGCCACCCAGGTGCCCCAGGTGCAAAGATTTTTATTTTGGTGTAGTCCCAATAGTTTATTTTTACTTTTGTTTCTCTTGCCTCAGGAGACGTATCTAGAAAAATATTGCTAAGGTTGATATCCAAGAGATTATTGACAATGTTTTCTTTTTTTAAATTACTTAATTCATTTTTTAAATTTACATCCAAGTTAGTTAGCATATAGTGCAACAATGATTTCAGACAATGTTTTCTTTTTTTTTTTTTTTTTTTTTTTTATTTTTATTTTTTTTATTTTATTTTTTTTTTTTTTATTTTTTTTTTTATGAAATTTATTGACAAATTGGTTTCTATACAACACCCAGTGCTCATCCCAAAAGGTGCCCTCCTCAATACCCATCACCCACCCTCTCCTCCCTCCCACCCCCCATCAACCCTCAGTTTGTTCTCAGTTTTTAAGTCTCTTATGCTTTGGCTCTCTCCCATTCTAACCTCTTTTTTTTTTTTTTTTTTCCTTCCCCTCCCCCATGGGTTCCTGTGAAGTTTCTCAGGATCCACATAAGAGTGAAACCATATGGTATCTGTCTTTGTCTGTATGGCTTATTTCACTTAGCATCACACTCTCCAGTTCCATCCACGTTGCTACGAAAGGCCATATTTCATTTTTTCTCATTGCCACATAATATTCCATTGTGTATATAAACCACAATTTCTTTATCCATTCATCAGTTGATGGACATTTAGGCTCTTTCCATAATTTGGCTATTGTTGAGAGTGCTGCTATGAACATTGGGGTACAAGTGCCCCTATGCATCAGTGCTCCTGTATCCCTTGGATAAATTCCTAGCAGTGCTATTGCTGGGTCATAGGGTAGGTCTATTTTTAATTTTCTGAGGAACCTCCACACTGCTTTCCAGAGCGGCTGCACCAATTTGCATTCCCACCAACAGTGCAAGAGGGTTCCCGTTTCTCCACATCCTCTCCAGCATCTATAGTCTCCTGATTTGCTCATTTTGGCCACTCTGACTGGCGTGAGGTGATACCTGAGTGTGGTTTTGATTTGTATTTCCCTGATAAGGAGCGACGCTGAACATCTTTTCATGTGCCTGTTGGCCATCCGGATGTCTTCTTTAGAGAAGTGTCTATTCATGTTTTCTGCCCATTTCTTCACTGGGTTATTTGTTTTTCGGGTGTGGAGTTTGGTGAGCTCTTTATAGATTTTGGATACTAGCCCTTTGTCCGATATGTCATTTGCGAATATCTTTTCCCATTCCGTTGGTTGCCTTTTAGTTTTGTTGGTTGTTTCCTTGGCTGTGCAGAAGCTTTTTATCTTCATAAGGTCCCAGTAATTCACTTTTGCTTTTAATTCCCTTGCCTTTGGGGATGTGTCGAGTAAGAGATTGCTACGGCTGAGGTCAGAGAGGTCTTTTCCTGCTTTCTCCTCTAAGGTTTTGATGGTTTCCTGTCTCACATTTAGGTCCTTTATCCATTTTGAGTTTATTTTTGTGAATGGTGTGAGAAAGTGGTCTAGTTTCAACCTTCTGCATGTTGCTGTCCAGTTCTCCCAGCACCATTTGTTAAAGAGGCTGTCTTTTTTCCATTGGATGTTCTTTCCTGCTTTGTCAAAGATGAGTTGGCCATACGTTTGTGGGTCTAGTTCTGGGGTTTCTATTCTATTCCATTGGTCTATGTGTCTGTTTTGGTGCCAATACCATGCTGTCTTGATGATGACAGCTTTGTAGTAGAGGCTAAAGTCTGGGATTGTGATGCCTCCTGCTTTGGTCTTCTTCTTCAAAATTCCTTTGGCTATTCGGGGCCTTTTGTGGTTCCATATGAATTTTAGGATTGCTTGTTCTAGTTTTGAGAAGAATGCTGGTGCAATTTTGATTGGGATTGCATTGAATGTGTAGATAGCTTTGGGTAGTATTGACATTTTGACAATATTTATTTTTCCAATCCATGAGCAGGGAATGTCTTTCCATTTCTTTAAATCTTCTTCAATTTCTTTCATAAGCTTTCTATAATTTTCAGCATACAGATCCTTTACATCTTTGGTTAGATTTATTCCTAGGTATTTTATGCTTCTTGGTGCAATTGTGAATGGGATCAGTTTCTTTATTTGTCTTTCTGTTGCTTCATTGTTAGTGTATAAGAATGCAACTGATTTCTGTACATTGATTTTGTATCCTGCAACTTTGCTGAATTCCTGTATCAGTTCTAGCAGACTTTTGGTGGAGTCTATCGGATTTTCCATGTATAATATAGTGCAACAATGATTTCAGACAATGTTTTCTTTAAGGAGGTTTATTGTTTCAGGCCTCACATTTAGGTCTTTAATCCATATTCATTTTATTTTTGTGTATGGTGTAAGAAAGTGGTCCAGTTTCATTCTTTTGAATGTTGCTGTCCAGTTTTCCCAACACTACTTGTTGAAGGGACTATTTTTTCTCATTGGGTATTCTTTCCTACTTTGTCATAGATTAATTGATCATATAATTGTTTTTTTTCCCTGGGTTTTCTATCCTGTTCCATTGATCTATGTGTCTGTTTTTTTGCCAGTACCATACTGTTTTGATCACTATAGCTTTGTAGTATATCTTGAAATCTGGGATTGTGATATTTCTAGTTTTGTTCTTCTTTTCAATATTGCTTTGGCTATTCAGGGTCTTTTGTGGTTCCATACAGTTTTTAGTATTATTTGTTTAGTTCTGTGAAAAATGCTGTTGGTATTTGATAGGGATTGGAATCAGTGTAGACTGCATTTGGTAATATGGACAATTTAACAATACTTGTTCTCCCAATCCATGAGCATGGAATATTTTTCCATTTGTTTGTGTCATCTTCAATGACATTCATCTGTATTTTATAGTTTTCAGGGCATAAGGAGGTCTTTCACCTCCTTGGTAAAGTTTATTCCTAGGTATTTAATTATTTTTGGTATGGTTGTAAATGGGATTTTTTTCTCATTTTTTCTTTCTTAATTTCAACTTCATTATTAGTGTATTGAAATGCAACAGATTTTTGTATATTGACTTTATATCCCGAGACTTTACTGAATTTATTTATCAGTTCTAGCTGTTTTTTTTTTTTTTTTGGAAGAGTCTTTGGATTTTCTATACATAGAATGTCATCTGCAAATAGTGAAAATTTTACTTCTTCATTGTTGATTTGGATTCCTTTTATTTCTCTTCGTTGTTTTATTGCTGTGGCTAGGACTTCCAGTACTATGTTGAATAGAAGTGATGAGAGTGGACATCCCTCTCTTATTCCTGACTGTAGAGGAAAAGCTCCCAGTTTTTCCCCATTGAGGATTATATTAGCTGTGGGTTTTTCACATAAGGCCATTATTATGTTGAGGTATGTTCCCTCTAAACCTACTTTGTTGAGGGTTTTTTTCATGAATGGATGCTGTATTTTGTCAAATATTTTTTTCTGAATCTATTGAGGGGATCATATGATTCATATCCTTTCTCCAATCTTATCTTACCTAACATGGTGCATCACATTGATTGATTTGTGAATATCAAACCACCCTTGCAACCCAGGAATAAATTCCATTTGATTATGGTGGATGATTTATTTTTTAATGTATTGTTGAATTCAGTTTGCTAGTATTTTATTCTGGGCTTCTGCACCTACGGGATATTGGCCTATAGTTCTCTTTTTTAGTGGTGTCTTTATCTGGTTTTGGTATCAGGATAATCCTATACTGTACCTTTTATCCCTATGACTTATTCATTCCATAACTGGAAGCCTATACTTCCCACTCCACTTAACCCTTTCTGCCCATTCCCCCAGTCCCAGCCCCTCTGGAAACCGCCAGTTTGTTATCAGTATTTATGGGTCTGTTTCTGTTTTGTTTGTTCACTTGTTTTGTTTTCTAGATTCTACTTAAAAGTGAAATCATATGGTATTCTTTTGATGATAGAAGGTCTTAGTATTAATGCAGTAAAATTTGTCAGTCTTTCCCTTTGTACTTTGTGCTTTGTTGGTCTGGCTTAAGAAAGACTTTCCTTCTCCAAAGGCATAGAAACAGTCTTCTTTGATTTTTTTTTTACAAAATTGTTAACATTTTGATTTTGAATTTAAATAATTAAACCATTTGGAGTGAAGTAGATGTCTTTTTTTCCCCACGGAGGCAAACAGTGGCCTCAGGATGATTTATTCCATGTATTGTGTAGTGGATATTCCATGCCATCTCTGTGAACTGAAGTCCTATACTTCTGCTACTATTTATGCAGATATATATATTTGTGCATATATGGTTTGCTTTTTCTAAATTCTCTGTCCTTTTCCACTGGTCATTTTGATTGTCCCTGAACTGACAACTGATAACTGGTAGGGCAACTGTCCTCTCTAAATTCTTCATGAATTCTTTGACCTTTCTCTTCTATAAAAAATTTAAAAGCAACTTGCCAAGTTCCTTCAAAACCTTATTGGGGTCTTGATCGGATTTTGTTGAATCTATAGTTCAGTTTGGAAGAAACTAACCTCTTTTATAATATTGATTCTTCCAATCCATGAACATCATATATCTCTCCATTTAGTTTACTGTTCTTTATTTTCTTTTAATAACTTTATGATTTTCTTCAGATACATCTTGAATATCTTTTTTTATGATTTATTCCTAGGTACCTTACATGCTTTATCTCTATTGTAAATGGCATATATTTCTGGGGTTTTATCTTCCTTCATTTGGAACATATTTCTCTGTCTGTTCATTTTTCTTGACACCCTGTGTTTGTGTATTAGATGAAATAGCTATTTCTCCCATTCTTGAAGGAGTGGCCTCCTGTAGGAGATGAATCTTATCATTTAACCTTACATTAGCTCTTGGTTGTCTCTGAATTTTTGTGATTGTTTAAGCAGCTTGGGTCTTTTTTTTTTTTTTTTGTAAGTCCCAGTTGTTGAGGATGTGCTAACACCTGTGAGTCTTCCAAGGGAGGGGTCAGTCAGCACCTATGTTAAGGCTGATTCAAGCTAGACCCTCAGGCAGCAGCTTTTAAGGTAAGCAAATATATATAGACCACAGCTGTAGACCCCACTGGCCTCCAGAGCAGGCACTCGGGAGTTTACCTCAGAGACTGCATCTTCACTTCTGATACCCCCTCAATGTGGTGATAGCTGCAAAATTTGGGGCTCCAGGCAAGTGTATGGGCTCTTTTCTGGAAGGTACCAGTGAGCTATATAGAAGACCAAATAAGAACTCAAATATGGTATCTCCCAGCCTACTTTCTTTGAGAGCCCTTCTGTAGCTTTTACATGTGTGGTGAGCCTCAAGCCTGCCCCTCCAGCTGAAGCTCAGACTAAGTAAAAGGCCTTTTTCATAGGATGACTGGGGGTGGTTTTCAGTTTGCTGTCTTTGCAGTGCCTTGGGGGTGGTAGATTGCCAAGAACTATTTCTCTGATTATTTCAGAACCATAGGACCTCAAAATAATCCTTGGATACTAGACCCAGGAAGTTCAAAGAGCATCCTCTGTGTGGGCTTCCCACAGTTGGCTTTGTGGGGACCATGGTACAGTGGCATGCAGGCATGGTATGCCCCACTGGCCACCTTAAGTTGTGGAGTTATGGGCTCAGGGGCAGGCAAATGCCCACTGGCACTAGCAGGTTAGAAGAGTACAAAAATGATGTCTGATTTGTTCCTGTGTCTGCTAGGAGGGTAGATAGAAAACACCTACATCTCCTTCCCCAGAGAGCATTCCAACAGGCTTCTATCCTTCCATCAAACACTTTAATAATAGCAAATCTCCTTCAGTTAAGGTCTAGGTGCTTTGTAAACTGCTACTTTTGTGCTGGATCCCAGGATAAGTGAGTCTGTGCATGAGCCCTTTAAGAGTGGAGTCTCCATTCTCTATAACACTGTGACTTTCTTAGACACACATTCCACTAGTTTTCAAAACCAGATATTTTGGGGTCTTTCTCTCCTGTGCATGTCCCCACGGTTGGGTGCCTGATGTGGGGCACAAACCCCTTGCTCCTCAGGGAGAAATTCTATTTATATTTGTGAGATACTGCCTGACTTTGGGTCACTGTGCTATGGATGGGGTTTTTGGTGAGATTGCATCTATGCCTCTTTTACCCATTTTGATGTTGTTCTTTGATCCTTTGTTTTGGAGGAGCTTAAGATGGTTTTTAGATTTTTTTTAGAGGGTGGTTTTTCCATATGTAGTTGTAGATTTTTTATGTCCATGGGAGGTGAGTTCAGGATCTTCCTCTATTGCCATCTTGAAAGGCCTCCTTGTAGGTCAATTTTATTTGAAACATTTTCAACATCTGATTATTTCTTTAATTAATGAGTTAAATGAAATATTTGGCAAGCGTTTATTTTATATTTGTATGACGAACATGGTTTCACCAGTTTGAAAGCTATACTTTAACATTGTGAAAATTTTCAAGCATATATTCAATACATTGAAATTAGTGTAATAAATTCCCTTGCACCAGCCTCCAGTTCCACAACATTAAAACTGTGGGGAGGCCTGTATCTATTTCATTCACTTAATCTGCTCACTCTCTCTATGGAGCAGGTACAATTATTACCCCACCTTAGAGAGGATGAAACTAAAGCATGAAGAGAAGTGACGAATCCGACTCCACAGCTGGGATAGGCACAGCTGGGATTCAGCTCTGGAGCACCTATTATTAACACTGCTATCTGAGAAGATTCCAATCCTGGAGGGCTTCCAGGGGCTAAAATGTGGGTGTACATTTTGAGCCTTCAGGAGGGTGGCATTGTGCATCCTCAAATCACTGGACTCAGTTAACACTTTCTTCCATACCCAGAACAAGGACCTCTGGATGTCTTTAGGAAATGCTGTTCTGGACCCAACTGAGTAAAATATGGTAGTGCAGAGCCTGGTAAATTTAGCATGAGCACTGAGCTCAGACCATGCTGGATGAGACCTGATATTTACCACCTGTACAGCCTTGGACATGTCATTTTCCCAAGAGTCCCAGTGTCCTCCCAACAGAGGGGACTGTCACAAAGTTTGAGTCTGGAGTTTTCTCTTGTCCAGTAAGAGAGCAGATGCAGAATTAAATATGAGAGAGGCTAATGTCCGGGAGGATACAAGAGCCCTGAGTAAGGGTCCTTGCTCCATAGCTATTAGGATCAGAAGGCTCACAAATGTGATGGATGTGCAGCAAGAGACAATGAAACAGTGATCATCAACTCATGTGTGTGAGAGAAAAGGGGTTTTGAAGATAGGCAGTGTTAAGGGTTTGGGTCAATACAAAGCAAAATCCCAGCACTGAGCAGATGGCTGTTTACTGCAGGCACCGGGCACTGTGTCTGTTTATCTTAACTTGCCTAGGGGATAAGACAGATATAGCATACTACCTCAGGGTCAACAAGGCACCTTTCTTTTACTAATTAGCTCCAGGCAGTTTCACCCTGCTGCATGATCTATTGCCTGTTTACCTGTTTACCTATTCTGGACGCTTTTATCCTGTGCAAGCAGCTTTATGCTTTTGTTTCATGCTGGGGGTGCTTCTGCCCTGTTTACCTATTCTGGACACTTGTCCTGTGGAAGCAGCTCTATGCTTTTGTTCTATGCTGGGAACACTTTTGCCCTGTTTACCTATTCTGGATGCTTTCATCCTAAGCCTTGTTAACCCATTGGTGCAAGTTCAGGGACTGCCTAAACTTATTCCCCACAGGGGACAATCTACACAGCCCTTAGCAGCCAGTAGGATGGAAAATGTTTGCCTGCTCAGTACTCTTGGAAGTGATGGATATTGCCTTCCTGTCTTCCCAGTTTGTTGACTGACCATTGTTGCAGTCTGCCCTTGTCTGTGAGTCTGATGGGGGAGGCACCCCTATCCATGAGTCTAATGGTGGCAGGCTCCCCTGTCCACAAATCTGATGGTGCAGATATGCCCTTGTCCATGAGTCTGATGGTAGGCAGTTATCCCTGTCCATGAGCCTAATGGTCGGGGGCTGCCCCTATCCATGAACTGATGGTGGGAGCCACACCTGTCTACAAATATGATGGTGGGGATCTGCCCCTATCTATGAGTCTGATGGTGAGGGGATGCCCCTGTCCATAAGTCTAATGGTAGAGGGGTTACCCCTGTCTATGAGTCTGATGGTGGGGAGCAGACCCTGTCCATGAGTAGGGTCACACAGCAGCCAGACAGCCCACTGAGGAATAGAAGCCTGGAAGCCCTGTTTCTTGCAAATGAAAGACCCAGCCTGGTGGCCAGCACAGGGGTCCTAATTTGGGCCATTGATGGAATTTACTGTTCAACCAACCTCAAAGCACTGTTGGAGAAGGCTGGGGAGATGAGGGAAAATATTTTATATATCCAAACAGGTTGTTCTTAAAAGAAGCAAGCAATAAACTAAAAGCAAAAAGCAAAAGGAAGCATCCCATGGAATAGGAGGCTTGCAGGGACCACAAGTGACGAGGAGCTCCTGTCTCTCACAGAGCCCAATCAGACCCTGTCCACAGACAGATGGTCACACTCTCAGAACTGGGCCAACTGCACGTTCCTTTTGCTGTGTTCTCTAGTGCCAACATTTCCATGTCACCTCCAGGGGTTTTCACAAAATCTACCTCTAAGGCACTGCTAAGGTACTCAGGAGCTGCCTGTGCTGTGTGCAAGTTTGGGGCCTGTAGGTGTGCATGTGTTGGTGCTTTGGTGACAAGGGCATGGTTAATCTTCTCACAGATGTGAGGTGCATCTTCTATGGGGGCAAAGACAGGGGAGAGCAGGGCTTCAGCTTTCAAGGTGGCAAAAGAAAGCCAGGATCTGAGGGTAGGTATTTCTGGATTTGGAGCTTTATGAATTGACTCAGTCTCCTTATCTGTCAGTTGAGCTCATGTGGCAATAACTCTCTTACTGATAAAATGCAAGTAAATGATTTGGGGTGTGTAAATGTTGGCAAAGAAAGGCCAGTCATGCTTGGCCTTACCAGGGATGGGCACTTATTTGTGATTCTTTAACATTGCCCTGGAAAGGGTGTCAGCTCAGAGTGCCTCATCAGGAGTCCAAGTGGGGATAGACATAGTGATGTGGGATGGGGTGAGAGAACTGAGAACACACTTCAGGTCTGAGAACTGGCTGTTTAGAAAGGGCAGGAGAGGAGGGAAGGGGAGGAAAAGATTGGATTGAGGATGGCTGGAGGCTCATTTCAGGAAATTTGGTAAAGGGATTGGATCCTGGATAGAGGACTAGCTCCCTGGGCCATTTCTGTGGAGACAAAGGCCCCAAGAAGGAGTCTTTGGGCTTGGAGAGGAAATGTGAAGCACTGTGGGCATGCAGGCATTCAGGTGGAAACTGGTTTCCTGAAACCATTGCATTAGGTGGACTGCTACCCTGCTCTTCTAACTCAAGGGCCCAGTCATCTGTAATGGTTATGACGATGATGATGATAATTAACATTTACTATGTGCTTCCTATGAGCTGAGAACTATAAGCATCTTCAATATGATCTCTCTATGAATTCTCAGAGTTGTTCTGAGAAACAGGTACTACTAACTACCACATTTGACAAACAGAGGCAGAGAAAATCTAAATTACTTGTCCAAGGTTGGGTCATGCAACCTCTGGGGTGTTGGGCTATGCCACCTCTGTCTCTCCAATGGCCAGGTAGAATCTACCATCTATGTCTTATGTCAATAGCTGTCTCTGGAAGGACTCCTTAAATGTGAAACTCTAGGAAGCATAGCAATGAGATAAAACAGAGATGAGAACTATCAAGGGGCACAACACAAGACTCAAGGAACTTACATTTGTTAAGTTCTGAACCTGGAATCCATATACTCACTGTAGGTGGCAGCTTCTAACATGGTCTTCAATGACCCCCTGTCCTAGTAAATGGGCCTAGTACAAACTCTTCCCCTTGAGTATGGGCTGGACCTAGTGATTTTCTTCTAATGAATAGAATATGGTGGAATTATGAGATGTCACTTCCAAGATTAGGTCATAAGAAGAAGACTGTACTGTTTGGGCTCTCATCTCTGTTTCTCTCTGTCTCTATCTCATCCAATCTTGGATAACTTGCACTGGGGTGAAGCCAGCTTCCTTATGAGCAATCCTATGAAGAGGCCCATGAGCCCTGATAAAGAAATGAGACCCTCTGTACAAAAGCCCATGAAGAAGTGAAGCCAACAACTGTGTGAGTGACCCTGAAAGTGGTCCACATGCATCCCTACTGCCACAGTTGAGTATTCAAATGAGACCATAAATGAGACCAACAACCTGACAGTGACCTCATGAGAGACCTTAAGCCCAAGATGCTCAGCTAAGCCTTGCTTGAAATCCTGAGCTGCCAAGACCATGAGATCATACCTGCTTGTTTTAAGCTGCTAAATTGTGGGATAATTTGTTAGGTTCAATAGGTAACTAAGACACTCCCTGTGAAGAACATGCTAATCCTCCTCAAGGAGGGGGATCATAGTATAATTAATTACCTTAACTAGAACAATTCTGATAATAAAATTACCCTGGGATGGATGACAGGCATAAACCTGAACCATCCCTGGCAAATCAGAACACAGAACAAAAGGAATACTTGTGGCATGTTTGGAATTCTCCTTGTGTAAGCTCCTAGGGTCCTTCATGTCCCACATGGACTCTAGCTGGTCTGGAGATGCTTAATGCCAGCCTCTTGCTTCAGGAGCATCAGAGCTAGGGCTTGGCTTTCTCTCCTTTTGCATGTGCCTCTGGCATGACTTTCAAGGACTCAGTTTTTATTATCTGATTGCCATGGTGACTTTGCTGTCCCTAATTCTTTCTGCTCACTGAATTCTGGGCCTGCCTATTAGGCTTTGGAAAGAGTAGGGATGGAAAGCTATTTATCCTTTGTGTTTTCAGTTGAACCTGGCGTCTTTGGTTTCTGTGACATGGGAGTGACATTTGAGACAAGGAAGACCGACATCCTGCTGGGAGTCCAGGCCAAGCATGGGTCTTCCGGTTCTGGAAACATAGCTCTGGCAGTCCTTCTGGTGAAGGTTGAGCTTATATGGGGGCAAGGAACAGAGTCTCATGGAAGCCACCTAGTAACAAGGGGATAGTATGGTGGGAATGTTTGTGGACTGGAATTGGACCATTTAGCATGGGTTCCTCTCTCCAGTTCTTTTAGTACCTGTTTCTTGGTCTCTTCCTCTAACTGAACTTCCATCCCAGATCCCAGAAGGAAGAATTCTGGTTGCTTTAACAAATTAACTCATTACTTATGTGTCAGGTCCTCATGAGCAGATCATCTCAGGGGTAGCTGATAACTTACTTATGGGAAGATGCCCATTCAGGTGCACGTAACAACTACCCCTGGGCAAGAAGCAGACCAGTGTTGCTTCCTTCAGTAGGGGCTGAAGGCAGAGCCCATAGCTGAAATGGGACATTGGTTATGGTGGCACCCTTGAGTCTCTTCCAGAAGCATCAATATGACTTGACCATGTTGTTATTTCAACCATGTCTTGGGTGTCTCATGCCCTGGCGTAGAGACAAACCCTCACAATGACTTATGATGAGTTGCACAATAATAACAATTTTTTTGTCTGACTCTCTTGCTATTCTGAGCTCTGTTGTGACAGGAAACAAAAGTGGTCATAAGAGGCCTCAAAGTGGTGAAACACGTCATGTCAACCCTGTCCTGTCGCCTCAGGGGTGGTAATTGAGATGCAATCACATTTGAGTTGCTGCCTAGTTCCACTTGGTATGACATTTGTGGATATATCTGTTCTTTCTCACACTGTGGAGAATCAAGGAATTACAGTTGGCCCAAAAAACTGGGGTGTGCTGCACCTTTGGGCTCCATCTATCAGTGGGGGCTTTTGCAGAAGCTTCTCACTGGGCGTTGCTTAAGTCCTCCTCTGGAGATGGGTGCTGACTCACTGCTAAGTATGCATTAAAAATGATGGAGACCAATTGATTTCTGTGTCAGGCACTCTAATTCCCATTTCAAAGTTTCTTTAAAAGGCCATAAAACATGAAGTTTTGATAAATCTCTGGAAGACAGGCATACGGGCAAATGCAATTTTACTTTCTCAGTTATTAGTGCTGTTTTCAAATTGATTACCAACCAGGGCCCAATTCAATTTCTCTTAAGTGTCTATTTGAAGTAGTTAAAACTTTTCAAGAAATTTAATAGTGGGACACTTGCAACTTATCTCCATAGTCAAACAAGAGTGAATTATCTTCTTTTGGATTGCTCTATCAAGTAATTTTAAATAAGTATCCAAAAAGCACACTGAAAAGAATTTGGAAAAGTTTCTGGTAGGGAATTTAAATTCTTTTTGGAATATGACTAATGAGAAGCTGAAAACTAAATCCATGTTTAGTGGAATTGTTGTTTGAACTAATTTTCAGACAGTGCTGCACCATCTAGAGAAAATTAAACCACCTTCTTAATGAGGGAGACACAAGGTAATTTAGAGTTATTAAATAAGAAATTAGAAATTACTTGTGTCCCTTGCCCTTTGTCCCAGTCAAAACTCTGTGGTGTGTGTGTGTGTGTGTGTGTGTGTGTGTGTGATGTATTTCCCAAACTTACATTAAAAATAAAAAATACATTTCTGAGAGTCCAAGGCATGTGTCCAAAGAAGTTGATTTCTTCCTACAGTAAGACTGCTTTTTCTTGCCATTACTAGGAAATGAAGTGTCCACATACTGCCTCTTCTTTGAGTGCAGAATTTTGTGAAGTTGCACTGCTCCTGATCTCTTGATAGACTTATTTCCAGGAGCATTGCATATTTCATTTCTTCCTAAACAAAACATATTGACCATAATTTAAGGTTTCTTACATGACTCCAATCATCACTAATATCCATTCAACAGCTTCCAACATTCATTGAAGGCACTAATGTCCACGGTGGGCTGGACGGTGAGGCCATGTGAGAAGAGCCACAGGCCATGGCTGATACAGGGGGTCCCAATCAGGGGACAGGCTCTTAAACAAAGACCTGTGCCTGGTCCCAAGATGACTGCAGCTACAGTTCCAGCTGAGGTAAGTTTCCCAGACAGGTGATACAGTGTGGAGTTTTGAGTAGCTGCTAACCATGTGGCCAGTGAGGCAGGTGCTGACTGGGGAGGGCCAAGGCAGCAGAGAACCTGGGGCAACACTTCCCCAGTGAGTTCTGTGGAATGGTTCCTCCCAGGAGGAATCTCTCTCAAAATGTTTCATGGTTAAAGAGACTGGGAAATACTCATGCTCCAGACCCCTGTGGGTGATTTCTTAGGCTTAATATTAACATAGGAAAGAATTCAAGGCATCCTGCTGGAAAGAAACTGCCTTGACTTTGTTTAATCCAGAAATTTCCACACATATTTGGTTATAGCCCTCCATCCCCCTGCCTATTGCCACACTGTTTTGGTATAATACCATTATGTTTTTGAAAAATGTTGTGCATATCATAAGGAAAGCTTCCAGACAGCCTCAAAGAATAGAGGAAACTTAAGTGGCTTTATACTCAGGGCTGCAGGAACTGCCCTACAGGGTCTCCCCACAGCTGTGCCAGGTGCCTGCTGTGTCCTCTTTCCATCTGCAGGGGCAGGGCAGGAGGACTGGAGAGATCCAGGCATCTTTCCCAGGCCAGTACTTCTGCCCACATCTGATTGGAGGGACTGTGCTGCATGACATCACCTTGCCTGGAGAGAGTCAAGGACCTTCCTCTTTCAGGGTCATTTGCTACCTCCAGAAAGGGGAAAGATTTGGGGTAGACAGTTCCCAGTGTCAGGGAGAGCCTTATGTGACTCTGGCTAAGAAACTTCACTTTTCCCTATAGCAAGCAGTTGTCAAGCTGGTCTTATGGATGTCAGGTATCTGCAGAGGTGCCTCAAGTGTGTGGCAAAAGCTTTATCTGAATTACTTTTTTAAAAAAAGTATTTTAAATGGCTAAAATATCCACTCAAACATGTGGTGTATCATTCATGTGTCTTTATTCACAAGCAAGAGGAGATGACTCTGCAAATAATACTTGCTGGTTGCCTATGGCAGTGACTTGGAAACTTTTTGTTTCTTAAAGCAACAAAACCCTCTTCAAAGATTATGTGCTACTTGAATAAATAGGACTGATAAGAGGAATGTTTGCTAGATACATTGATTTTATAATTTTTATCTATTATAAAGTTGATGACTTAGAAAAAGAAAAGGTACCACTATAAGGAAGAAGATAAGGTGAGCAGGGATACTGTTAAAAGGTTCTGCAGCAGAAAACATGGCTGTTATATGAGCTTTTACAGTAGCCACTGTTGCAGCAGCTGGCTACTTATCTTAATATGAATATATGTCTATAGTGACAGTAAATATGTGTTTGGAACACATGAAACAAAATGGAACAAATGAAAAGAACAGAGGTTTTCTAACATTAATGGGAATTACAGTATTACAGGGGGGAACTAATTGCTGATTTGCTAGAGTCATTGAAACTTCTTCAGTGGTTTTCCCATAATTCAGATCTTGGATCTGCTCTCTGGAGCCTAAGTAGGAGATGGGGAAGCACTGTATGGAAGGGCCAGGGAGCTAACATTTACGGTGTTTTGAAGGCATGGGACCACTCAAGTCACGTCTGAATCTGTTGCCAGCATCCAAGCCTGAAGGGTGGAGCAGGATGAACTTGGGTATAGCAGTGAGAATATGAACAGGGATAGATGGAAGAAATATTAAGGAAGCACTTGCTAACTGGAGAGTAAAGGAGAAGGAAGGGGGAATCTAGGAAAATGCCTAGGCTTTTGGAGAGGGGGGCTGGGTGAATAATTGTGACATTCACCATTAATGAAAATATAGGAAGAAGGTGCAGTTTTGTAGGACTCATTTTTGATCATGTTGGATTTAAGGTGAATTTATAAATAAATTATGTCATTCTGGATGTTGATAAGTTGGATGCAAAGGAATATTGTGAACCAGGTGTGAAAATTGTATACAGTACAGCTTGGGAGATAAAACATTCAGACTTAGGACATTGTTTAACTGGATACCATGAATCCAGATGGAATACTTTTTTGTTTTGTTATTTTTGTTATGAAGGATATAAAAATGTTTGAAAATCTGAGCTCTGCACTGACAAGTGAAGAAATGGCCAACTCTACTTGCTGACCTCAAGGCATGTGAGGTGAAGGAGGAGGCTCCCATGCACCTGTTGGCCTCACAAGAGAAGCAGACTTCAGGGAAGGCAGAGCAGAAGGAAGTTTAATATTATGGGTTAGGTACAAGTTGTGGGGACATAAAATGGCATTTTAGAGAGCAGTTTTGATTTTCTTTGGAGGCAGATATGTTGATCCAAGACTTCAAAGATTAGTACTTAAATAAGTTTCTAAGTACAATGACTATACATAGTCTAAGATAGTAGGGCACACAAGAAAATGCATTCACAAGAATGGATAGAAGTGCCACTTTGCTGTCCCCAGAAATAAACAATGAACTTAAAGACCCAGGTATTGAAGTCATCAGACATGAAATATAAAACAATTCTGTGTACTATATTTAATAAATTAAGGGCAAGCTTGGAAATGTTTGCAGGGAGCAGGAAACTTTAGAAAGTTATTTAGAAAACTTGAAAAAAAAGACCTTTTAGAAATAATCAGGATTAAAAGTTCACTTAAGGTCCGTTGTCCTGCTTGTTTCTGGATCATTCTTTCTGGGAGCCTTGGGCCACCATGTAAGAAAAGCAACTAGCCTGAGGCTCACTTGCCAAAAAGGCCACATATAGGCACTGTGGTCAGCAGTCCCAGCTGAGCCCAGGCTTCCCGCCACCCCCTCCAGGGTATCTTCCATGTGAGGGAAGCTGTATTGCACCTCCAGATGAACCCATTCATTAGCTGAGCATTGCTGAGTCACCAGGCGGGTCACCCTGCTGAGACCTGCTTGAATTCTGACCCATAAATCATGATATAAATTAAAATAAACTCAAGCTAATGTCTTGCAAAAGAATGCCAAGGTAAAAAAAAAATCTTAAGCAACTTAAATGGCCAAAAGGGCCCACTCTGCGATTGAGCTCAGCCACATATTCAGCAGTGGTACCAGCAGCATTGTGTATGAACTTTGATAAAGTTACAGAAGTTTCATGTTGATGCCACCTATTGGCTACAAGGTCAAATGGTGGTGACTAGTATGATAATTACTGTGAATGGCATAATGAAAAGTCTGCCTCCTGAACTTGTTGAATGAGTGCCAGCGGTTTGCAAGAAAGCCCGGAAACAGTGGAGGGGCACTATTATAAAAAAATTCCCCATTTCTAGTACACATTTTGCAGAGAAGATATTATAGCATGGAAGAAAACAGATACAATACAATTCCAAAAGTAATATGGAGGGTGTGGAGTCTGAATATAAAGAAGTTTTAGGACAGCCTTAGCCAGTATACTTACCTTTCCCTTTTCATGTATGTACAAGGGTAATGTATAATAAGGCTATGTGTGGATAAGTCGTAAGTGTTCTTTTAATAAGTATAAAATGAACATTCTAATCAAGAAAGTGTTTAATTGTGGGAGTTTTCTTTCTTATTTGCACATAAATAATGATGTATTTCATAATTGATAGTGTTTTAGATATTATGAAATGTGGTATATTGTTGACGGATGCATAGGTAGATAGAAAAATGAAACACAAACAAGGACTGGCTGTCATAAAAGTCAAGATAGTGGGCACTGGTGGCCTGAGGCAGGGGTCAGGAGGAGACCCCTGGCTTCTGGATGGTTACAGTGCCCTCTGTCTACAGGTGGCTGTGGTTGGGTATTCATTTTACTATTATTTGATGCATTATAAATATATGTTTTATGTCCTTTGCTATTTAGGTTATGTTCACAATAAAAAGTTTAAAATAAATTATGAACTCAGTTGTAAAGTTGGGTGTTCTTTAGCCTTTAGAAGTGACCCTGTTCCTGAGAAAATTGCTGCAGATTGAAAGATGCAACAGCCTGGGGGCAGCAAGCAAGCTACCTGTTTTTTGCTTGGCAGCAGGATGCCAGCTCTAGGTCAAGGTGAACTGTGCAGAATAGCAGTTACCAGGGTCACCCTCCTCAAAAAGGCAGATCCCAATTTGCTGAGAAGGGACCGGCCAGCTGGAAGATGCCAGCCATCAAGATTGGGTTTGGCACTATTTCTAGAATGGGTGAATTTTGTGCTTAGGTTGGTTAGCGGGTAAATACATCCTTTAAATAATTCTTTTGGGGCAACTCTTACAAATGGCAGTGGAAAACACGTGGCAGTAAACTACAAACTGTAGCAAGGTCTTGAAGTGCTGGGGGTGGGTACACATAAACTTTGTAGCAGGCTTGGGAGAATGAAGTCCTTAAACTCACCAGTAGTGAAAATAAGAAAGGAAAAATAAGAGAGGTCTTGCACTTAAACAATTTAGAAATAGAAATCCAAATATCAGAGGCCTAAGCACAGCACATCAGAAAGGATGGGATTCTGGGATGGGCTCTGCAAAGACCACCCTCTCCTTATAGGAGTGTGGGAATAGTCTTTTAGGCAGAGGACAGTGGATGGCTTTCCTTCTTGATGCCTTAGGGGCATCTGCCAACAAAGGCTCCCTTATTTATTTATTTATTTATTTATTTATTTATATTCTAGTTAGTTAACATACAGTGCAATATTGGTTTCAGGAGTAGAGTTCAGGAGTTGATTTATCACTTACATACAACAGACAGTGCTCATTACAACAATTGCCCTCCTAATGTCCATCACCCATCTAGCCCATCTTCCACCCACCTCCTCTCCATCAACCCTTAGTTTGTTCTTTATTGTTAAGAGTCTTATCCCTTGAGCTATGGTCTTGGGGGAAGGAGGAGAACTCTTTTATTGTTGCATTAGGTTTGTGTCAATGTGAGAAGTGTTATCTGTACATGTAGGTCTTAACCTGGTCCTCTGTAAACTCTCCCTCAGGGACTGGTTGGATTGAGATCTGGGTGCTTATAGTAGAGACCAACTTGTTATGAGGTATGGGGGACAAAGCAGGCAATGAACGCTCATCCCCCAGTCTCCAACCATAGGTACCTGGGCAGGATAGCCTCTGGAGACTGGGGGGGGGGTGGTGAGCCGAGGGAGCACCTGTGCCTAGTACATCTGTCCACTGCTCCCGTGGGTTGACACAAGGTGTTGCTACAGTGTCCCCAGTGTGGCAACAATATGAGGATTTCTAATTGTACTGGCTTTTGCTTACTCAGTGAAATAAAATTTAATAACACAAACACAAAAAGGAAGCTTCTGCTCATTAGTATGGGATTTTAGCTACTCCCTTCCCACAAAACAATATACCTAATCTTTACATTTCAGCCTTCTTGTGATTCTCATTCTTCTTTTCCCAGGGTGAGATAATCATAATGATGTTCTTGGAGAGAGAGAGAGAGAGAGAGAGAGAGAGAGAGAGAGAGAAAGAGAGAGAGTATGTGCATGTGTGTGCGTGTGTGTGCGTGTAACTTTTTCCTTTTCCAGCTGGAATTGAACTTACCTGGTGAAAGCGACAGCAGGGAAACAAGGGCAATACTTAGTATTTAGGTGAAACAGGGGGTTTCAGATATGATGATGATGACACACAGCTCTATCTTTGTGTCTGTAACACTGAGCATCTTAGAATGATAAGTGGATTGTCTGAGAAGTGTGTGTGTGTTCCTGTGTATAGGTACATGCTCTGCCAGCTGCCTTAGGCATGTTCTCTTCTTCACTTATATTCTAATTTTTTTAATGTTTATTTTTGAGAGAGACAGAGAGAGACAGTATGTGAGGTGAGGAGGGGCAGAGAGAGAGGGAGACACAGAATCGGAAGCAGGCTCCAGGCTTCGAGCTGTCACCACAGAGCCCGACGTAGGGCTTGAACCCATGAGCTGTGAGATCATGACCTGAGCTGAAGTTGGTCGCCCAACCGACTGAGCCATCCAGGCACCCCTCTTCTTCACTTATATTTTAATTAACTGAAAATTAACCTGGCTCCAAAAAATTCAACTTTTCTTCCAGTTACAGTTTTGGGATTGTGATTCTGCATCTTTCAAGTCTATGAAGGCTTTACTAGCTTCATCAGGGGTAAGAACTCTAATGCTGCTGAAATAAGAACTATTATTGGGAATTGGATACCCTTTAACATGAGGAGATAAAGCAATACACTGAATATTTATTAGCATGAGGTAGATGCAATTTTTTTCTTTTCTTTTGCTCCCCCCACAACTGCTTCCAGAAAATAATACAAGTGGCCATCTGATATGCAGGGCGGCAGTGTGGGGAAGTGGAAGGAGTACAGACCTCTTGTCATTTGTCTGGGTCACCTTGGACAAGGTCGTCTATCTCAAATTCAGTTTCCTCATCTGTAAAATAGGGGAAGCAGGGCCTAGTTCCCGAGGCTGTTGTGAGGGCTAGCAATAATGCACAAGGAGTGTCTGGCATTTACTAGGTGCCCCCATACATGACACATTTCTGAAGGCCTGCTAAAAGGAAAGTTTTATTTAGAAAGTCAGGTTTAACTAAGTCATTTTTTCACTTTTTCATTTTCAAAAGGAAGGTTATGGGGAAACATCCCCTTGTTTTTTGAAGGGAGACCCATGGAGATGGGGTGTAGTCAACCTCACACATGTGGGGGCCACACACACTCAAGAATGTACCAATGGCTTGAGAGGTGCCTCTTCCTTGGGAATTCCTCTGTCCTGTTGTAAAGGATGAAAAATGGCCACCACGCTTCATGGGGAATATTCTCAGTAGGAAGATTTTGGAAAAATCTTCCTTTTAGTGGACTTGCTTCTCCAAATGAGAAAGCAGGTTTTGAAGGCTGTGGAAGGGAAACACCCGCTTCTATTCTGTGTCTCCCTCTCTCTCTGCCTCTGCCCTGCTCGTGCTCTGTCTCTCTCTCAAAAATGAATAAATTTCAAATAATTAAAAAAAATAAAATTGAAGAATAAACTTGGGAATACAAATGGGGTGGCTGGCTTTCATATAATTCTATGTGGTTATATTTCTAGAGTTGGGGACTTTTTTAAACCTGATATTTTAACTTGATTCTAGAAATATATGTATAAGTAAATGTAGTTTAACCATTTCATTACCCCACCACCTTGTATGATCAAAGAAGACATCACATTGGTCATTTTCTACTGCCCCCTTAAGTGCCCTCTGGGTATTTTGGGCAGGCTCCAACATGATTCCAGTTCCTCTGAGTCTAATCTGATATAAAGGCGAGCACATTGAACTCCCATCCCAATTTAAGTCTTCCTTCCTCCCTTGTTTCCCCATCCTCTGGGACTACAGCAGGGGTTTGGGAGCCTGGACTAGGGGAAAGGGCCACTGGGGACTTCTCCCCTGTTTGCTAGCTCTATGTTATCTTGCTCCTTAGTTTTGGTTTTTGGTCCCTGCAGGGTTGCTATGGGGAATGCAGACAGAAGAGGCAGGGAATGTTCCACCTGGCTGTTGTGCTTGTCACCTAGCCTTGGACATCAGTCACGGACAGTTGCTTACATTGTCTCAGCAACCTTGGAGATTCTGTGAGATCTTCCTACCATCCCTGGATGAGGTCCTTGGTTCATCTGTCCTAGGGGATTTTCTGTCTTCCCTCTAGCTGTTGTCCTCTTAGGTACATTTCCCTTTGAGATGGTCTCAGACTTGCTTTTCTCTGTGAGACTAAGGAGACATGTGGCAAACATACTTAACCAGGCAGACAGTCTTGCCAAAAGTGTGGCTTGTTCCCAAGCTGCGCCCAGCTTTCTGCTCTATATCTTAGGCCTCCTAACCTTAGCCTTTGCCTTTAGACTTCTCCTCACATCCTGCACACCCCAGGAGGCCTCAGCATGATGTCTGAGTAGTTCTCTCAAGAACCTCTTTGCCTGGTGTGAGGTGAGAAGGTGGCACACCCATTCCCCCTACATGGGGGAAAGGGGTGTCCCTGCATGCCCTTCCTCCACATGGGGGCAGTGCCCCTTCTCTCTGTGTTTGGGGGGGGGGTGCCCTACACACAGTAACTACTCTTCTCACAGGGAGTCTCTGTTAGCTGGATGGAGGGCTAACACTTGGAGAACCAGGTAATAATCTCTGAACATGAATGTGATCTGGAAAGCTTTAGGACTTATGGCATCAGCTGAATTGTTCATGGCCTTTGCAGACTCTGGGAAGACTCACAGGAAAGGAGGGACCCCATAACTGTTTGTCACCCTGGTCATTATTGAGGTATATTAAATATATAGAGGTGACCATGAACTTTGTTCTTACGCTCTGTGATGGGAACATGGCTCCCACAGACTGGAAACTTAGAGATGGAATAGAAATGTGATATGTTAAGGGGCGCCTGGGTGGCGCAGTCGGTTAGGCGTCCGACTTCAGCCAGGTCACGATCTCGTGGTCCGTGAGTTCGAGCCCCGCGTCAGGCTCTGGGCTGATGGCTCGGAGCCTGGAGCCTGTTTCCGATTCTGTGTCTCCCTCTCTCTCTGCCCCTCCCCCGTTCATGCTGTGTCTCTCTCTGTCCCAAAAATAAATAAAAACGTTGGAAAAAAAAAAAAGAAATGTGATGTGTTAAAAAAAAGAATTGTGATGTGTTTCATGCATTCAAAGAGTCTGTATGCATGTCTCCCAGGCCCAGGACCCCACAGATTCTGCCTGCCTCCTTGGCAGCGTCAGCCCTTGTAAATGACAATGGTGACATAGGGGGTTGGCACCAGGTCTGGGTTACTCTTCAAGAATAATTCTTTATCCTTGTCTAGGATGGTGGAAATGGCTGTTTGCTCTCCTAGTATCTACTCCCTTCTTCCTGAATACCAGAATCTTGATTTTGTTTGGGGGTCAATGTGTCCAGATAAAAACTCCTCCTTCCCTGGCCTCTGGGTATTTATAACTTGCCAGGTGATGCAGTCTGGCTGATGAGTTAGAAGATAATGGTTTCCAGTAAAGTTTTGCTTTTGTGACCTAGGGATGGTTTTCCTTGCTTCTCTCTTGCTATGGAGACAAAGATGAAGTTAGAGAAGTAGTCATCCATGGCCAGAGGATGGGGCAGCAAAACGATGCACATGCATCTGCCTAGGATTGTCTCCTTTGAAATTTACTGCGGTAAAGTAGCCTCATATGTTTAAAATACTATGATTTGGGTTTTCTTTTGCTTGATGCTGAATGCAGTTCTAGGTGACATATCTGGAGGCTAGGAGTGGTTTGCATGGGGAGAGAGTGTTCCTGGAACCCAGTAAGTCTTTGGGAATGGCCTTCCTGAATTCATCTTCATTGTCTCTTCATGGCACAGGGGAGAAGAGAGGAGGTGAAGGAAGAGGGAGCTTTCCAGGGACTGGTCTCCTTCACTCATTCATTCTAGCATTCTGAACTCTGTGTGCATGCCTTATTCAACTGTGATGTCCTCAGGGGCTGGACCTGTCTTGCGTTCCTCCTCATTAAACCCAGCATGGGGCTGGGATCACAAGGGTGATGCCTGTGGATGCATGTTCTGACTGGTGCTCCTACGGTCACAGCCAGCCCTCATAGGGTGGGTGGCCATGGGAGAGTGCACAGACCATGTGCCAGGTGCCTGAGAAGGTGTGCGTTAGGCAGTCCCTGGGTTCAGTAGATGAGTAGGGGGAGACACAGGGGCGATATCTCACCTTCAAACCACAATTGGTCTTGCAGGCTCACATTAGTTAGAAATAGTATTATGGAGTCTCCTGAGGTACAGAGAGAGGGAAAACTAACATTTTTTGAGTGTGTGTTTCCATCAGGGCTTGACATTGGATCCTCCCAGGCACCCAGAGAGGTGTTACTAGTACTGTGGTGGCGGGGACACAGCAAGGAGCAAGGAAGAAAAGTGCAGCACCCAAATCACACCTCTTCTGCAGCAAGAGCAGCACTTGGACCTGTGTGTCACAGTGAACCCCCCGCCCCTCTCCCTTAGCTGCCTGAATAGGAAGACTTGTAGCAAAAATTCCGTCTCCCAGACTGGCCTGTGGGAGATTCTGAGCAGTTGAATTGAATGGAAATATGAGTGTTTTAAATATTGCTATAACTTTAAAAAAGTTTAAATTCATCGGCAGTTTTTCTCTTGCCTGGCCCTCTCCTCTGAATCCCCAGTTCTTTACTTGAATGTTTGATAGGCTTCTTCAACTCCGAGACCTTCACTCCCGTGGCTTTGATAGCTTCATCTTCCGACTGGCTCAGCTCCAAGGCCTGCAGCTGACCTTGACTCCTCCCCGTCCTGGGTGCTGGCAGCAGCGACTCCACCTGACCCATTTGTGGCTGTCTGTCTCCATTGGAATTGAAGCTCTCAAGGACAGGGATTGTCTCTTTATTCCCTGCTGGGTGCTCAGTGCCTGCAACAGAGCCGGCACTCAGTGAGTATGAGAGCAAACAGCCATCCCTTTACCAACTGCCTTAGGTCAGAATCTCCTGTCCCTCTGGCTGCCTTTCCCACTTAGCCCTGGGGCTGTTTGCTGGCACAGACACATTTGAGTCACTTCTGTGTCTCCAGCTCTGGCTGCCCTCATGGGTGCAGGAAATATTTCTTGAACTAAGGTGAACAGCTTAGAGCAGTGGGATCTAAACAGATGAATCTAAATGAGAGGAGATGGGGCAAGTTTGGATCTGGTTCAGGCCCAGGGCTAGCAGCAGGTTTGATTCCCCCAAAAGCAAACTCTGAGACAAGAATTCAGGGCAAGGAGTTTGCTTGGGAGATGCAGGAAAGAAGTGAGAGCAGAGCAGAGAGCAGTGCCGTCAGCTACCACAGATGGGAGGTCAGAAACTCTAGGCTGGTGCAAACGCACACTTTCCAAGGGAAAGGAACTGGAGTATCTACACACCAACCCTTCAGGAGGTGTGAGTGCCCGGGGCTGGTGGCTGCAGGGGGTGCAGAATGAGCACAGCACTCAGCTCCAGGGACTGCAGTTGCATGGTGGGGTGTGGCTGAGCCCTGTGCGTGGTGGGTTTGGGGATGTGAGTGGGTGTCACACAGCTCCTGTCCCTCCTAGGGGAGACCCTGGAGGAGGGTGTTCTGGCTCAGGACAGGGAAGCACAAGGCAGGGAGTATCTCAATAAACTGCTGATGTCATCATTTTATGTCATGCTCAAGAAACACTTTAGACTGAATGATGTTGTGGGAGTAGCTTTGAGCATGGAACCAGGACAAGCGGGAGTTCTGCTTTAATGAAAGAGCTCAGCTTTGGAATTGGACCCAGGTTAAATTCCTACCACTGATAAGTTCCAGCTGCCAGATCTTAAGCAAAGTACTTAACTCCTCTGAGATACCTTTCCCTTGGTTGTGAAATGGAGATGGAGAGAACTCCTTGGTAGAGTGGTTGTAAATATTGCATCATACAACGTAATAAGAAAGTCATCAGAATGGTTGTAAACATTACATGTGATAAGGTAAGGAAAGCGCTGGAAGGATGCCTGGGGTGTAGTAGATGCTCAAGGTATGCAATTCGCAATAGCTCTCCCCCCTCTGCCAGCCTGAGGCTGGCCACCTAATGTCACTCTTTTTATCAGTTAAGATACAGCCAGCTGCTATAATAGATGTACCTCAGCTTCTTGGTGGCTTGACTAAATATCTAACATCTTATTCCTTGTTCACATACAGTCCAGTCAGTCCATGGAGGTTAGGGGTGAGGGTGCTTTGTGCTGTGATCCACAGACCCAGGCTTGACATCTGGATGGAGCCCCTGCCATTCCCAAAGCCTGGCTTCTGGGATGCCCTTGACATTGACATCTGGCTTCAGACAATGGAAGAGATAGAAGACATGTATGAGGTTACATAGCACACGTCGCCTCTACTCACATTCCATGTCACACAGCATGAGCTGAAAAAGGGGGCTGAGAAATGTGGTCCTTATTTTGTGTGGAGGGAAGAGGGAGGGTTTGAGGAACAACTCACTAGCCTCTACCACAGTGTTGCTGTGAGATTTGAGTAATCAAATGTGTGAAAGCACTTGACTGTCACAAGAGTAGGGTGTCCTGACTGCTTTGAGCCAGATTTTCCTCCAGATCATGCTCCTGTCTAGACAGAAGATCTATCTTTTCTCTATCTGCTGAGTCAAAGAGGCCCCGTTCTCAGGGCAGAGTCCAAATTCCCACCTTGTATGAAATGAGATTGTCACCTCCGTGGCAAATAATGTGATGCCTACAGATTCCAGCAAGGTGTTCTCTGCACTGTGTGGTGGGGATCTGCAGCAGTCTGCATCCTGCGGGAGCTGAGCTGGACTCTGAAAAAACTGCAGGTTTAATTTCTCATAGAACACTAGATGCTGACTCAGATTTTCTGATGAAAATCAGATTTTTGGACACTCGCTCCAGTTTATAAGAGCTTTCTCATGAAGACTTTGCCTGTAAACCTTACGATATAGATATGAATGATGTTTCCTTTCTAGCGATCTCATTCTGTTCTGATATCCCTTGGAGCACACTTTGGAGTTCTATCTTGAATCTTTGCAAATTAAATTTTCTCTCTTTAGGGAGCCAGATAAAAGAATGATTCAAAGAAATGGAGCAATTTGGATTCATCTATTTTGGTATGTGAGTTAAATATCATTAAAGTGAAAGTTCCATGCCACCTAAATCATGTAGTTGAGAATGATTTGTCATTATTTCTAGAAACATACTTATAAATCTGCTCTACACAGTAAATAAATCCCACAAATATACTTATAATTCTGCCTAAATAGTAACTAAATTCAAAATGAAAGGGCAGTGTCCTAGATGAGCCTATGTTTGTGATACCTTCTCTGTTTACTGTAGATCAGTGTAGTGGCACAAACCAATACTAATGTGACAGGTATCTAACATTTAAAAATCACAGGTGTAGAAAACACATGCTGCCCCACAAAAGGCCAATGTCTTTCTGTCTGGGAAACCATCAGTGATGCAATGCATTTTCCATTTCCTGTCTGACCAGGTTGACTAGGTGCCCCAGTTTACTCTGGTCAGATCTGGCTTATGTCAGCTGTCCTGGTGTCATTAACAGAGCCCCTGGTCACTCTCAAAAGTATCTTGCTTGGATGATGTATTTCATAGTCACCCTATGTGTGATTGATGTCCTATTAGTAGGCATAAAATGAACTTTAAGGAAGAACACCATTTATCTTTTGAGAAGACTAAACTCATTCTGAGAAACACTGACTTTATCAAAAGACTTCAATTCTTTCAGACACATTGATTTTTGACAACATGAATTGTATATATAAAGAGTGTTCAATAACATCAGAGAGACTAATTGAAAGGATATGAATCACAAAGAAATGGAATCTAGTATGAATTCTGGACACCAGCAACTCCACTTAATGGCTCTCTGGGCTGGTGAAGGCCTGGCTCATTGCTAATGCAATTCATTAGGACCAGGTAGAGCTCAGAGGCATGCCACTCAAGCTGTGCCTTTCCTTTATCTTCAGTTTTTTTTTCAGTAGACTGGCAGCACCTCCTTTTTTAGCCTCAGGTTTTCTGCTGTTCACCTAGATGTCATGCCTGTAGCCACCTTCTGCTTAGAAACTTCAGTGCCATGTTGGCCTCCAATGTCCTCTGTCTAGTTCCATCAGGGTGACTGTTTCCATGGCCTCCAACATGGTGTGGAGGATCTGCTGTCTGGGCGGGGTCAGGAAGAAGGTGGATGTGGGCCCTTCCTCAGGGCCAGAATGGGCACTCTGAAGCCATGTGCTACAGCTGGTATTAGCTACTAGCTTTCTGACCTCAGACAGGCTTCATGACCTTGTTGTGCCTTAGCTGTCCCACCTGTTAAATTGTCCAACAACAGTTACATAGTTGTTTTACCTGTTAAACTGTCTAACAACAATTTCTACTTCCTAGGGGTATCAGAAGGAATAGACAGGTAAGTTAAGAGCTGTCAGGCATTGAGACTGTGCTGAACATAATAGGGGGAGTCACCCACATGCTTGCCAATGAGCCCTGTTGCATTTAACCCCATAGCCCTGGAAGGAGGGGTATCCATTGTTTATATAGGAACGTTTAGGTTCAAAGAGTCAGAGAGACTTGCTGGATGCTGGGAAACTCTTACAAGGTCACTAAGGAGGGTCTGGAACTCCAGGCACAGAGAGGTATCATAGGTTGGGGAGGAGGGAAGGTCCCATAAGTATCTGGGCAGGGTACTGGCTTGTTCTCCTCAGGAGGTATCTGCACACAAGACAACCCCCCTGCCTCTCAGCTTACACATACTCACCCATTTCTGAATTCAGGGAAGGATGGCCATCCAGTGGGTGGCTGGTACTCTAGAACCTCATCTCCTGGAGCAGGAGGTGGGCTTGGGTTTCCCTATCATTTTGTAGAGACCCTGACAGGCTGTTTCTTGCCTTCCCCTCCCCTTACACATCTTCTTTCACCTGAGACCCTAATGCCAGCTCCTCCGACCCACCCCCACTTGTTCTGTGCATGGCTATTGCTGTGCAGGCTTCCTGACCCCTTTCTGATGCCTATCTTGGTGATATACATCCCCCTCCCCAACCCATAGGACTATTAGCTGCTTGTGTCAAGAAGCTGTGACTATTGTTCTGTCTGCCCAGCTCCCTGACAGGAAATGCCCCAATACCTACTTATTAGAAGAATGGATTATGTCACTGGAGCCTCTGATATATCTGAAATATGCAGGAAAATAGCCCCCATTTGCAATGGTTATGAGGATAACTAATTTAACATAAAGACCATGCTTGCAACATGTAGGTTTGCAACAAATATCCATTGTTACTATTATTTCTGTAGTTCATAGAGAGACACAGTGGCCACCTGAGGATCCCTGACTTTTGAACTTCCTCTTTCATGCATTACGTGCGCCCAGCCCTCTTTGGTTGGGTGGTTGGTGGGTAGGAGGTAGGCGTAGCAGTAGAGGGCACTGATCTAGTCCTGCAACATTTCCAGCTCATGTGGAGGCTTTTCTTCAGTGCAAACTACAATTATTCATAATGAGGCAACTACTGGATATATTTCTTGTTCCTTCTAAGCTCCTGAGCTGTTGTTGAAAAGAATAGTCTTGACCATAAATGACATCTGAGTTAAGGACATAAAGTGAGCTGATGGATGAGGCTAACAGAAAGTAGTTATTTAGAAAAGTTCAGATAACCATTGCCAATTGTGCAAGATTGCTGCTAAACCATGCAACTTTGAAGGCTGGGAATTAGTGAGTCTGCTGGAGCAGAGTCAGTGTGTTGTGGTAGAAAGAGTTTGGTGTGTCTCTGGGATTAGACACCTGAGCTCCATTCTTGTGCCACAAGGCAGGTTCTTCCAGCTCTCAGTTTCCTCCTGTGTAACTGTCCCTTCACAGTGCAGGATGAGGACATGACAGATGCACAAAACACACAGTGCCTGGCATAGCACCACAGGAATCATTGAGAACTTGTTTGTAGATCTTAACAGTATCCAGGTAGTTTCACCTTTATTAACTATATCATTTATTTGGACTTTGTAAGACTCCTGTAAGATGTCTAAGACAAATAATCTCATGCCTACTTTTTCAGTGATGATAAGTGGGAAGTTAAGGGTACTGGGACACAAGATCTGACCCTGCAGGAAAGACACTGGAAGTTTTAATCTGACTTTGGGTCCTCTTGTCTTTTTAAAAAACATTATTAAAAATTGAGGTGAAATTCAGATAACATGAAATCAACAATTTTAAAGTGATTAATTCAGTACATCCATGAGATTGTGTGCAACCACCATCTCTAATAGTCCTGAAATATTTTACTCATCCCAAAAGGAAACTCTGTACCCATTAAGAAGTTGCTCTCCATTCCTCCCTGCCCCCATTGCTGGCAATCACCAATGTGTGTTCTGTCCCTGTTATTTACCTATCCTGGATATTATATGAATGAAATCATATAATACGTGACTTTTGTGTTTGGCTACTTCACCTAGCATAATGTTTTGAGGTTCATTCATGTTGTAACATGTGTTGGTACTCATGCCTTTTTATGGTTGAGTATATTCCATTGTACGTATATAGCACAATTTGTTTATCCATTCATCCGTTGATGGATATTGACTGTTTCCACCTTTCATAATGCTGCTGTGAACATGTGTATACATGTTTGATTATTTGCTTTTAATTCTTTTGGGTTACATGGAGGAGTGGAATTGCTAGGTCCTGTGGTAATTTTCTTTAGCTTTCTGATCAACTACTATACTGTTTTCCACAATGGCTGATTCATTTTACTTTCCTGTGATAAATGTACAGGGGTTCTAATTCCTCCACATCCTTGATAATACTTGTTATTGTCCATTTTTTATTATAACTGTTCTAGTGAGTGTGAAGTGGCACTTCATTTTGGTTTTGATTTGCATTTCCCTAGTGACCAATGAACTTAAACATCTTTTCATGTGCTTGTTGGCTATTTCTATATCCTGTTTGGAGGAATGTCTGTTCAACTACTTTGACTTTTTTTTTTAGCTTGTTTTATTTTTTAGTTTTTTAAATTTACATCCAAATTAGTTAGCATATAGTGCAACAATTATTTCAGGAGTAGATTCCTTAGTGCCCCTTACCCATTTATCCCATCTCCCCTCCAACAACCCCTCCAGTAACCCTTGGTTTGTTCTCCATATTTATGAGTCTCTTCTGTTTTGCCCCCCTCCCTGTTTTTATATTATTTTTGTTTCCCTTCCCTTATGTTCATCTGTTTTGTCTCTTAAAGTCCTCACATGAGTGAAGTCATATGATTTTTGTTTTTCTCTGACTGACTACTTTCACTTAGCATAATACCCTCCGTAATACCCTCCAGTCCATCCACGTAGTTGCAAATGGCAAGATTTCATTCTTTTTGATTACCGAGTAATACTCCATTGTATATATTTACCATATCTTCTTTATCCACTCATCCATCGATGGACATTTGGGCTCTTTCCATGCTTGGGCTATTGTTGGTAGTGCTGCTATAAATATGGGGGTGCATGTGTCCCTTCGAAATAGCACACCTGTATCCCGTGGATAAATGCCTAGTAGTGCAATTGCTGGATCGTAGGGTAGTTCTATTTTCAATTTTTTGAGGGACCTCCATATTGTTTTCCAGAGTAGATGCATCAGCTTGCAATCCCAGTCCTTTGACTATTTTTAATTGGATTTTTTGTTCTTGTATTGTAAGAATTCTCTACGTATTTTGGATACTAGACCCTTATCAGATATATAATTTGCCAGTATTTTCTCACATTCTGTAGGCTGTTTTTTCATTCTCTTGATACTCTCTTTTTATTTTTTTTAATGTTTATTTTTGAGAGAGAGAAAGAGAGAGAGAGAGACAATGCGAATGGGGGAAGGGCAGAGAGAGAGGGAGACACAGAATCCGAAGCAGGCTCCAGGCTCTGAGCTGTCAGCACAGAGCCCAACATGGGGCTCAAACTCACTAACTGTGAGATCATGACCTGAGCCGAAGTCAGATGCTTAACCGACTGAGCCACCCAGGTGCCCCTTGATAGTGTGTTTTTAAATGAATGAATGAATGGATGAATGAATTTTAAGTAATCTTTATACTCAGTGTGGGCTCAAACTTACAACCCTGAGATCAAGAGTCACATGCTTTTGGGGCACACAGACTTTGGTTCAGGTCATGATCTCACGGTTCCCTGCATTGGGCTCTCTGCTGTCAGTGCAGAGCCCACTTAGGATCCTCTGTCCTCATGTCTCTCTGCCCCTCTCCCTCCTCAAAAATAAATTAAAAAAAAAAACAAAACAAAGAAAGTCACATGCTTTTCTGACTGAGACAGGCACTCTGATAATTTCTTAAAAAAATTTTTTTTTACATTTATTTATTTTTGAGAGACAGAGAGAGACAGAGCACAAGTGGGGGAGGGGCAGAGAGAGAAAGAGACACAGAATCTGAAACAGGCTCCAGGCTCTGAGCTGACAGCACAGAGCCCGACCTGGGGCTCGAACTCACAAGCCGTGAGATCATGACCTGAGCCGAAGTTAGACACTTAACCAACTGAGCCACCCGGGTGCCCCACTCTGATAATTTCTTTAAAAAATTTTTTTTATTGAGTTTTATTGGACATACAACACTGTAGGTATAAGGTGTACAACATATTGATTTGATACATTTATAGTGCAATACAATTTTCATAGTAGCATTAGCTAATACCTCTATCATGTTACCTAATGATAATTTTTTCTAGTGTTAAAAAACAATTAAAATCTAGTCTCTTAGCTAGCAACTCTAATGTCTACAATATAGGTTTTTTTGTTTGTTTTGTTTCTTTTGTTTGTAATCAGTATACTGTGTATTAGGTCTCCAAGACTTATTTATCTACTAGTTACTATCTAGTACTGCTAGACTTATTTATCTACTAGATACTACTAGTAGATACTGCTACTATCTACTAGATTATTTACCTACTAGTCCCATTCTTCCACCCCTAAACTCCTGGTAACCACCATTTTACTCTTTGCTTTTATGATTTTGTTTCTTTTTTTTTAATCTTTCTTTTCTTTTCTTTTTTTAGATTCTACATGTAAGAGATACAATACAGTATTTGTCTTTCTCTGACTTATTTCACTTAGCACAATGTCTTGAAGTTTCATCCATATTTTTTTGCAAATGGAAGAATTTCCTTTTTTCCCCCATGGCTGAATAGTATTCCATTATGTGTGTGTGTGTGTGTGTGTGTGTGTGTGTGTGTGTATCCCTATCTACTGTCTATCTATCTATCTATCTATCTATCTATCATCTTATTTGTCCATTTCTCCATTGATGGACACTTAGGTTATTTTCATGTTTTGGCTATTGTGAGTAATGCTGCAATAAACATGAGAATGTGTATGTCTATTTGGTATCTTGCATTCATCTCCTTTGGATATGGAATTGCTAGATTGCATGATAGTTCTATTTTATTGTTTTTTTAATTGAGATAATTGACATATAACATTATATTTGTTTCAGGTGTACAATGTATTGATTTTCTATTTGTATATATTGCAAAATGATCACCACAATATGTCTGGTAAATGTCCATCATAACACATAGTTAAATTTTTCTTTCTTGTGATGAGAACTTTTAAGATTTACTCTCTTAGCAACTTTCAAATATAGAATACGGTATTATGAACAATAGTCCCATGCTGCATATTGCATCCCTGTGACTTATTTATTTTCTAACTGGAAGTTTGTAACTTTTGACCCCCTTCACCCACTCCCAACCCCTGCCTCTGGCAACTACCAATCTGTTCCCTGTATCTGTCAGTTCAGTTTCTCTTCCTTCTCTCCCTCCTCTCTCACCCCCTCCTATTTCCCCTCTTCTTTTTCTTCTGTTTAGATTCTACATGTATGTGAGATCATATGGTATTTCTCTCTGTCTGACTTATTTGACTTAGCATAATGCTCTCAAGATCCATCCATGCTGTCACAAATGGCAAGACTTCTTTCTTTTTATGGCTGAATGATATTCCATTATTTCTTCATCCACTCATCATTGATGGACCCTTAGGTTGTTTCTGTCTTGACTGTTGTAAATAATGCTACAATAAACATGAGAGTGCATATATCTTTTAAACTTAGTATTTTTGTTTCCTTTGGATAAATACCCAGAAGCAGACTTGCTTGCTGGATTGTATGGTAATTCTATTTTTAATGTTTTGAGGAACCTCCATACTATTTCCCATAGTGGCTGCACCAGTTTGCATTCCTGTCAATGATGCACAAGTGTTCTTTTTTCTCCACGTTCTCGCCAACACTTGTTATTTCTTGTCTTTTTGTAAATAGCCATTCTAACAGGTGTGAGGAAATATCTCATTGTGGTTTTGAATTTCATTTCCCTGATGGCTAGTGATGTTGAGCACATTTTCATGTGTTTGTTGGCCACCTGTATGTCTTCTTCATAAGGTGTCTATTCAGGCCCCCTTCCCATTTTTAAATTGGATTGTTTTTTGCTTTTTTGTTTTGATTTTTACTATTGAGTTGTATCAGTTCTTTATAAATTTTGGATGTTAACCCCTTATCAGATGTATGATTTACAAATATGTTTTCTTTTAAAAAAATATTTCCTTTAAATTTTATTTATTAACTTTGAGAGAGAGCTGGGGAAGGCCAGAGAAAGGGAGGGAAGGAGGGAGAGATAGAGATAGAGAGAGAGAGAGAGACAGAGAGAGAGAGAGAGAGGATTCCAAGAAGGCTCCACACTGCTAGAGCCCAATGTGGGGCTTGAACCCACAAACTACAAGATCATGACCCAAACTGAAATCTAGAGTCAGATGCTAAACCAACTGAGCCACCCAAGCACCCCAATATTTTTTCTAATAAGGAGTTGAGTTGTCATTTATTGATGGATTCCTTTGTTGTACAGAAGTTTTTTTGTTTTTGTTTTTGTTTTTTTTTGTAAGGTCCCATTCATTTGTTTTTGCTTTTCCATTTGGTGTCAAATCCAAAAAATCATCAACAAAACTGATGTCAAGGAACTTACCACCTATGTTTTCTTCTGGGAGTTTAATGATTTCAGGTCTTACATTCAAGTTTTTATTTTTAGATTTAGTCTATTAATCTATAATGATTTTTATGTGTGGCATAGGAAGCGGTCCAGTTTCATTCTTTCGCATGTATCTGTCAAGTTTCCCAGCACCATTTATTGAAGAGACTGTCCTTTCCCCATTGTATATTCTTGACTACTCTGTCATAAATTAGTTGACTTAGAAGCATGGTTTTATTTCTGGGTTCTCTATTCTGTTCCATTGATTTATGTGTCTGTTTTTATGCCATTACTATTTCAATTACTATAGTTTTGTAATATTAGTTTGAAATTAGGAAGTGTGATGCCTCCAGCTATGTTCTTCTTTCTGAAGATTGCTTTGGCTCTTTGGGAACTTTTGTGGTTCCATACAAATTTTGGGATTGTTTGTTCTATTTCTCTTAAAAATGCCATTGGAATTTTGAAAGAGATTACACTGAATCTGTAGATTGCTTTGGGAAGTGCAGACATTTTAACAATATTAATTCTTTCAACCCATGAGCATGGAACACCTTGACTTTTTTTTCTCTGTTGGCTTCAATTTCTTTCATAAAAGTCTTATAGTTTCCACTGAACACATCTTTAATTTCCTTGGTTAAATTTATTTCTAGGTATTTTATTCTTTTGATCCAATCGTAAAGGGGATTGTTAATTTCTTTTTTTGGATAGTTCATTATTAGTGTATAGAAATACAACAGATATTTGTATTATTAATTTTCTTTCCTGCAACTTTGGTGAATTTATTTATTAGTTCAAAGTTTGTGGCCTAACATATGATCTATCCAGGAGAATGTTTCATGTGTGTTTGAGAAAAACGTGTATTCTGTTGCTTTTGGATGGAATGTTATTTGTATGTCTGTTACATCCTTCTGGTTTATTATTAGAGTCCTTTAAATCCAGTGCTTTTCTATCTGGATGATCTATCCATTAGTGGAAAATAGCATATTAAAGTCCCCTCCTATTTTGTATTGTGATCTATGTCTCTCTTTAGAAATTTTAATATTTGCTTTACCTATTTAGGTGTTCATTTGTTGGGTGCATAAATAATTACAAATGTTATTTTCTTGTTGAACACTTTATCATTAAATAATAATCTTCTTTGTCTTAAACTTTGTTTTAAACTCTATTTTGTCTGAAGAGCCAAGATGGTGGAACAGCATGGAAGTTTTCTTGCATCTCTCACCCATGAAATGCAGTAAGATCAACACTAAACCATCTTGCCCACTTAGAAAACTGATTTCAGGATTAACACAACAACCTATATACATGAACCACAGAACTCAGCAGGTATGCAGTGTGGACACATGAACTGGGGGCAAGAGAAGCCACAGAGGGAAGGGAGCTGTTTTTGCTTGAAGAGAGGATGGAGATGGGGTTGGGAGGGAGAACAGGAAAAGGATCCCACCTGAAAGCAGCTGGAGAGAAAGAGGAAGAGTGGAAAGAGCTGCAGAGACTGAACAAAAAAGAAAGGAGAAAGGAGAGGGTTTTAATTCCATTAAGACTCTATAAACAGGGGAAGTGTGGAGTCTGAAACTCTGCAGCTTGGTACCTGGTGGGGCTCTGGTGGGAAGGGTGAGTCCCCAGGAGCAGAGAGAGAGGTCTGAGGGGTTCTCTGGCCACACAGGGAGAGGTGGTTCCCCTGCAGGGAGGACATTGGATAGAGGCTGTGTGGCCTTCCCACGGGCAAAGGTCCCAGTGGATCCTGGAGAACAACCATATTCTCTGGAGTTGGAACAAGGACATTAAGGATGAAGCCTTGTGTCAGATGTGCATTGTGATTTCCCATAATCCCTGAAATGCTGCTGCTACATGATCATATGAACTTTTTTTGTTGTGGGCTGACACCTGGCCATTATTTGGCAAGACTCTCCCCCAGAGGGTCTGGGGAGGTCAAAACTGCAATCACTCAGAAGTGAGGGGTTTGTAAACACAGCTAAAACTCAAGAGGGAGCTAAAACTTCTGGGCTAAAACTCAAGAAGGAGGTGACTCCTGGCAGTCTAATGGCTTGGTCATGGACAGTGTAGAAGTGGGTAGTAGACAGAAGCTGGAGACAAAGGAGGGGTACTTGATAACCAGTCATGGAGAGCACAGAGTTCTGATACTAGAGACTGGGTAATGGTGTGACCCCATTTTCACCCCTCCTGCACATATGCATACATGCCTACAAGCACCACAACAATCAACCCTAGTAAGCTAAGCAGTGCCATCTAGTGGAGAACAAAGCCATTACACCAAGCCCTGCCAATTGGGCCTATAGTGGTCTTGAGGAACACCACAAGTCACTCTGCCTGCTTAGTTTACAGGCTATAAAGTGCTTCATAATTTGACTTCAAGGAGAAACTGGATGTAATTTAAATCGTATTTTATTTTGTTTGCTCGTCCAACTATTCGATTTTTTTTCTTTTCTTTTCTTTTCTTACTCTTGATTACAGAAAGAGAAAAAAATTATTTTTATTTTCCATTTTTATTAAAAAGATTTTTCTTTAAATTTTCTAGTATATTTTTTTACCTTTTTGTAAGTTTTTAAAGTTCTATTTTATTCTATCACTTCATTTTATTCTATTTTATTGTCTTCTTTTTTTTCAAATTTTCAATAGTTTTCCTTTTTTTCCCCCATTTTTTCTCTAATCTATCACACTTCTTTCAACAATGAGACCAAAATACACCCAGAATAGCATCCTTGTTTGATTTTTTTGTGTTGTTTTAAAGTAATTAATTAATTAATTATTTTTTTTACTTTATTAATTCCTTTTCTTCCTTCAAAATGACAAAATGAAGGAATTCATTCCAAAAGAAAGAACAGGAAGAAATGACAGTGAGGGACTTAAAGAACACAGATAAAAGTAAGATGTCTGAACCAGAATTTAGAATCACAATTATAAGAATACTAGCTGGGGTTGAAAATAGATTAGAATCCCTTTCTATGGAGATAAAAGAAGTAAAGCTAGTCAGGATGAAATAAAAAATGCTATAACTGAGCTGCAATCTCGAATGGGTGTCATGGCGGCAAGGATGGATGAAGCAGAGCAGTAAATTAGCAATATAGAGGACAAACTTTTGGGAGAATAATGACTCAAAAAAAAAGAGGGAGACTAAAGCAAAAGAGCACAATATAAAATTAGAGAACTCAGTGACTCATTAAAAAGGAATAACATAAGAAGATGAAGAAAAAAAGGGGTACAAGCTTTATGTGAGCAAATCATAGTGGAAAACTTTCCTAACCTGGGGAAAGAAACAGACATCAAAATCCAGGAATCCCAGAGACTCCCTTTAGAGTCAACAAAAAACGACCATCAACAAGGCATATCATAGTCAAATTCACAAAATACTCAGGCAAGGAAAGAATCATGAAGGCGGCAAGGGGGAAAAAGGTCCCTAACCTACAAGGGAAGACAGATCAGGTTCACAGCAGACCTATCCACAGAAACTTGGCAGGCCAGAAAGGAATTGTAGGATATATTCAATGTGCTGAACTGGAAAAATATGCAACCAAGAATTCTTTATCCAGCAAAGTTGTCATTCAAAATAGAAGGAGAGATAAAACGTTTCCCAAACAAAAATTGAAGTTCATGACTACTAAACCAGCCCTGCAAGAAATTTTAAGGAAGACTCGCTAAGGGGAGAAAAGATGAAAAAAAAAAAAAAACCACAAAAAGACCAAAAGCAACAAAGACTACAAAGGACCAAAGAACACCACCAGAAATTCCAACTCTACAGGCACTCACTCTAAATGTTAATGGACTAAATGCTCCAATCAAAACACATAGGGTAACAGAATGGATAAGAAAACTAGATCCACCTGTATGCTGTTACAAGAGACCCATTTTATTTTTTTTTATTTATTTATTTATTAAAAAAAATTTTTTTAACGTTTTATTTATTTTTGAGACAGGGAGAGACAGAGCATGAACAGGGGAGGGTCAGAGAGAGGGAGACACAGAATATGAAACAGGATCCAGGCTCTGAGCTGTCAGCACAGAGCCCGACACGGGGCTTGAACTCATGGACTGTGAGATCATGACCTGAGCCGAAGTTGGCTGCTTAACCGACTGAGCCACCCAGGTGCCCCAAGAGACCCATTTTAGACCTAAAGACACATTCAGATTGAAAATAAGGGGATGGAGAACCATATATCATGCCAAAAGAAAGCCAGAGTAGCCATACTTATATCAGAGAATCTAGATTTTAAAATAAAGACTGTAACAAGAGATGAGGAAGGACATTATATCATAATTAAGGGGCCTATCCACCGAGATCTAACAATAACATAACATTTATGCTCCAAACGTAGAGAACCCAAATATGTAAATCAGTTAATCACAAACATAAAGAAACTCATTGATAATAATACCATAATAGTAGGGGACTTCAACACCCCACTTATAGCATGGACAGATCATCTAAACAGAAAATCAACAAGGAAACAATGGCTTTGAATGATATACTATATCATTATATATTATTTATATATTATATATAATACATTTCATCCTAAAGCAGCAGAATACACATGTTTCTCAAGTGTACATGGATCATTCTCCAAAAAGATCACATACCTGGTCACAAATCAGCCTTCAGCAATTACAAAAAGATTGAGATTTTCAGGGGCGCCTGGGTGGCGCAGTCGGTTAAGCGTCCGACTTCAGCCAGGTCACGATCTCGCAGTCCGTGACTTCGAGCCCCGCGTCAGGCTCTGGGCTGATGGCTCAGAGCCTGGAGCCTGTTTCCGATTCTGTGTCTCCCTCTCTCTCTGCCCCTCCCCCGTTCATGCTCTGTCTCTCTCTGTCCCAAAAAATAAATAAATGTTGAAAAAAGATTGAGATTTTCAGACCACAATGCTATGAAACTTGAAATCAACCACGAGAAAAAATTTGGAAAAATAACAATTACTTGGAGACTAAAAATGGGCTAGCCAAGAAGTTAAAAAGGAAATTAAAAAGTAAAAGGAAGCCAATGAAAAATGATAACACAACAGCCAAAAACCTCTATGATGCAACAGAGGCAGTCATAAGAGGGAATTGTATAGTAATCCAGGCCTTCTTAAAGAAGGAAGAATGGTTTCAGATGCACAACCCAACCTTACACTGTAAAGAGCTGGAAAAAGAACAGAAAGTAAAATGCAAAACAAGCAGAAGATTAGATTAGAGCAGGAAATAATAAAGGAAATTAAAGAAGGAAATAATAAAGAAATAATAAAGATTAGAGCAGAAATCAATGCTATTGAAACAAAACAAACAAACAAACAAACAAAAAACAGATCAATGAATCCAGGAGCTGGTTCTTTGAAAGAATTAAGAAAGTTGATAAACCCCTAGCCATTTGATCAAAAAGAAAAAGGAGAGGACCCAAATACATAAAATCAAGAATGAAAGAGGAGAGATCACAACCAACACTGCAGAAATAAAAACAATAATATGAGAATATTATGAGGGATTATACACCAATAAAATGAGCAATCTGGAAGAAATGGAAAAATTTCTAGAGACATATAAACTACCAAAACTGAAACAAGAAGAAATATAAAATTTGAACAGACCCATAACCAGTAAAGAAATTGAATTAGTAATCAAAAATCTCCCATAAAACAAGAGTCCAGGGCCAGATGGCTTTCTAGGGGACTTCTACCAAACATTTAAAGAAGAGTTAACATCTATTCGTTTGAAGTTGTTCTAAAAAATAGAAATGGAAGAAAACTTCCAAACTCATTCTATGAAGCCAGCATTACCTTGATTCCAAAACCAGACAAAGACCCCACTAAAAAGGAGAAGTATAGACCATTTCCCTGATGAACATGGATGTAAAAATCCTCAACAAGATATTAGCCAACCAGATCCAGCAATACATTCAAAGAATTATTCACCACAACCAAGTGGGATTTATACCTGGGATGCAGGGCTGGTTCAATATCTGCAAAACAATCTATGTGATACATCACATCAATAAAAGAAAGGACAAGGGGCGCCTGGGTGGCGCAGTCGGTTAAGCGTCCGACTTCAGCCAGGTCACGATCTCGCGGTCCGTGAGTTCGAGCCCCGCGTCAGGCTCTGGGCTGATGGCTCAGAGCCTGGAGCCTGTTTCCGATTCTGTGTCTCCCTCTCTCTCTGCCCCTCCCCCGTTCATGCTGTCTCTCTCTGTCCCAAAAATAAATAAACGTTGAAAAAAAAATTAAAAAAAAAAAAAAGAAAGGACAAGAACCACATGATCCTCTCAATAGATGCAGAGAGAGCATTTGACAATGTACAGCATCCTTTCTTGATAAAAGCCCTCAAGAAAGTAGGGATAGAAGGATCACACCTCAAGATCATAAAGGGCATATATTAAAGACACATCGCTAACATTATTCTCAATGGGGAAAAACTGAGAACTTTCCTCCAAGGTCAGGAACATGACAGGGATATCCACTCTCACCATATTCAACATAGTATTGGAAGACTTAGCCTCAGCATTCAGACAACACAAAGGAATAAAAGGCATCCAAATCAGCCAGGAGGAGGTCACACTTTCACTATTTGCAGATGACATGATACTCTATGTGGAAAACCCAAAGGATTCCACCAGAAAACTGCTAGACTGATCCATGAATTCAGCAAAGTTTCAGGATATAAAATAAATGCACAGAAATCAGTTGCATTTCTATACACCAATAGTGAAGCAATAGAAAGAGAAATCAAGGAATTGATCCCATTTACAATTGCATCAAAAACCATAGACTATCTAGGAATAAACCTAATCAAAGAGGTGAAAAATCTATACACCGAAAACTATAGAAAGCTTATGAGAGAAATTGAAGAAGACACCAAAAAATGGGAAAATATTCCATGCTCCTGGATAGGAAGAACAAATATTGTTAAAATGTCAATACTACCCAAAGCAATCTACAGATTCAATACCATCCCTATCAAAACAACACCAGTATTCTTCACAGAGGTAGAAGAAACAATCCTAAAATTTTATGGAACCAGAAAAAACTCCAAATAGGGAGTTTTCTCTTGAAAAAGAAAACCACAGCTGGAGGCATCACAATCCCAAACTTGAAGATGTATTACAAAGCTGTAATCATCAAGACAGCATGGCACCGGCACAAAAACAGACACTCATATCAACGAAACAGAATAGAAAACCCAGAAACAGACCCACACCATATGGCCAACTAATCTTTGACAAAGCAGGAAAGAATATCCAATGGAATAAAGACAGTCTTTTCAGCAAATGGTGCTAGGAAAACTCGACAGCGACATGCAGAAAAATGAATCTGGACCACTTTCTTACACCATACACAAAAATAAACTCAAAATGGTTGAAAGACCTAAACATAAGACAGGAAGCCATCAAAATCCTCGAGGAGAAAGCAGGCAAAAACCTCTTTGACCTTGGCCGCAGCAACTTCTTACTCAACACGTCACCAGAGGTAAGGGAAACAAAAGCAAAAATGAACTATCGGGACCTCAACAAAATAAAAACTTCTGCACAGTAAAGGAAACAATCAGCAAAATGAAAAGGCAACTGACAGAAATGGGAGAAGATATTTGCAAATGACATATCAGAAAGAGGGATACGGTGTGCTGTCTTGAAGGGGCACATGTATCCCAATGTTTATAGCAGCACTATCAACAATAGTCAAAGTATGGAAAGAGCCCAAATGTCCATCAATGGATGAATGGATAAAGAAGAAGTGGTATATTATACAATGGAGTATTACTTGGCAATCAAAAAAGAATGAAATCTTGCCATTTGCAAATATGTGGATGGAACCAGAGGGTATTATACTAAGATAAGTTAGTCATACAAAGACAAATATGTGATTTCACTCATACGAGGAATTTAAAATACAAAACAGGTGAACATAAGGGAACGGAAACAACAATAATATAAAAACAGAGAGGGGGACAAAACATGAGACTCTTAAATATAGTGAACAAACAGAGGGTTGCTGGAGGGGTTGTTGGAGGGGGGGTGGGCTAAATGGATCAGGGGCTTTAAGGAAGACACTTGCTGAGATGATCACTGGGTGTTATACATAGGGGATGAATCACTGGGGTCTACTCCTGAAATTTTTGTTGCACTATATGCTAGTGAACTTGGGTGTAAATTAAGAAAGAAATAAATAAAGTTATTAAAAAAACAACTCTATTTTGACATAAAATTATAGCTACTCTAGCTTTCCTCTGGTTTATTATCATATGGAATATCAATTTCCATTCTTTTACTTTCAGTCTGTGTGTGTCCTTACTTATGAAGTGAATCTCTTGTAGGCAGTATATAGATGGGCTTTGTTTTTTTTAATATGAAATTTATTGTCAAATTGGTTTCCATACAACACCCAGTGCTCATACCAACAGGTGCCCTTTTCAATGCCCATCACCCACTTTTCCCTCCCTCCCACCCCCCATCAACCCTCAGTTTATTCTCAGTTTTTAAGAGTCTCTTATGGTTTGGCTCTCTCCCTCTCTAACGTTTTTTTCCCCTGTACCCTCCCCATGGTATTCTGTTAAGTTTCTCAGGATCCACATAAGAGTGAAAACATATGGTATCTGTCTTTCTCTGTATGGCTTATTTCACTTAGCATCACACTCTCCAGTTCCATCCACGTTGCTACAAAAGGCCATATTTCATTCTTTCTCATTGCCACTTAGTATTCCATTGTATATATAAACCACAATTTCTTTATCCGTTCATCAGTTGATGGACATTTAGCCTCTTTCCATAATTTGGCTATTGTTGAAAGTGCTGCTAAAAACATTAGGGTACAAGTGCCCCTATGCATCAGCACTCCTGTATCCCTTGGGTAGATTCCTAGCAGTGCTCTTGCTGGATCATAGGGTAGATCTATTTCTAATTTTTTGATGAATCTTCACACTGTTTTCCAGAGTGGCTGCACCAATTTGCATTCCCACAAACAGTGCAAGAGGGTTCCCATTTCTCCACATCCTTTCCAGTATCTATAGTCTCCTGATTTGTTCATTCTAGCCACTCTGACTGGTGTTAGGTGATATCTCAGTGTGGTTTTGATTTGTATTTCTCTGATGAGGAGTGACATTGAGCATCTTTTCATGTGCCTGTTGGCCATCTGGATGTCTTCTTTAGGGAAGTGTCTATTCATGACTTCTGCCCATTTCTTCACTGGATTATTTGTTTTTCAGGTGTGGAGTTTGGTGAGTTCTTTATAGATTTTGGATACTAGTCCTTTGTCTGATATATCATTTGCAAATATCTTTTCCCATTCCATCAGTTACGTTTTAGTTTTGTTGATTGTTTCCTTTGCAGTGCAGAAAGTTTTTACCTTCATGAGGTCCCAATAGTTCATTTTTGCTTTTAATTCCCTTGCCTTTGGAGATGTGTCAAGTAAGAAATTGCTGCGGCTGAGGTCAGAGAGGTTTTTTCATGCTTTCTCCTCTAGGGTTTTGATGGTTTCCTGTCTCGCATTCAGGTGCTTTATCCATTTTGAGTTTGTTTTTGTGAATGGTGTAAGAAAGTGGTCTAGTTTCATTCTTCTGCATGTTGCTGTCCAGTTCTCCCGGCATCATTTGTTAAAGAGACTTTTCCATTGGATATTCTTTCTTGCTTTGTCAATTAGTTGGCCATACATCTGTGGGTCCAATTCTGGAGTCTCTTTTCTATTCCATTGGTCTATGTGTCTGTTTTTGTTCCAAAACAATACTGTCTTGATGATTACAGCTTTGTAGTAAAGTCTGGGATTGTGATGTCTCCCACTTTGGTCTTCTTCTTCAATATTACTTTGGCTATTCGGGATCTTTTGTGGTTCCATACAAATTTTAGGATTGTTTGTTCTAGTTTTGAGAAGAATGCTGGTGCAATTTTGATTGGGATTGCATTGAATGTGTAGATTGCTTTGGGTAGTATTGACATTTTAACAATATTTATTCTTCCAATCCATGAGCATGGAATGTTTTTCAATTTCTTTGTATCTTCTTCAATTCCCTTCATAAGCTTTCTATAGTTTTCAGCATACAGATCTTTCACATCTTTGGTTAGGTTTATTCCTAGTTATTTTGTGATTCCTGGTGAAATTGTGAATGAGGTCAGTTTATTTGTCTTTCTGTTCCTTCATTATTAGTGTATAAGAATGCGACTGATTTCTGTACATTCTTTTTGTATCCTGCAGGAAACAATAAGCTAAACTAAAAGGTAACCGACAGAATGGGAGAAGATATTTGCAAATGACATATCAGATAAAGGGTTAGTATCCTGTTTTGTGACCCAATATATGATTTATCTTGGAGAATGTTCCATGTGCACTCGAGAAGATAGTATATTCTGTTGCTTTGAGATGCAGAATTCTAAATATATCTGTAAAGTCCATCTGATCCCATGCATCATTCAGGACACTTGATTTCTTATTGATCCTGTGTCTAGATGATCTATCAATTGCTGAAGTGGGGTATTAAAGTCCCCTGAAATTACCACATTCTTATCAATAAGGTTGCTTATGTTTGTGATTAATTGTTGTATATATTTGGGTGATTTTGTTTTTTAAAAAAATTTTTTTTAACATTTTTATTTATTTTTGAGACAGAGAGAGACAGAGCATGAATGGGGGAGGGGCAGAGAGAGAGAAGGAGACACAGAATTGGAAGCAGGCTCCAGGCTCTGAGCCATCAGCCCAGAGCCCGACGCGGGGCTCGAACTCACAGACCGTGAGATCGTGACCTGAGCTGAAGTCGGACGCTCAACCGACTGAGCCACCCAGGCGCCGAGTGATTTTGAATTCGGTGCATATACATTTATAATTGTTAGTTCTTCCTGATGGATAGACCCTGTAACTATATAATTCCCTTCTTCATTTCTTGTTATGGCTTTTAAAGTCTCGTTTGTCTGATGTAAGTATGGCTACTCCAGCTTGCTTTTGACTTCCAGTAGCATGATAGACGGTTCTCCATCCCCTCATTTTCAATCTGAAGGTGTCCTCAGGTCTAAAATAGGTCTCTTATAGACAGCAAACAGATGGGTCTCGTTTTTTATCCATTCTTATACCCTGTCTTTTGGATGGAGCATTTAGTCCATTTACCTTCAGTGTTATTATTGAAATATACGGGTTTAGAGTCATTGTGATATCTGTAGGTTTCATGCTTGTAGTGATGTCTCTGGTCCTTTGTGGTCCTTGCAACATTTCACTCACAGAATCCCCCTTAGAATCTCTTGTAGAACTGGTTTAGTGGTGATGAATTCCTTCAGTTTTTGTTTGTTTGGGAAAACCTTTATCTCTCCTTGTATTCTGAATGACAGACTTGCTGGATAAAGGATTCTCGGCTGCATATTTTTTTCTGTTCAAAACATTGAAGATTTCCTGCCATTCCTTTCTGGTCTGCCAAGTTTCAGTAGATAGGTCTGCTACTATTCTTATGTGTCTACCTTTGTAAGTTATAGGCTGTTTATCCCTACCTGTCTTCAGAATTTTCTCTTTATCTTTGTATTTTGCTAGTTTCACTAGGATATGTCATGCAGAAGATCAATTCAAGTTGTGTCTGAAGGGAGTTCTCTGTGCCTTTTGGATTTCAATGCCTGTTTCTTTCCCCAGATCAGGGAAGTTCTCAGCTATGATTTGTTCAAGCACAGCTTCAGCCCCTTTCTCTCTCTCTTCTTCTGGAATTCCTATGATATTACTCTGTTTGATTGCATCACTTAGTTCTCTAATTCTCCCCTCATACTCCTGGATTTTTTTATCTCTCTTTTTCTCAGCTTCCTCTTTTCCATAATTTTATCTTCTAGTTCACCTATTCTCTCCTCTGCCTCTTCAATCCATGCTATGGCTGCCTCCATTTTATTTTGCAGCTCATTTATAACATTTTTTAATTCCTCAGACTATTTCTTAGTCCCTTGATCTCTGTAGCAATAGATTCTCTGCTGTCCTCTATGCTTTATTCAAGCCCAGCAATTAATTTTATGACTATTATTCTAAATTCTTGTTCCGTTATATTGCTTAAAGGGTTTTTGATTAATTCATTAGCTGTCGCTACTTCCTGGGCTTTCTTTTTTTTTAATATATAAAATTTATTGTCAAATTGGTTTCCATACAACACCCAGTGCTCATCCCAAAAGATGCCCTCTTCAATACCCATCACGTACACACCCCTCCCTCCCACCCCCCAGCAACCCTCAGTTTGTTCTCAGTTTTTAAGCGTCTCTTATGCTTTGGCTCTGCTTTGCCTGGGGGGTTGCCCCTCCACCGCCCTGGCTCTTTCCCACCAGTCCATGTTGCTCGCACTGTCTCTCTGCCCTTCCTAGTCTTCTGTGGCCCTCTTGTCTACGCTTGGCTTTGGAGAGTTCATTCTGCTAGACTTCTGGCAGTTTTCTGGGTTATTTAGGCAGATGTGGGTGGAATCTAAGCAATCAGCAGCTTAAGGTGAGCCCAGTGTCCTCCTACACCGCCATCTTCCATGCTGCCTCCTTGTTTCTTGTTTTTAATCTATTCAGCCACTATCACTTTGGTTGGAAAATTTAGTCCATTTATATTTAAAGTAATTATTAATAGGTTAACAGGCACAGGTTCCTTCTCAGGAATACTAATAACCTGAGGCAGGGCAGAGCGAGGGTACAAAGATGGAACTATTGGCCTTCTCAGTCTCTGGAGAGGATTGTAGTCAGCTTCTAGCTATGTGGTTAATTAGAAGCTTCCCTTCAGGCCATAGCTCTGAAGATAAGCTAGTTGGCCTCTTTAACAGATATGAGTGACCAAAGATGGTGCTAAGTGGTCTCTGTCCCCAGTAAACATCCCAGTAAGCCTCTAGATGTGTGAAGCCAGATGCCTGCAAAGCTCCAAGATAAGCAAATAGGCCTCTTTCACAGAAAGACTGAGGGTGTGTGTTAGTCTGTTGTCTTTGCACTGTGCTGGGGTTGAGAGCTGACCAAGAACTATATATCTGCCCCATGGGATCCATGAACACAAGCTCCACTGGCCACCACAGTCAGGCAAGAAAGAGGTATCCCCCAAGTGGGAGCCCCCAAAACTGATTTAAAACAGACATAAAAGCTGGGAATCAGGACAAGCTTCCCTGTGGAAGATACAATGCTCTGGAGTATAACAGAAGGTGAATGTGAACATAGTGTCACCCTCTGTGTTCTCTGTAGAGGATTGCAGTTGTCCCTTAGATGTGATCCATGTGTGTTTCATTAGATGTTTGCCCATTATGCCAGAACTATGAAGACAAGCTAATAGTCATCTTTCACCAAAAGACTGGGCACCTCAAGTCTGTTGTCTTTCTGTTGTGTCCTGGAGATAGTAGCCAGTTAAGATTTTTTTTTCTCCACTTGTTACAGTCCTGTGGGTCCAATGAGGATAAAGCCATCTGGACAGAAGTTCTTGTTTCCTGGGTGGCAGTCACAAGTACCAGAGAAGCAGGCAAGTGTACAAGCCTTTTTCTGGGAGACATTGATGAGGTGGAGTGAGACAGGGAGAGGTCAAAGATTGTACCTACTGGTCTCTGTCTTTGGAGTATATCAGTACAGCCTTAGATATGTGTTAAATTAGATGCTGGCCTCTCAGGCTGATGCTTCCAGGTAAGCTAATAAGCATTTTTTTACAGGAAGTCTGGGTATTTTTAGTCATCTGCATCTGTGGTGTGCTCTGGGGTGGGTGAGTTCATGTAAGTCCTTTAAGAACTGTTTCTAAATTCACGATAGCCTTGTGGATCTTGTGGATATAAGCTTTGTTAGCTTCAAAGCAAGATGTTTAAGGGCTTGTCTCCCAGGTGCAGGTCTTAGGAGTTGGGGTGCCAGATATGGGGTTCAAATGCTTCACTCCTCAAGGAGAAGCTTGTTGTTGTGAGTTCCCTCCCAGTGGTGGGTTACTGCACTAGAGGTGGAGTTTATGGAGAGATTGTGGCTCAACTTCTTCTGCCCACTTTGACATGGGTTTTTGTCTTATTCACCCAATGTGTAGGAGTTGCTCAGGTAGTTTTGGGGTATTTTTCAGAGGAAACTGTTCCATATGTAGCTGTAGCCTTGGTGTGTCTAAGAGAGAAGGTGAGTTCAGGATCCTCCTACATCTTGAACCAGATCCTATTTTAAAATTCTTTGTGGAACTCCCATACTGCTCTCCAGTTGCTGAACCAGTTGATAATCCCACCAACTGTGCACAGTGTTTCCTATTCTCCACATCCTTACCAACATTTGTTATATCTTCTCTATGATAGCTATTTTATAGGTATAAGGTGACATTTCATCTTGGTTTTGATTTGTATTTAACTGATAGTGATGTTGAGCTCCTTTTCGTGTATCTGATGGTCATTTAGATGTCTTCTTTGAGAAAATGTCTGTGTAGTTCCTCTGTCCATTTTTTAATTAGATTTTTAACTGAGTCACATGAGTTCTTTATAAATTTTGAATATTAATCTCTTATCTGATACATAGTTTGCAAAAATATTCTATTTTTAATTTGTCTTTTCATTGTTGATTTTTGTTGTTGTTGTTGTTGTTGTTCAAAAGCTTTTACATTTAACATAGTCCCATGTGTTGATTTTTTTTCTTTTGTTGTCTTGGTGTCATACCAAAAAAATCATTGCCAAACCCAGTGTCAGGGAGACTCTTTTCTATGTTTCTTTCTAGGAGTTTTATGGTTTTAGGTCTTATCTTTAAGTCTAAGATCCATTGTGAATTGATTTTTGTGATTGGTGTAAGATAGGGTCCAGTTGCATTTTTCTTCATGCGGTTATCCAGTTTTCCTAGCACCATTTATCAAAGAGACTATACTTTCAGCAATGGATGTTCCTAGTTCTCATAACAAACACTTGTTGACTGTATATCTAGGAATTTAATTCAGACTCTCTACTCTGTTCCATTGGTCTATGTGTCTGTTTTCATGCCAGTACAATACTAATTTAATTACTATAGCTTTATAATATAGTTTGGAATCTGGAAGTGTGATGTCTCTGGCTTTTTTTCTTCTTCTTTCTCATGATATCTTTGACAATTTGAGGCCCTTTGTGTTTCCATACAAATTTTAGAATTTTTTAAGTTTCTGTGAAAATCTCCATTGGCATTTTGGTAAGGATTGTGTTTAATCTAATGGCTTTGGGTATGGACATTTTATTTTCTTCTAATCCTTGAACATGGGATATCCCTCCATTTGAATTTTGTTGATTTCTTAAGTTTATTTATTTTGAGAGAGAAGGAGAGAGAGAGAGAGAGAGAATGAGAATGAGAATGTAAAGCAGGCTCTGTGCTGTCACCGCAGAGCCCAAGACTGGGCTCAAATTCATGAACTGTGAGATCATGACCTGAGCCAAAACCAAGAGTTAACTGACTGAGCCAGCAAGGTGTCCCTTTCATTGATTTCTTTTAGCAAAATCTTGTAGTTTTTATTGTACAGATTTTTCACTTCTTTGGTTAAATTTATTCCTAGGTATCTTATTGTTTTTGATGTTATTGTGAATGGGATAGTTTTCTTTATTTCTCTTTTAGATGTTTTATTGTTAGTGTATAGAAAAGCAACTGATTCTGTGTATTGATTTTATATCCTGCAGCTTTACTGAATTCATCTGTTAGATTCAACATTTCTTTGTCTTTGGGCTTTTCAATATATAAGATCATATCGTCTGCAAATAGTGACAACTTTAGGGGCGCCTGGGTGGCGCAGTCAGTTAAGCGTCCGACATCAGCCAGGTCACGATCTCACGGTCCGGGAGTTCGAGCCCCACGTCAGGCTCTGGGCTGATGGCTCAGAGCCTGGAGCCTGTTTCCGATTCTGTGTCTCCCTCTCTCTCTGCCCCTCCCCCATTCATGCTCTGTCTCTCTCTGTCCCAAAAATAAATAAAAACGTTGAAAAAAAATTAAAAAAAAATAGTGACAACTTTACTTTTCCCTTCCCGTTTTGGATGATTTTTATTTCTTTGTTTTTCCTGATTGCTGTATCCAGGACTTTCCATATGATGTTGAATAAAAATGGTGAGAATGGACACTCTTGTCTTGATCTTAGAGGAAAAGCTCTCAGTTTTTTCTTGAGAAAAACTCATTGATTATAACGATGATAATTACATTGATTATAACGATGATAATTACGTTGATTATAACGATGATTATAACACTGATTATAACGTTAGCTGTGGGTTTGTTGTATGTGGTCTTTATTATATTGAAGTATGTTCTTTCTATCTTCAAACTGTTGAGGGTTTTTATCATGAAAGGATGATGCATTTTGTTAAATGCTTTTTGTGCATCTATTGAGATGATTATGTGCTTTTAATCTTTCATTCTATTAATGTGGTGTATCACATTGATTAATAATGCATATGATGAATCATCTTTGCATTCCATAAATAAATCCCACTTGGTCATAGTGTAATTATACACAGAATTGAGAGAGGCGGCAGTGAAGGGGGTGGCTGGGTTAAAGTGACTGTCAAATACTCCATCTGGTTCCTCCTTGCTCTCTGCTTCCTGTGTTCTCTGGATGTGAATCAAGGTCTTGTCAATCTGAAAAAATAAAAAAAAATGAGTAAAATGAGCTTAATGATTTTTTGAATTTGATTTGTTAATATTTTGTTGAAGAATTTTGCATTTTGTTCAGTTAATGATCTATAGTTTTCTTTTAGTGTCCTTAACTGTTTTTGGCATCAAGGTAGTGCCAGCCTTGTAGAAGGAGTTTGGAAATGTTCCCTTCTGAACTTTTTTGGAAGAATATGAAAAGGATTTGTAGGGCATCCTGATTAGATTGGAGCTGATGGCACAGGCAGTGAAAGAATTTACCAAAGGCAGAACAAAGAGATAGAAATTTATTGAGTATACCACAAAGGAGCAATGGGCAGGACAGCAAAGGAGGTGGTGGCGAGGAGCAATAGTTATGAGCATAGTGAGGGAGTAAGGGGATGCATGGAATTTTCCCTTTTTGGTAACCTTAGGATCTGTGCCTGGTTGTAAGTAGCCCATTAGTTAGTGCCTATGGCTATTTTGAGGTAGGTGGTTTAATGAGCCTGTTTGCATTCAGCTCAGTGGTCACTTGGGCACTTTTGCCTGGCTCAAGTTTCCATTGCTCAAACTTGCTGCCTAAAAATGGCCTCTACAGGATTTACATTAGTTCCTCTTTAAGTGTTTGGCAGAATTAGCCCATGGAACAATCTAATCCTGGGTTTTTCTACGTTGAGAAGTTTTTGATTATTGACTCAATCTTTGTACTAATTACTCATCTGTTCAGACTTTCTGTTTCCTTCTGGTTCAGTCTTGGTAGGTTGAATGATTCCAGATTATCCATTTCTTCCAAGTTGTCTAATTTGTTGATGTATGTAGCCTCTTATGATCTGTAGTGTCAGTTATTACTCCTCTTTCATTTCTGATACTATTGAGTCTTTTTTTCTTAGTCTAGCTAAATATTTGTCAATTTGGTTTATCTTTTCAAAAAAACCCCACATCTTTTAGTATTGTTAATTTTTTCTATTGTTTTTCTTGTCTCTATTTTCTTTATTTTTCCCTCACCTTTATTTTTTATTTTTCCTTCTACTACTTTGGACTTAATTTGTTTTTTTATTATTATTTTTAGCTCCTTATTAGTCTTTTATAATTTTCAATCTTTCTACTTTCTTAATACATCCATTTTTTTCACTATAAACTTCCCTCTCAGGACTGCTTTTGCTGTGCTTCATAGGTTTTGGTAAGTCATATATCTATTTTCATTTGTTTCAAGATATTCATTGTTTTCCTTGTTGATTTCTTTTTTGATGTATTGGTTGTTCAGGAGTGTGTTGTTTAGTTTTCACATATATATTTCCCTGCTTGCTTCATGTTGTTAATTCCTAGTTTCATACTGTTGTGGTCAGAAAAGATATTCAGTATGATTTGATCTTCTTAAATTTGCTAAGACTTGTTTTGTGTCCTATCATATGATCTATCCTGGAGAATGTTCTGCTGCTGTTGGATGGAATGTCCTATAGATGTCTGTTAGGTCCATTAGGCTAATGTATGCTTCAAGTCCATTGTTTCTTTGTTGGTTTTCTGTATGGATAATCCACCCATAATTGAAAGTGAAGTATTGAAATTCTGTATTGTTAATATATTGTTTATCTCCCTTCTTATCTGTTAGTATTTGCAGGAATTATTTTGGTGCTCCAATGCTGAGTGTATACATATTTGTGATTGTTATGTATTCTTGGTGGATTGATACCTTTATCATTATATAATGACCTTCCTTATCTCTTATTACCATTTTTGGCTCAATGTCAATTTTTTCTAATATAACTATGGCTGTTTCTGCTGCCTTTCAGTTTCCATTTGCATGGATTGTAAATTTGTAACCCTTCACTCTGAGTCTATGTGAATCTATATATATCTTTAACTCTGAAATGGATCTCTAACAAGCAGCATATAGTTGGGTCTTGCGTGTGTGTGTGTGTGTGTGTGTGTGTGTGTGTTTTAATCTATTCAGCCCATCTGTGCCTTTTGGTGAATTTAGTCCATTTACATGTAGTTACTGATATGTAAGTACTTACTAATACCATCTTATTAATTGCTTTCTGGTTGATTTGTATTTGCATTATTTCTTCTTCCCTATTTCTCTATTTCATAAGTTGGTTAATTTCCATGGTATTATGCTCTGTTTCTCCTTTCTTTGTGTCTTGTGCATTTATTCTAGGGTTTTGCTTGTGGTAACTTTGTGAATTACATAAAATATATTTTATTTATTTATTTATTTATTTATTTATTTATTTTATTTTAATATATGAAGTTTATTGTCAAATTGGTTTCCATACAACACCCAGTGCTCATCCCAAAAGGTGCCTTCCTCAATACCCATCACCCACCCTCCCCTCCCTCCCACCCCCCATCAACACTTAGTTTGTTCTCAGTTTTTAAGAGTCTCTTATGCTTTGGCTCTCTCCCACTCTAACCTCTTTTTCTTTTCCTTCCCCTCCCCCATGGGTTTCTGTTAGGTTTCTCAGGATCCACATAAGAGTGAAACCATATGGTATCTGTCTTCCTCTGTATGGCTTATTTCACTTAGCCTCACACTCTCCAGTTCCATCCACA